>NW_020175320.1:1004809-1018198 GCF_003031525.2 Neophocaena asiaeorientalis asiaeorientalis
CAACCTCATGAGCTTCTGGAGATTCAGGAAAGGAAGCCTGGACTGGAGCTGAGGCTGCAGGTAGATCCGTGACCATGTAGAGGAGCAGGAATGGGCTAAAGGGGGAGACAGAGACCCAAGGTCCAGAGTGGCCCTGGGCCCACTGAAGTCCAGGTCATGGGCAAAGCCAAAAAGGAGCCTTCCCCTCACTGGGAGCCACTCAAAACTGGGTCCTGTGAAGCCAGGGTCAAGCATGGCCATGCCAGAAGGAAGGGCTGGCAGGTGAAGAAGAAACATTTTGAAAGAGGGTCAATGAGTTAGAGATGCTTTCTCAACTACGTCACTCCTGAAAGGGAAGGACCTTCTCTTGTTCTCTCCGAAGCATCTTGCAGGGGGCTGGGAACAGTATGGTGGGCAATAGAGAATGAGTACGGAATACAGAAAAGGTCAGTGGGTGGACAGATGAAAAGACGAATAGAGAATGAATGACCAGGACTTCTGATTCCAACATTATGGCAAACTAGATACTGGGAAAGGCCTTCTTGCTAAATAACTGAATCCTGAATAAATTATAACACACATTTTTTAACACATTTCTGAGCTTGCAGAATGATAGGGAAATATTCAAAGGAGGAAAAAACAGTCACAAGAAGCTGAAACCCAGAGGTGATATAGACCTGAGGGTAAATACATTTATTGGCAACACCAAAGGGAGCCACCTGCAGGCTGGGGGGAGCTGAAATTGGTACTCCTAAATTAAGTCTGGGATTCTTGAAAGGGTTACCAGGTCGGTACCAGACCTTGAAAGGGTTTGGATTCCAGACAAGTACAAATCCTCTCTGGAGAAAGGTGTTCCCAACAGAAACCTTTGGGACTGATGCCCAAAGATTAAGAAAATGTGAACTCACAATCAAAAATTACCAAACACACAAGGATATGAGTCACCACAGATTTACATTCCTAAGGACTACAAATGTTGGAATCCTCAAATATAGACAATTAAACAACTGTTTTCAGACACTGGACAATATGAAACTCAAGACTGAGAGGCGAAAGGGGGAAAAGTGGCGGGGTGGGTGGTGGTGGTGGTGGGACGAATTGGGAGACTGGGATTGACATGTATAAAATAGATAACTAATAAGAACCTGCTGTATAAAAAAATAAATTTAATTAAATTAAAAAAAAAAGACTGAGAGGCAAGAAACAAATGAGATCAAACCAAACTGCAATCTTCTGCCTGGAGGGAATTTCTGGAATGCAGAGCAGGGTGGGTGAACCCAAGCAGAGTTCAGTAGCCTCAATGAGTTGAAGAGATAGAATTTGGAGTTTGGAGAGGCCAAGGTGCCTAAAATTTGCAGGACAGAATACCAGAGAAAAGAGAGTTATGAAGAGAAAGGGCTTCTAAAATCTGCATGGTCCCCTTAAATCTTTGGCTGGATTTCAACCTATGCAGCACAGAGTAAATACCCAAGGCTGAGAAAAGAACATCTGGGAACAGAACAATTACCAGGGAGCTGTATGATGAAAAATTCCCAGAGCCTGCACAGGAATCACTAGAGTTGTTTGTTTGTTTTTCACACAGCTACCCAATTGTTTTAGCATCTTTTATTGAAAAAGATGTCTCCTATCGTTATCTCTATTCAAGATTTTACTGGAGGTCCTAGCCACTGCAATAAGTTAAGAAGACATGAAAGCATCCAGGCTGGAAAAAAAGTACAACTCTATTTTTAGGCAACACAATTGTGTACACAGAAAATCTTAAGTTACCTACAAAGAAGTTACCAGAATGATAAGTGAAGTGAGCAAGTTTGCAGGATACAAAGTTAATATATTAAAATCAATTATATTTCCCTTTACTAACATGAATAGCTAGAAATTGAAGTGGAAAATACCATTTACAGTAGTATCCCAAAATACTTGGAAATAAATTTAGTGAAGTATGTGTAAGATCTGTACACTGAAAACTGCCAAACAAAGGTTGACTATATCACGCTCATAGGTCAATACTGAACATATGTCAATTACCCCCTAATTGATGATCTACAGATTTCATGCAAATCTAATAAAAATCCCAAAAGGCTTTTCTTAGGGATAGAAGTTAACAAGCTGATTCTAAAATTTATATGGAAATGCAAAGAACCTAGAATAGACAAAACTATATTGAAAGGAAGAGCAAAGTTAGAAACTTATACTACCTGATTTCAAGACTTATTATTAAACTATAATAATCAAAACACGTAATATTGGCGTAAGGATAGACGTATTAGAAATTCCAGAAGTAAATCGACACATATATGGTAGTATGTATCTTTGATTTGACAAAGATACAAGGTATTTTAATGCAGAAAGACTAGTCTTTTCAACAAATGGTTCTAGAACAATTGGATAGCTATATGGAAACAAACAAACAAACAAAAAACAAAAAACAAAAAAACCTCTCAAATTCCATATACGAAAATACTCAAAATGGGCAAAGACCTAAACATAAAAACTAAAACTTCTAGAAGAATTGTGACTTTGAGGTAGGACACAAAAATCATGAACCATAAAAGAAAAAAATTCATAAACTGAACTTAATTAACATTGAAAATTTCTACTCTTGGAAGGACCCCATTAAGAAAATGAAAAGTCAAGCCATAGACTGGGAGAAAATAGTTACAATATATATTATACCTGACAAAGGATTCACATCCAGAATATATAAAGAAGTATCTAAACTCATAAGATAAGCAACCCAATAAAATATGTGTAAAAAAGTCAAGTGAACATTTCACCAAAGAAAATACGCAATGGTCAACATGTACATGAAAAGCTGTTTAACTTCATTTGCCATCACATCAGAGAAATGAAAATGAAAACCACAAGTTGAGTTACCACTACAGATTTGCTCAAATGGTTAGAATTAAAAGCTTGACAATACCAAGCACTGATGAGGATGCGAAGTGACAGGAGCTCTCGTGATCTGCACATGAATGTTACGGAAGGCTTTATTTCGTAACAGCCCCAAACTGGAAACAACTCATGTGTCCACAGCAAGAGAATGGATAAACAAATTGTGGTATATCCATACTATGGGATACTATTCATCAATTAAAAGGCGCAAACAGGGACTTCCCTGGCGGCCCAGTGGTTAAGATTTTGTGCTTCCATTGCAGGGGGTGCGGGTTCCATCCCTGGTTGGGGAACTAAGATCCCACATGCTATGCGACATGGCCAAAAAAAAAAAAAGAAAAAAAAAAAAGGAGCAAACATTTATACACACTGCAGCATGGATGAATTTCCTATCGTCATGCTGAGAGTTGTGGGTTGGATTGTTCCTCCAATAGGATACATAGAAGTCCTAACCCCTTGTACCTGTGAACGTGACCTTATTTGGAAATAGGGTCTTCACAGATGTAATCAAGTTAAGATGAGGTCATAGTGGATTAGAGTGGGCCCTAAATCAACATGACTCGTGTCCTTATAAGAAGAAAAGAGACACAGAAAAACACGGAGACACAAGGAAGAACGCTACGTGAAGAAGGAGGAAGCCATTAGAGTCATGTTGTCACAAACAAAGGAATCCCAAGGACTGCCGGCAACCACCAGTAACCAGACAAGAGGCATGGAACAGATTCTCCCTCAGAGCCTCCAGAAGGAACCAACACTGCCATCACCATAATTTCCGACTTCTGTCCTCCTGAACTGTGAGAGAATAAATTTCTGTTGTTTGAAGCAACCCAGTTTGTAGTGCTTTGTTATGGCAGCCCTAGGAAACTAATACAGTGAGCCAAAGAAGCCAGGTACAAAAGAATATATACTGTACAATTCCAATTTTTATGAAACTCTAGAAAAGACAAATCTAATCTATACTGACAGAAGACAGATCAGCGGTTGTCTGGGGCTGGGATGGGGGTTTATGGGAAAAAGCCATAACGGAACCTTCTGGGGAGATGGAAATGTTCTCTATCTTGATTGTGGAGGTAGTTACATGGGTGTATATACATGTGCAAAAACTCAAAACTGGTACCCTTAAAATTGGTGACAGATCTGCAAATGAACAGATTGAAATTTTGGAAACAAAAAAAGTATGTATAATTGTCCAAATTCAAAACTCAGGGTATGGACCCTGTTGTGCTGGGTTGGAATCTGAGATATTGGTATAAATGCACATTTATTATAATATAGATGGATGGATGCAAAGATATATAGATGTAGACAGATGTGTGAATACAATGGATTAGTATACATACATACACTTCCTAGCTCTGTCCACTAAGAGAATCTAGAAGCGCCGACACTCAGTAGTAATAAGCACACTTCATGCCTAGATCTTGGTTTCTAAATATCATTCTCCAATAAAAGGAACCAGGCTCCTTGATGAAATGCCTGACTCTACGCTTGGGGCAGGAAAAATGCAAAATGAACCTAAAGCACCTTGTGGTGCCAGGAAGTAAGAAAGTGCTTTTAAAAAAGGCAAAAGTCAGAGGAGTCAAACTGAAAGAACTTCCGATGGCCAAAGCTACAACAGTTTGACCAACAAAACAAATCCCCATGAAGCCATAGTGACATAAATAAGGGACACTTTACAATATGCCTGACTAGTATTCCTCAAACGTATCAACACCATAAAGGACAAGGAAAGACTGTAGAACTGTCACAGATTAGAGCCTAAGGAGACATGGTAATTAAATCCAATGTGGTATCATTGATTGAATCTTGAAACAGTGGAAAACTGAGAAAACCAAATAATGTCTATGGTTTAGTGAATTGTATTGTACTGATGTTAATGTCTTAATAACTGTACCATGGCTGTGTAAGCTATTAACATTAGGGGAAGCTTGAAGAAAGGGTACAGGAAATTCTCTGTACTACCTTTGCAACTCCTCTTAAGTCTAAAAATTATTTCAAAATAAAAAGTCATTATCAGTTAGGTATAACTCTTTAAATACATATATAAATGAGGCATCAGCGTGAGATTAATCACCAGGTAGTCTGTATTCAGGCAAAAGGAGATGATCACATATATTCCTAGCATTCTCCATCAGCTCGCAATGTAATTGGGGAGAGCGCCTAGATGGGGAGATATGCAATAGCTTATACTTTATCATACTATGAAAGCTACTGTTACTTCACGCTTAAGCTAGAGTACATTGTGGCATTTATTCTACATATACAAGTATCCCCCACTTTTCAAAACTTGCTTTACACCACTTCACTTTTTTTTTTTTTTTCTGCAGTACACGGGCCTCTCACAATTGTGGCCTCTCCCTTGCAGAGCACAGGCTCCAGACACGCAGGCCCAGTGGCCACGGCTCCCGGGCCCAGCCGCTCCGCGGCATGTGGGATCTTCCCGGACCGGGGCACGAACCCGTGTCCCCTGCAATGGCAGGCAGACTCTCAACCACTGCGCCACCAGGGAAGCCCAACACCACTTCACTTTTATGAAAGACCTACATTAGTACCTGGTTTCACTATCTGAAAGAAATCTGAAGAGGATTTTCGCTTTTACAAAAAAACAAAAAAAGTGAAAAGTGAAAAAGTGTTTAGCATTTGGTTTGCAGTGAGCTGTGACACAGGCAGTGTGCACCCAGAGCAGCGAGTGGCACTGCCAAGCTCCTTACCCAGGAACCACACTCAGCATCTCAGCATCAAGTCTCCAGAGATTTGAACTGTCTGTGAGCATCGGTGCTTTATCTCGATTTGTTTTGTACATTTTAGGCAAGATGTATTTTAAGGGAGTTGCTTCTTTGCTTTATACCATTTCCACTTACAAAAGGTTTCACAAGAAAGCTCTACTTTCAGATAGTGGGGGAAATGTATATCTGAAATTGTCCTTTAATCTTTCGTTCTTCAAACTTATAGATTTTTATATTGTTTTCCCAAATAGATTTAAACTCCACAATGCCTAGAGATTATGTTTTAGTTTTAGTACCTTCTTCTATTTATCTAATTATTTTTAATTGTAGCTCTAGGTCCATACTTACATACCAAGAAGGGATATGTAATCTTGCATGTGTCATGTATTAAAAGTATCATTTTAATTTTCATTGTTATATGGATTGAATTGTGTCCCCCCAAATTCATGCTGAAGTCCTAACCCCTAATGTGACTGTAGTTGGAGATGGGGCTTTTAGAGGGTAATTAAGGTTAAACAGTTAAGGTCATACGGATGGGGCCCTAATCCGATAGGATAGGTGGCCTTATAAGAAGAGGAAGAGAGAGAGAGATGAAAGATGGAGGGGGCTGTCCCAGACTGGAAAGGAGGCAGATGCAAGAAGAGGTGGCCTGGTGCTGAGATTATAATCTCTTTCTTGGCATTCTCCTTTACTGTGCCTCCATCTGAACCTCCAAAAATAGCAGTTCAGTCCATGACCACCTCTGAGCACTCCCAGAGGCCCTCTGAGCCTCCATTTCCTCATGCATAAAACAGGTTAGCACAAGATGCTACCCTTGGAAGTCCAACAAAGGAAGTCGTGCTTGGCTCAGTTGCCTGATGGTCTCAGAGGGGTGCGTGTGCACACACACGACCACAGGCAGAAGCACAGCCCCCCATCTTTCTGGTTTCTGTTTTTTGGCCATGCCATGCAGCATGCAGGATCTTAGTTCCTCAACCAGGGATCGAACCCACGCTCCCATGCCCCCTGCAGTGGAATTACAGAATCTTAACCACTGGACCGCCAGGAAACTCCCCCCATCTTTCTTTCTCTGCATTTACTTGGGCAGCTGGAGCAGCAGGTGATCCAAGCCATGTGGCTGAAAGGACAGGTACAGCATCAATAGGAGAGACGTTATGTTTGAGAGTCACTGCAAGCACTGTCAAGTAGGAAATTTAAAACCATTTTGCCACTGCCTCTGCTGGCCACTTACCCCCAGGGAAGTCTTCCTGACAGCGTTATCTTCTGGGGGGATTCCCTGTTTTCCTGGGAGCCTGTTATCCTCCTCTCTGCCAGCAAGGAGGCCAGTCAGTGGAACAGTGAATGGTCTTCCTTCCAGTGAAAGGTGGACTGTGAGTGTGGTGGAAACTCTGTGGGGATGTTTCCCTGGGAAGCTGGCAGCAGGTTGGGGGTGATGGATGCCTTACAGCTTCCCAGCTTAGAGTCTTCCCTTCTGTCATCTCATCCACCTTTTCTGAGGGGTTTGAGATTTTTTAAAATACAAATCTTGGGCTTCCCTGGTGGCGCAGTAGTTGAGAGTCCGCCTGCCGATGCAGGGGACACGGGTTCATGCCCCGGTCCGGGAAGATCCCACATGCCGTGGAGTGGCTGGGCCCGTGAGCCATGGTCACTGAGCCTGCACGTCCAGAGCCTGTGCTCCGCAACGGGAGAGGCCACAACAGTGAGAGGCCCGCGTACAGCAAAAAAGTGTGTGTGTGTGTGTGTGTGTGTGTGTGGTGAAATGCACAGGACGTAACATTTAATACATTCATGAGGTTGCATGTCCATCACCTCTACCTGGTTCTGATCTCTTTTAAAGCATTATGTACTCATTATTAAAGAGATGGGGGGAAAGTATCAATATAAAGGAAGAAGTAAAAATTACAGAAAATTCCACTCCCTGGGGATAACCATGAATAATACTAAGGTGACAGCTCCCAAACAGTGCACTGAGGCATCAGGGCACAATAACAGATCCACTAAGACACTGCAGAGGTATTTTAAGTTTTGAGGGAAGCACAGTGCCATCTGTCGGGTGCTCAGCAAACTGCTGGCTCTAGCAGTCCAGTTTCCACATTAGATTATGAGGCATTCCTTCCAACAATGTCATATCTTTGTGAAGTTCGTTTTTTTGGTGGTTGCTGTGATTAAAAGCAAATGCCACGTGAAAATCATCGTGGCGCAGGACACGAGTGATGGTGTCCAACATGGCTCCAAGGTTTGAGAAGCTGTGCAGCGCCCCAGGCACATCCATCAGTAAAGAACTGTGGTTATTTAAGAATGAAATATAAATTTTTTCTTTCAATTTATGTGTACTTTTCTTAGATGACTGAAAAATAGCCTTTGACTTATATAGACATAACTACTTAATCAAAGGATCACCATAGAAAATTATTGACTCTAAGGGTGCTATGAACAGAGAAAGTTTGGGAACCACTGTTCTAGGGCATCTGCTTCTGGCATTTTGGTGTATATAAACAAATGTGTACCTTGTCTTCATAACTGAGCTCATATGTATACGCAGTTGTATAATGGGTACTACAATCCATCATTTTATAGTTGAAGAAGCTGAGCTCCAAAGGGGAAGTAGTCACACAGCTAACCAGGCCCCTCTTTGTCACACCCTGCTGCTTGCCTCTCTGAGACCCCCAAGGTGGTGGCCCTCTATAGTTCTGACAAGTGCCAGCCTCACCAATGAATGCTGGCAGGGCCTCAGACTGCTGGCATGGAGTGGTCCCTGATTTGCTGATAAATCCCAAGTGCCCCAACCTTACCTCATTACCCACTTTGCTGATGCCTAAAAATTCATCTATGCTTTGACATAAGATTCTCATAAATAGCAGATGACTCTGGGAAAGGAAAGCCACTGAGCTATTATCAACCACTGGTACCTCCATGTGAATGAGATTTTCAGAACCTTTCCTGAGGGAAGTTTTGATAAGAAAAAAGAGGTTTCTGAGAGAAGTGGGTAAGGTGGGTGTCTCAGATGGGGTTCCCTGGAAAGACTGATTCAGAGAGCTGTGCACAGAAAGTATTTAAGGGAGTGTTTGCAGGAGATACAAGGAACTGAGGAAGGCAGGACTGGGCAAGGGGGAAGTCAGCCTGCAGTATGTTTATAACTGAGGCGTCAGCCAACCTATGGAGCGCTCTAGAGCTGAGCTGGCCCTTCAGAGTTGTCTCAAGTCGAGGCAAGCAGGCTGTGTCTCTGTATCCCAGCATTAGCCAGTCACTGTCTACGGGTCACCCCTGGAAGGACGTGTGACCTGGAGTGAGCAGCTCCCTGCAGACCAGGCAGGGCACAGTGAGGGATGCAGTTGGGAGCCATTTGTGGCTAAGAATCCCAGCAGATGGACACTAAACAAAGAGTTAGTTACAACTGTGCTAAGTGCCTTGAAGGAGAAATCTAAAGAGGTTGAGTGTGTGTAATAAGGGAGAAGAGCAAGTATCTTAACTTAATCTGGAAATGTGGGGGTGGGAGGCTGTGCACACCTTCGAGAAAGACTCCCCTGGAAGAGTGACATTCAGACTGTGAGGCCTTTAGCTTAAAGGGTTGCACAGGTAGAGCTGGGGAAAGCAATGATGGACAGCATGTGCAAAGGTCCTGAGGCAGAAGGAACAGCCTTTAGCTGAGGTTGGGGCGTGAGGGACCATCACACATCGAGGCTGGCATGCAGCCTGGGTCAAACAGGGCAGGGGTGCAGGGAGGATGTGGGACCTTATCTCAATGGAAGACACTGACCAGGGAGGTAGGTAATATGATCAGATCTCTCATTTCCTCTCTAGGATCGTTTCCCTCCCCTCAGGCTGCCCTTTGATGATTAGACTAACCAATGTCACCTGGATGTAAGTGTGGTTTGTCCTAAGTTCCCTCTGAGCCTCTCCAAAGAGGTCCTACCCCAGACGACCCCAGGGTCTCTGTGGCAGCCAGCAGCCTCTCTCCTGGAGCTACCCAAGGCCCTGGAAAGAAGTGGCTGCCCTTGTCCTCCTCCCAACACCCTTTCCTGTCCAGAGCAGACAGAGCTGCTCCCTCTAAAAAAAGCCTTGGCGGGGGAGTGAATAATCCCTTTGCCAAGCTCCCCCAGAGGAAACAAGGCGGAACGAATTAGCAGAGCTCAAAGGTCCCATCTGGGAAACCACTCAGGGTTTCCAGGATCTGACCCCATGGCAACTCTGAGGGCACCTGAGCAATCAAGGAAACACTGGCGGCGAGTCCTCCGTCTGATGTCTCTCACCTCCGTGGGAACTTCTCTCGGAAGCCCTGGTTGGGGGTGGGGGGTTGGTGCTGGAACAAATCTGATCACACTCCAGCCTCCCCATGTGCACAGAGGTGGCTGGCCACCCCGTGCAAAAACGACAGCGTACACCACAATCTGATCCGTATTTTTAAAAACATTCCGAACAGTTCAATTAAATCTACCGATTGCTTTGACTGTGTTTCTTTCTGACTCATTAGGATGATGCCATTTAATCATTCCTTTAACCAAGGCAACCATTTAAATCCGCTAATGCACGGTGCAGTCCTCAACAAATCATCAGCCAAGACAGGGTGGCCTAGCGAACGACACTGATTTATTCAGCACTTCTTACATGCCAGACATTGTTCTCTGTGCTTAACAGACATTCGCCCGTTTGATCCTCACAATTCTGTCAGGCAGATAATATTATTGTCCCCTTTGTATAGATGAGGAAACTGAGGCACAGAGAAGTTCCTGGGGTCATAGTTGGTAAGTGGCAGACCTGAGATTTGAATGAGAGTGCAGTTCATCGTTTGTAACCCGGGCCCAGAGGCACCTCTGGGGCTCTGTGGAACCCGTTCAGGGCAGCAGGATGGTTACCTCCAACCCGTTCCCTCAGATCAGAGGATCTGTTTCACTGGTTTTCTCTCTAGCATAAAGGTTTTTTTAAATAAAAGATTCCAAGGCTCTGAACAGATTTGCAAATCACTGGCAAGTGAGCTTTGTCTGAAGAGGCAGGAGAATTATCATCTCTTCTCTGAAACTCTGATTTAAAGGTCTAAATTAGAACTCAGAAATGAGCATTTAATAAACATATCAAGTGATTCTCATCTTTGGACAAATTTGGAGGAAAAAAAAGAGAGACTTGCCTTTGGGTTCCAGATCCTCCTCAACTTCAGTGGGCCTAAGGCAAGCCTTGGGACTCAGTTCTTTCCCTGGAAAATGGGCACAATTCCTGCCCTGCCTCTTTCCTAGAGCTGCGATGAGGTGCAATGAAACCAGCACCGTGCTCTACAAGGTAAGGGACTGTCACAACATCAACAATGATGTGTCCCTTCCAAGCCACAGCTGTGGGCTGGGTCTGCTCCTGAGCTTGTGATAAGGACAAAACAAAAAAGTAGCTGGGGAGGGATGTGCTGGGGCTGGGTTTATGAAGAATCCAAACGTTGAGATTATGGAGAACACACAGGCTGGAACAGAAGGTTTTGACAAAAGCATGTGTAGACCCCGGCTAAACACCAACACTGAAGCTAAGATGGTTAAATACACCTGTGTCCCCCAAGGTGGGGCAGTTCAGGGAGGGGAAGGGAACCTGCCAAGAAGGGAGGGCATGCGGAGTGTGGGCTTGGGAGTCAGACGCCGTTTTGCAACTGGATCCTTGAGACGTACGAACTCTGTGACCTTGGGCAAGTGGCCCCGTGCCTCTGTGGCTCAGTCTCCTCATCTGTAAAATGGGAGGAATCACAGAGTGTGCCCCACGGAGCTAATCATGAGGATCAAAGGAAACATTACCCGGGACCTGTCTGTGAGTGTCAGCACAGCAGGAACCAGACTTGGGCTGCAGCTAGGCTGTGCAAGGCAAAATAATTCACCTTTCCATAGTGATTTAATCTTGGGCTTGAGCTCCCCCACTCAGCTGTGGGGATGGACGCAATCTCAGAGAGATTGGGGCAACCCGCTAATGTCCCCCAGGATGAGTCTGAGTTACGGGAGCTCATATAACCCCAGGTACTGGGGGAGTTAGTGTGTCTCCGAGCATTTGCCCCATGGGGTCCTCTGGGACATCTCTCAGTGGAGCCCTCGAAGAACAGGTATGAATCCATGAAGCATCTCCAAGACAACCCTCATTCCTGCGTTTTCCTGCCCTTGCCTGCAAGGTGCCAGGGCCCGGGGGCCATTTCTCAGGTCTGGGCCTCACCTGGGCATGGCAGCCAGGCAGAGCCTGAACTTGCCACCAGCCCTTCCCTCCCGGGTCTTGCTGTCTCCTGGAGCTCTCTAGGGAATCTCCCCCTTCAGTGGCCATGCCTGCTCTCACTCCAAACCTTGCTCCATTTCCACTAAGCCCCTGCATCCTCTCATTTCTTCTAAGGGCCAGGGTTGGGGGGTGGTCCAAGCCAGGCAAGCTCCTTGTTTCCACCCACCATCTGTCCCATTCCTCATCCTAACCACACAGGCCCAGTGTCTTGAATGCAGAGCACAGAGTGAACTCCTGGGAGAAAAAAGTGATGTCTCAAACAAGCGCATCCCACCTCATTTGCTGAGACCATGACCATTCCCTAGCAGAGGAATGTGACGCTGTGGGGACATGGCCCCAGCAGAGTTTGAGCTGGGCTGGAAGGATGGGGTGTCTGTCTCCGGAAAAACATCTTAAAGAAGAAACTGGTGAGCAGGGACCAGATGCTGGAAATGGAAGGAGAGCTGGGGGGATTCAAAGTTGCCCACTGTGAATGTGCCTGGGACATCTGGGTATGGACTGTTGGAAACAGCTTCTGGTGCTTTGTGAGGGAGATGGGGCTGGACAGGAGCAGGCAGAGGGAATCCTGACTAGGTGCACAGCACCGCCCCCCCAAACACACATATACACACTCCTCAAAGTGCTCAGACCTCCGGGGCTGCCTGGGGCCACAACTGGTCCTTCTTCAGCCCCAGACTTCCAAGCAGCACCCCTAAAGGAGAAACAAAATAAGTTCATATTCCCTCCCTGTGCACAGCAGTTGCTTTGGTGGCTGAAGAGAGGGCGAAAGGAAGGGAGTAGGACAAGAAAATGGAACTGAGGTCAATCGGGCTCCTCTACCCAGGACCCCTCCCCCTCACCACTGTTCCAAAATGTTTTACAGCTCGTGCTCCCATTACTCCCTTGAAATTGCCCTGCAACATCTTGTGGATGTCCCATGCTAGCATGCTGTCCCAGCACCCCAGGTGAATTCAGAGAAGTGACAGAGGTGTGGCCAAGGGCAAGATCACAAGGCTATTAGACATCCAACTCCAAGGAGGACCTTCCCTCCCTCTAACCACACTTGCTCTGGAGGAGAAGGGAAGCTCTGGCTTGGCTCAGTATCCTCACCCACTCTCTCCCTTTGCCCACGAAGATGCTGCTGGAGAGGTTCCAGGGGCTGTGGAACCCTGGGTTCCAGTCCCAGCTTAGCCACCAGGCCAGTGGTCCTTCCCCTCTCTGAGTCTCCATGTAGAAAATGGAGATCCGCAGCCCTTCCAGGACCGAGATTCTAAATCACCACCTGCTGCAGCCAGATGTCATCACTGAGAGCAGACAGGGAGCCTGCTTTGATCTTCCAAGGTGGGGCAGGACAGGCTCTCAGAGCTACGTCAAGGGTGTGGCTTGGTGGAGCCAGGAAGACAAGCTGGCGGGGAGACCGTGCACATGGGAGCATTCCAGGTGCCTGGCACCGCAGACGTTCACGCCAGCTCCTGGGCACGGGTCTGTGACAGGATGGACGAGGGGTAAAAGCTAAGAATCCCCAGGACATGGTTCAGTCAAGGGCTCAGAAGTGGATCAGCTGTGCCTCTGCGACCAGACAAGC
>NW_020175320.1:1018475-1040786 GCF_003031525.2 Neophocaena asiaeorientalis asiaeorientalis
GGCAAGGAGTGCAAAGAGCCTGGGCGGGCATGTGCTTGTGGATTTCGTGGGCACCTAGAAGTGCTGGGTGTCCAGGGAGAGCACGTACACACACGCGCGCACGCACGCACGCACACACACATCTGTGTATGTGTGTCTTCAGGTTTCACAGTCAACAGAAGCCTTTCCAGGAAAGGCAGAGGCAGAGTTGAGACAGGCTCCAACCCAAGGTGAAGGTTCAGCTGGGGCCTCCAGGACCGCCAGACTGGCTGCTAAATCATTAAAATACTTTAATACCAGGGTAAATAGGTGCAGCCCCAAGCCCCTGGAGCGTCCCCCACTCCCACCCCAACCTAATACTCCAGTCCCAGGACTAAAGACTTCCCACAGGCCTGCAGCCAAAGGGTGAGCACCGGACTCAGCAGGGACGGACGCCAGGAGCCCACTCCAGTGCCACGTCTGGCACCCCCACCGACCGACCGGCCCGTTTGTCACCGGTGATCACGTATGTGGATTAGCCTCCCCGCTCCCACCCCGGCTCCCCTCCCATCTCAGCTGTCTCCTTCTTTGCTTTCATCACATCCCTCTTAGCTGCAAGTAGGAACTCTGGGTTTAGGAGAGAGGGTTCAGATGGCTGCACGTTCCCGCCTTGAGACCTGGGGTCCCAATGCCCAGGTCGGACACTCAGGAACTGCTCCAGAGGCTGCAGCTGGGCTGAGGGGCAGACAGAGGCGTCTCCCACACTCGGGCCACCTGCCCCCCACACCCCCTTACCCAACAGCCCATGAGCTCCCGGCCCCTCCAGCCAGCCTTCTGATGAGTATTCCACACCAGCTCAGCCCCCAAAAGCAGCAAGGCAGCCCCTCCCTATGGCTGTGTGCTGACAACCAGGAAAGGGTTTTAATCTCAGAAACAGTCAAGGTGGGGAAGAGGAATGAGGGGCGGCTGGAGGGCCATATGGAACCTGTTTGAGGAGCTGGGTCAGAGCCCAGCTACACCTCCATGCTCTGGGGCACCAGGCCAGCTCTCGGCTTTGCCTGCCCAGCTACAGCCAGAGAGGGGAAGGAGCGTGGGAGAACAGACAGGCCGGCCATGAGGGGACAGGCGTGCTACGTGTGTTCACAGGGCTGTGCCCTGGAGGTGATGACACCCTGGTTGGCTGCCTGTGGCTGGATTGGGGCACTGGCTTTTGAAGGCCTGAAAGCTCGACCACATGCTAGGTTCACAGGGATCAGCAGAGTGGCATTTCGGGTCTCCTCGAGGCAGGCACAGGGGCGTGTCTGGGAATGTCACCCCTGCTCAGCCTGCCATTTCCTCTGCCCAGCTCCTTGTAGAGATGCTTCCGGAAACCCCCGACAGCACCATTCCGTCGCCACTTTGGCTCCCCTGCCTGCGCCCACAGCCAATCCTCTGTCTCTTGGTCTACCCGGCGAAAACCCAGTCCCACGCCCGGATGTTGGGCCCATGCGATGCCAAGTGGCTGGGGAGACGTTATGTGTATTTGACTACACTGCTTGGACCTCAGCCTCACCACACTGATCTCAGGGCTGATCCGGATTTGGGACTGACCTTGCTGGATTTGGGACCGACCTCACCAGATTTCCAGCTCACCACCTCAGTACTCGTGAAGCCTGCCTGAACTTCTGTCTAGACTCCCAGGACTTCAGGATGAACCCATCAAGCTTCCGATTGATTTTGCAGAAGTCGAGACAAAACCCGACCTAAAGCAGTATGGCCTGAACTTCCCAAATTTTCAACGCACCTGACTGGATTTCTGAGTTTCCTGAATTTTCAGCGCACCTGACTGGACTTCTGACTGGTTTGAAAAGTTTTAACCGACTTTACTGACGGTTATTTGAAAAGCTGAGCTTCTCCGGTGTTTGAATAAGCTCTTGGGATTCTCTTACCCTGAACTGGCAAGATGATGGGGGTACTCTCCGAACCAGACTAAATAACAGGAAATCATGCAATGAGCCAGCTGAGCCATCTGCAGCCCACCCCACCTCACACCCACGTCGCACCCGGAGCCAGCCCATCTCGTCTGAAGAGGGGACGTGACAACAGGTGCCCTTGGTCCATTAACCCCTCTCTGGAAACTTCTAACAATCTAGCACCTGTTTCTTTACTGATGCTTCCATCAACCGTTCTCTGCCTTCTCCTTGTTTCTGACATTGCCCCAGCTCTTGGAACTGGGCATCAGCAGTTCTAGGAAATGATGCTCTGGAGTCAGCCTGATCTGAGCTCCCATGTCCTACTAAGAAGTCATATAAAACAGAGCTCAAAACCAAGGGCTCCGGGTCAGCCTGCCCGGGCTCAGGGCTCAGCTCTGCCGGTTCTAGCGATGCCATCCTGGGACACGTTCATAACCTTTTCTGGAGTTTGGTTTCTTCAGCTCCCAAAGGAACTGGCCAGTCATTTGTTATGGCATGGCTCTATATTCTTTGGGGAACACTGAATAGCCAAGGCCCTCCCAGCTGCCCCCAACCCCCAGCCCAGTACCAAGCAAGCCGTGGACGTTTTCAAACCTTCCAGGTATGTCAGAACCACAGGGCTAGTTCTGCTTTTTGGGACCTTTGTCCATCTACTCACATCTGGTCTGATTTTACCATGAGAACTTCCTGGGTTTCTTTACTGACACTTTAATGGGAACTAGATTGCAAAGCGTCCCCCAGTCCATAGGGTGGGTCGGTGATTGCCAGGCTGTGGACTGTGAGGTGTGGACAGTGACAGTAGAGAAACTGGGCCCTGTTCATGACTGTGAGCGATGCCAGTGGCAGCACTGGTTTTCTTGTCTCTCCAGGGTGGGAGAGGAGGCAGGCGCTTGGGGAGACGTGCAGACAATAATATTCATTCCTCACTCTAAGGGAAGTTCTTCTTTCACGGGGAGAGTGGGTGAGAGGTGCTGTGGGCTGCCCTGTTCAGTAGTCTCTGGCTTGTGTCCCTGTGTGCCTCTATTTGTTTTCCATCCAGATAGATGCCTCTACTCCCCTTCATTCCCACTCTTCCTTGCCTTTGCACGGGCTGCTCTGTTCCTCATTTGTCCTCCTCCTTTATACACTCATTCAGCATTCATTGACCATCTTCTACATGTTCAACGTGATTCAGAAGCTAGAGGCACAAAGACACAAGCCCACTCCTCAGTGGCTCACAGTGGCAGAGACATGCAAAGTATCAAGGGATCACAGGCCTGAACACCTAGGCCAACGGGGGCAGGACAGGGGAGAGAATCAGGAAGGACCTCCCTCCTGCGGGACGGAGCATGTAACTAGACTCTGTCTTGCCTACTCATCCTTCAACACCCTGCTCAAGTAGCACCTCTTGTCTGAAGGGCTCCCAAATCCCCACAAGCAGAATAAATGTCTCTCTCTCCAAAACTCCCTTGGCTTTGCACATAAAAGAGAAAGCAGTGACCATCACATTGTTCATGCCAATTCTCCCCACCCTGCCCTGGACCACAAACTCCCTGAGGACAGAACTGGATTTGCTTTTGCATTGCCAGCACCCTAGAGAAGTTTAATAAATGTTTGTTCAGAGTAAGTCTGTGTATCCACATGTATTGTATCCACAAGTGTATGCATGTGTGTATGTCACCACACATCTGAGAGCGGGGCAAGATGGTCACAGGGGTGGGGGGAGTTCTTGGGTCTCATTCCTGAACATATCTGCTTCATTAAGATCTCTCAGCTACTCCCCATGACTCCCTCCTCTCCATGTGGACAAGAAAGATAGTGAGCTCCCTCCCTGGTGTTTACAAGTTGAAAGATTGATTCCCAGGGGAGGATGAGGGGGCTAGGACTGGGAGACACTGATGCACCAACCTCCTCAGCCAGCAGCCAGGCCTCGGGGAGCACACAGACAACTGGCCCACCGTAGCCGAAGGGACCCACCTCTTGACTTCCTACCCCTCTGTGCCCAGAAAAGGCCTCCACTGCTCCAACCCACAACTGAAGCTTGGTGGGAGGGTCCCAAGGGGCCTTAGTGTCCTGACCATTGAACATTCTGAACAGAGACTTAAGGCTGGATCATAGGTTAACTCCCATGTAGAAACTCATATCCCAGCTGAGCCCTTCCCCACCTGGGGAGAGGTCAGTTGTATGAATTGTCTAGTCCAAGCTGGGCCCCAACCTGACAGGCTCAGACGGCAGGGAGAAGGTCCTCCAGGTACAGAAACCCCACAGGCTGCCCAAAGTACCCCATTGCCTGGGTCTGATGGTAACAGTCCTCGCATCTATGTGGGCCTTTGTAATTTCCAAGGAACCTTCCATACATCGTCCATCCGATTAACATTTGTTGAGACTTTACCTTGTGCCCGGAATTGCGCTTTGCTAATAATAACATGAATGGGTGCTGTGCTAAAGCCTTTCACATGTATCACTGTTTGGTCCTCCCACTGACCCTCTGTAAAGATGAAGACAAGGAGACTCAGTTTATCCATTTCTCAAGGACACACAGTGCTAAACAGTAGAACCAGGGTTTGAATTCACCTGTCTCAGGTGACCCAGACCCCCCCATACTCCCGCACTCCCCCATCTCTAGCCGTTTCACCTTCCCCCAGTAACACTAGACAACCTGGAGCAGGTATCAATGTCCCATCTTAAAGATGAGAAAACTGACCCTTGGTGGGCTTAGGGGACTTTCCAGAGATCTCCCAGAAGGCTGGGTCGGAGCGCCAACCTGGTTCCAACGTCCCCACTGCCCGCAAGAGAACACTTATCCCAACACTGCCCTCACATCCAAGCCCATGTCTAGTGCCCACTCTGCCTGGCTTTGCCCCGCACCCAGTCTCCCTCCCAGACCCTGCCGTGCAGGATGCCTTGACAGGCAGGAGACAGGCTCCCAGGAATGGGGATGTCACCCACCACGACTGGCCCATGAGCCATCAGCATTGGTGGCCAGATGGGCTCCGGAGCAGCCACCCCCCCAAGTGCTGGCCCTGTGGGCTCCTCTCCCCACAGGCTCCCTCCTCCAGGGCGGGAATGACCAGCCTTCCTGGGGGCTGAGGCACAGAAACACTCTTTCTGAAAGTTCTTGCCTAATCCCCACCCACCCAGCCAAGGGCTTTGGGCTCCATGACAAGGTCAATAGTTGCCCAAATATCATCAGATCAGATCTATTTTCAGTTTTCAGACTGGCCAACACCAACTGGCCTATTTCTCATCCATCCGTTCCCACTAAAATGCTCGTGTCTCTCACTCAGAGCTAAGGACTCTCCCCGTGTTTTGAGACCTGCTCAGGGGGTAAACTGCCCCCAGAGCAGGGTGCAAAGTTCCAGGAAGCAAACACGAGGCAGGGTTTCCAGATCCCTGAATTCCACCCCCAAATCATAAGAGGGTCAGGTGAGTCCCAGGGAACCCCCAAGTCCATAGGCCCTTGCCCCCTGACCACTGCGGGGGGTGGTCCCATTGTCCAGCCTAGTCCCATAGAGGTCAGCTTCTCTTGGGGCCTGGAAGTTTGAAAACTCTAACTATTCAGAAACTTGACAAGTATAGAAGAAAAACAGTTGCAGTAAGACTTGAGTTCAAGCCCCAACTCTGGCCACTCATAGTGTGGCTCTGGGCAAGTTTGTTTTTATCCCCCAATTTGTGCCCATAATTATTTTGATTACTTCACAGGTCACATAGGGCTTTACCAAACAAACAGCCACTAATCAAATGGGCTCTGGGCACCTGTTTACCCACTGTTTTAATGAGAGGCCAGGACTTGGACTCTGAATATAATTCTAGCTTTGGAAATGGTCACATTCTTCAACATGACCAATCTAGGAAAATCCTTCTGATGAGAAAGTTTTTGTTTTCAAGGCACTATGCTATCATTCCATCTACCCTCCCGTTATCTCTGACAACACATGGAATTAATTATCCATGTGCTACTTAGAGGAACAATCAGACGAAGAAGAGATCTGCCATTTATGGAGGACTTACTATGTGCCAGACCCCTTCTCAGTGTGTTCTCTATGTACTAACGCACGTAATCCTCCATCTAGCCTGTAAGACAGGTGTTATGGTTATGCCGCCTGCATTTTAAAGATGAAGCACATGAGGCTCAGAGAAGTAACACAACGTGCCAAGTTCGTGTGGGCAAAAAGCAGCAGGCCAGGCTTTGAAGCTGGGCGGCTGTCTCCAGAGCACTCGTGTTTAATGACCACGCCACATGGTCACAGCGAGATGAAAGAGGCCCAGCCCAAAGGGAAGATAGGGCTTGTCCATACATTTTTCTAATGCAAGTTGGGGAAGTGATAAGTGACTAGAGGGAAACAGATAATGTCCCCTGGGAGTTCAGAGAAGGGCAACATTGCTTCCAGCTGGAAGGAGAGGGAGGTTTTATGAAGGAGGTGACATTTTAGCCGAGCCTTGAAGGACAGGTAGGATTTAGAACCGTGGAGATTTGGGGAGAGGGAGCAGTAGGGTTCGAGTTTAGGAAGAGCTCCTCTGCCGGGGAGCAACAGACAGCAAGGAAAGCCGCAGATCAGAGAAGAGAACATCAGCCACGTTGCGGTGGGTTGTAAACGCCCCTCTTACACTGAATGAAGACAGTGAGAGGCCAAGGTGTTTGGGATGGGAGAGACATGGTCAGGACTGAGCTTTGGGAATGGTGTGCAGGCAACAGAAGCCAGGAGGGGGAGAGCCTGGAAGCAGGAACAGCAGGAACACTCAGGGATCTGGCAGGAGACAGTGCAATTCAGGGGGCTCAATCCATGGGTGAATGAGCTCACTGCTCAGGGACGGGTGGGTGGGAGCGATGAGGGATGAAAAGGCCCCCAGAGATGGGCAGCAGTGGGAAGCCTTTACCCCCGTTAAGCTAGGTCTGCCGGGCGAGGGCAAGAAACTGCATCACTGGCCCTGATAAGAGCCGGAGGTGCAGAGCTTAGGAATGCAATCATGGCCAGAAACTTGGCCCCAGGAAGGACTGGAGCAAGAAGAACCCATCCTCAGATCTCCTCCTGGGGCTCTCCATGGGCAGAAGCCAGAGCCACTGGCAAGACAGTCCCCATGAAGGAGACTGCAGGGGTCGGTTTCTGGGGACACGGAGCTGGACAGAGAAGGATGGAGAGAAGATTGGGGTGCGGGGGGAGACAAAGAGAGGAGACTCACCAGCCCAGATCAGATTTAGAAGTTGTTGTCATGGTTTGGGAAAGAGACACTGAGAGACTGAACCACGGCAATTGCAGAGAAAAACGCAGTGTTGGGGACAGATGTAGGGGAGTTTAAGGAAGTAAGACCAGCAGGATTTGGCGAGCAATTATCTGCAAGGCAAAGAAGAGCTTAGGTACCTGCTACATGCCAGGTGTACATGCTGCCAACCTTCTATATGAATGGGGGAAAAAACACACAATGATCTGTTCTGGCATGTTGTTAATGAAACACTTGAAATCAACCCATGGTGATGAATGATACACCAGATAGGTTCTCATGGAAGGGCCAGGACAGCAGGCTCTCCTCCGCGTGTGGTCACAATCACCTGGCACGTATCCCTGTGCCTTGGCTTCTTGGGTGAATTACCGTCCCCATTCTGCAGAGGAGGGAACTGAGGCCCCGGAAATTCCAGTGGTTTGGAGAAGATCACAGAGCAAGACGGCCACAGGGCTGAAATTAGAAGCTGCCACAGTCTCCACCCCCGCATCGGTCTCCACCACCTGTCCAGCTGGTGTGTCATAGAAGATAACAGTCAGCCCAGTCCAAGGAGGACTGGGGAAATCAGGGCACTTCTA
Organism: Neophocaena asiaeorientalis asiaeorientalis; assembly: GCF_003031525.2. Taxonomy (NCBI): domain Eukaryota; kingdom Metazoa; phylum Chordata; class Mammalia; order Artiodactyla; family Phocoenidae; genus Neophocaena; species Neophocaena asiaeorientalis. The sequence continues at coordinate 1,026,163 of NW_020175320.1, forward strand.
TCACCCTCTGCCTGCGATGGGCTTCGTCCCCTCCACACCCACCCTCTCTTTACCCAGCTCCTTTGCATCCAGGGCATCAAGATCCTTGCCTTGGAAAAGACATGGGAAATAACCAAAGATGGTGCCTGGCCAGGCATCCTGAGAATGAACTCTGGATCTGGGTTTCTGTGGCGTTGTCGCCATTCAACAGGTAAGCGGGGTAGCAGAGTGCAATGACGGACTGGGAAGGAAAGATACCACTCAAAGCCTGTAAAGCAGCTTCATTATCCTGCTGCATATTTTTGGCAATTCCTCAAGTCTGGCTCGTTTTATATCTAATTACATATCACCATGCATATCCCCTGTATGTTATGTTTCACATAATAAAGACACAGAAAGTTATTCTCTTTTTCTACTAGCCCCTGCCCAGAAATAAACCAATTTCTGGTGAGTGCTTATGCAATAAAGGAGCAGTTGTTTCAGACACTGTGACACTTCATAACTGAATTTTTTATGGGCTCCCGTCGCTCTGATTCAGAGGGCTTGAGAGAGGGACCTGGGTTTTCCGCCTCCTGTTTCTGCTCTGGAAGCAAAGGCCACTTGTCAGGAGCAATGTCCTGGGATGGCTGGAAACCCAGCTAGCGCCTCAGTCTGGGGAGACAAAGGACTGTCGGGCTATTGCAGGGAGACGTGCTGACTTCTGGAGATGAGGCTTGGCTGCAAGGGCTTTCCCGTAGCTGCAGTGTCACAAGAAATGCCAGTGTCTCTTGAGTATTGATCAGTCACAGGGAACCTCATCCAACAATCAGTCGACATACATTTATTAAGCACTTTCTATATACCCAGGTCTGTTCTAGATGCTGAGTTGGAGAGGGAAAGGGTAGAGCATGGGGAGGAGAATACCAGAGAGTAGAGGTGTGGTTATGAGAGCAGGATTTGGAATTGGACAACCTGGGTTCAAGGCCAGGCTCCACTACTGACCAGCTGTGGGATGTTGGACGAGTCACTGAAAACCTCTCCGAACCCGTTTACACATCCATTACGTGGGGATGCCAAGCTATGGCCTCAGGGGGCTGTCGTGAGAATTACATGAGATAATTCAAGTCAAAGGGCTCCCTGTGTCTGTGGCCCAGAGTGTGTGCCCAGAGACTGATCATTATTATAATCAGTAATTATTATCTTTATTCTCTTATCATCTACAATGGGGTTGGGCAGTGGCGGGTTGCAAACGCAAAAGAAGTAGAAGACTTGGCTCTGAAATTCACCGTCCTGGGTTGAAGCCCAGCTCATGGCTGGCTGAGAAGGAGAGCCTCGTGGCACACCGGGGACAATGGGGAAACAATTTGGTCGTGGGCTGGAACGAACTGTCATCAGTACAGAAGGGCTGGGCTGCTGCGGGCTGCAGCCCATAAGGACAACAAGACCTGGGAAAAGGATAAAAGCGGAGCATGGCCAAAAGTGGGAAGAAAGAGCACAATGTTTTGTGAGGGCATAAAACCATTGATCATCATGCCTCAAACGCCTATCAAGCATCTACTGCTATGAGTACTTAGTAAGCGCCAGGTAGCCTTCAAGGCATGCGGACACACAGCTCCCTAGTGGGGTCACAACCACACCCGGAAAACTGCAGGACAGTGACCTCTATGTTAAGTAAAGCCTTGCAGTGCAGGGGGGCAGGATGTGTCATGGTAAGGGTCAGGAAAGGGGCAGAAGGGTGGCAACCTTCGATCTGGCCCACTTGACTACTGATGAGAACGTGCACTGGGGGAAGGAGGTCAGGAGGGGCAGATATTCCAAACTAAACAGCCCTTCCAACTTTGGGCCCAACAGCCCTGATGTCACCCCTAATACCATGACCCACTGCATGTTAGTGTCGTGAGGGCATGGACTTTGCCTGCAATGCCTGGACATTAGCTGGCACATCACAGATGCTCAAAAAATATGTACCGCATGGAGGAATTAATGGTAATTGAATCACGTCCTGGCCAGTGACATCTGTTTGCCCTTCCAGGTCCACTCTCTCTCTGTGTCCACCTTGCTCTCTGCCCAGGAGACTTATGGGCATGAACCACCTCAGTGGGCTCCCCTGCCCTCTGGGTCAGTGGGGAGCCCAGGTAGGAGACTGGAGGGAGGGAGGACAATGGGATCCATGCGCTTGGCTACATCACTACAGAATCCCCTCTGCTGGCTGGGGCCCTCCACAGAAGTTCCTCTATTACACAAACCATGATCCCTCCTGGGCACTGGCAACCTCTCCCTCTTATCAGCAAGCCTAGGGATGGTAACCCAGGTTCCTGCACCATCCATGGTGGTTCCCCTTCACCCTGGCCACACCTCTGTAAATATCTCTTTGTAAATTAAACCTCCTTGAATTCTCCTAATTTGTGTGCCATCTGTTCCTTCTTGAGACTGACATAATTCCCAAATTTCAATTTCTTACAGCAAAGTTCCAATATAGTGCTCTCCTTTTCATCTCAATTCCAGCAGTTTGGTGGAAGATGTAGGTGTCTGATGGACTCTTGACCAAGAATAACCTCCCTAATTCAACCTTTTTTTACTCCACAAATACTACAGAACAGAAGAGGACCTCAAAATGCAAAAGTAGAACCTGCAAAGAGAATTCAAGTGAGCGAAAGCGCTCAGCCACGCTGACTTTGAATCTTTTCTTCCTTTCCCCTTTGTTCCACTGGTAGCCTCAGGGGCCAACCCCTGCTCACATAAATGGCGACAGAAATCAAAGAACATAGAAGAGGAGCTCTGAAAGGAAACCTGAGACCATCTGGACCAACCCTTCCATCACCACCACCTCTCCTTCCATCTCCACCCTCACCAACTCTACTGTCCCCACCACCTCCCTGCCCGCCACCAACACCTCCATCACTCCCTATACCACCTCCACAACCATTACGCCCAACCTAACACCAGCACCATCCTGCCCAACACCATCACCACCACCTTCATCATCCCGTCGACCACAGCTACGATCATCTCCATCGCCATCACCATGTTCAGCCCTACCATAACACCTCCAGCATTCCTAACACCTGCACTGCATAGATAGAAAGAATGAGGGCTGGGAAGACGTGATTTGCAAGATAGGACACTTAGTGGCTTAAACAGAACTAGAGCTCAGATCTCTTCAGTTTTCACCAAAGAAGCTGAGTCTAAAGGAAACAGTTGACTTCAACCACAATCTAAAATTTAAAACAAAAGGAAGTTTTGAAGAGGAGGACAGAATGGTATTGGAAGACAATGTTTGTTTCATGTTGACTTTTTAAAAATAGACTTTACTTTCTGGAGCAGTCCTACATTCACAGCAAAATTGAGCAGAACGTACAGAAAGTTCCCAAATACCCCTAAATATGCAAGCCTCCCCCACCCACTATCAATTTCCCGCACCACAGAGGTACATTTGCTACAACCACTGAACACATGGACACATCCTTATCACCCAGGGTCCATGGTTTACATTAGGGTTCACTCTGGGTGTTGTACATCCTATGGGTTTGGACAAATGTATAATGATACATAGCCACCATTAAGTATCAAACAGAATAGTCCTTCAAAATCCTCTGTGTCCCACCACCCGTCCTTCTCTCTCCCACAACCTCTAGAAACCACTGACCCTTTTACTGTCTCCATAGTTTTGCCTTTTCCAGAATGTCATACAGTTGGAATCATACAGTAAAGTAGTATTTTCAGCTTGGCCTCTTTCCCTTAGTAACATGCATTTCCGTTTCCTCCAGGTCGTTCATGGCTTGATAGCACATCTCTCTTTATTGCTAAATGATATTCCACTGTGTGGAATGTACCAACAGTTTATTTATCTGTTTACCTACAGAAGGGCATTTTGGTTGTTACAAGTTTTGGCAATTATAAATAAAGTTGCTATAAACTATGAACATCCATGTGCAGGTTTTCATGTGGACATAAGTTTTCAATTCATTTTGGTAAATACTGAGGAATATGATTGCTGGTCATATGTCAAGAGTATATTTAGTTTTTTCGGGTGTTTTTGTTTTTGTTTTTAATTTTTATTTATTTTTGGCTGCACTGGGTCTCTGTTGAGATGCGCGGGCTTCTCACTGCGGTGGCTTCTCTTGCTGTGGTATGTGGGCTTCAGTAGTTGTGGCATACGAGCTCAGTAGTTGTGGCGCACAGGCTCAGTAGTTGTGGCGCATGGGCTTAGTTTCTCCGCGGCATGTGGGATCCTCCCGGACCAGGGCTCGAACCCGTGTTTCCTGCATTGGCAGGCGGATTCTTAACCACTGTGCAACCAGAGAAGCCCTATGTTTAGTTCTGTATGAAATTGCTAAACTGTCTTCCAAAGTGGCTGCACCATTTTGCATTCCCACCAGCAACGAATGAGAGCTCCTGTTGCCTCACATCCTCATCAGCACATAGTGTTGTCAGTGCTTTTGATTTTGGCCATTCTCATGGGTGTACAGTGGTATCTAGTTGTTTTAATTTGCGATTCTCTAATGCAGTTCTCTGTGATATTGAGCATCTTTTCATATGCTTATTTGCTGTCCATATACCTTCTTTGGCAAGGTGTCTGTTCAAGTCTTTTGCCCATTTTTTAATTGGATTATTCATTTTCTTATTGTTGAGTTTTAAAAGTTCTTTGTGTACTTTGGATAACAGTCCTTTATCAGCTAGGTCTTTTGCAAATATTTTCTTCTAGTCTGTGAATTGTCTTCCAACTCTCTTGTCTGTCTTTCACAGAGAAGGAGTTTATAATTTTAATGAAGTTCAACTTACCCATTATTTCTTTCACAGATATGGCCTTTAGGGTTATCTAAAAAGTCATTGCCATACCCAAGGTCATCTAGAGTTTCACTGCTGTTATCTTCTAGGAGTTTTATAATTTTGTACTTTACATTTATATCTATGGTCCATTTTTTAAACCACATTGTTTTTTTTTCAATGACTGACCATCAGATTGTCTTCAAAGGACAAAATTGGTATTAAAAACCACAGAGTCCTATATTTCAGTTATATGTTACCTAACTCTGGTGAGCTTTTGAATAACAATCACAAGTTGGTACAGTCTTCTAGTTATGTTCCAATTTCCAAACCTAAGCTTTATTTTCTTCAAATTCAGTTTTCTGCCTTGATTGCAGGGGTTAGGTTGTGGAAGTAAATAAAATGCTCTTCCTTGGGTTGAAGTATGAGCTGTTAAATTCACACACAAGTTTCCATCAAGAATGGTCACAGGCATAATCCTCAGAGGTGAATCGTGCTTTGCTTGATGTGTAAGTACAAGTAACTTCAACTACTTGCCAAGTAATAATACTACTGGCTTACTTTTATATTTTTCAAAGAACTTTTATATCCATTATTTTATCTGCTCCTCAAAATAATCCCAAGAGGATGCAGATGAGGAACTGACATGAGAATGCTCGTGGTCACAACATGAATCAGTGGCAGAGACAAGCTTAGAGCAAGACCGACTATGATGACAACAGTGATGATGATGACGATGACAGCTGACGTTTGCTGAGTGCACCCTCTGTGCTGAGCACCTCACCTGCCTATCACTGTTAATGAGGACCGGGTGGTTTGTCTTTTTTAGTTGCCCTGAACCCATATAACAACTGTGATAGTCTGCCACTCATACTGCTAAATCAGGCTCAGCCCAGCAACTCTGGGTCCTGTGAAAACAAAGAGCTACAAAGAACTCATGAGTGGGAAGCAGAAAAGTAATAGGAGTGGGGTTGACATTGCTTCTAAAATCTGTCTTGATTGCCCTTTGCCTAAAGAGATACCTGCTGATTTCTTTCAAAGGAGCACAGAAGTGAGAGCCAGGGCTCTCTGCCACCTTCTAGCCATGTGACAAAGGAAGACATTGACCCTCTTGGGGCTTTGCTGAAACCCTATGATGAAGGATACAGTGAACCAACTGGTTCTGTTTCTCTGGTGAATCCTGACTGATACAAGGACATTTCAGGCAAATCAGCTCCATGAATGAGAATAAAGCCTGGACGCTCTCTCTGGTGAGGACCCTCAGGTCCAGGTGTGTGTAGAAAACCCCACATTCAACCCTAAGCTGCCTCTGAAAGGCTCTGACCAGGGTCCTTTTCTGCAGAATTCTTCTGTTGACCCTGATCAAGCTGCCCCTGCCCAGACAACAGGGACCACTCCCAGCCACTGTGTTGCCTCCCTGGACTCCAGAGTAAGAGAGGTGTAAGCGTGGGCCTCCTTCCAGAGGTAGATCTGTCACTCACTCGGGCTTGGTCCTCCCCATGGCTCTGGCTGCCTGAGGCATCTCTGTGTTGTCCCGGGTCGGGCAGGACACACTGAGATCCATCTTCTCAGAGAATGCTCTACGCTCACCGAGTCTAGGCAGTGCCAGCCATCAGGCCAAGGGCTCCAGGGGCTCAGCAGAGAACTGCAAGGGCTTGGGGAAAGCAAGAGAAATGTTCACGGTACGTGGGGGAGATTGGGGAGCGCCAGGAGCTGAGCGGGCACATACTCCCCGGAGTCACAGCTGCCCACCTGAGTGCCCTCAGCAGGGAAGGAAGGTGACTAAGAGCCTGACAGCCAGGGCTGAGCTCGGCACCCCACCTGGCTCTGGACCTAACACATTGATCACAGTGTATCCATACTGGGTTCGGCAGCCAGGACCTGCTACATGCCAGGGACCTTGCTAATCCCCTTGCGTGAATTTGTAGCAGGCACCAATCTCACACAGTCCATAATTCAAGTGGGTAAGAAATACTTTCATTATTTTCTATGACTCAGCCTTATTTTCATTTCGAATCCCCATGCCAGTGGCAGGCAGCCAAATCTTGATCTCAGACAACTCAAATTGCAGGCCATTTTGCCCAGGAAGATGTCCCAGTTCCCATGGGTGAGAGTAGGGTCATCATTAGAGACAAGAACACATCAAGTGAGACCACGATGTCATGAGTCCACCTGGTCACCACGGAGGTGCCCTGTGATCCTGTCTGCATGATCCCTCCAATCTAGGAGGGGACGCAGGGTGTGGGGGGGTGTCTCTCCACTTCTTCTGGGCCACGGTTACCCCTGGGACCCATGTGCTGCTTCCACATCCTGATGGGGCAGGAGAACTCACAACGGGGCTGTTTAAGGCCATGACCTTGTCACGCTGCACAGTCCTTTCCTTTCTCTGGCCCTCATTGCCTCCCCCGGTTCTCCCCGGGAAGGGAGCCTAGGTCCCCTCTGCTCCCAGATCCCAGACCTCAAATGGAGCCGTGGCCCTTCCCCAGGACCCAGCCTCGACTCACAGCTCCATCTCCTCAACCCCGCCCAGCCATCCTCCTTTTCCTCCCCATCAGGGAGTGGTTTTATAGTTGGTGGCGTGGGGTTGCACTTACTCACTCAGGATGTTTTTTTCCTAAATATTTTCAGTCTCCCCTACAGCCAAGGCTTTGCACACAAACGTCCGGAAGAGACCCTTTCTATTTCCCTTTGCCTCCTTCTGTCACATCCTTTCCCTGAGGCAATGAGTACAGAAGAGCCTGGCTGCAGGAATGGGAGAAGGGTGTGGAAGGGAAGAAATACAATGGGGAAAAAATACCAGTCCATTTTTCAAAGTGCTGTGGGGCGGCTGGTAGGTCATTAAACCGCAACAACGTTGTGATGTAAATATCAACACTACCATTATGCCCACTTTATAGATGAGGAAACCAAGGCTTAGAAAGAGTAGGGGACGTGCCCAAGGTCATCTGAACCCCGGTGCTTTGCCTGGCCGGTGACCCTAACCCCAAGGCCATACTTCCTGCCTGCCTGAGGCTTCCCAGGGGTGTGCGGGCAGCAAGAGCAGGGTCTGCAGGATGTCTGGGTCTCCTGCTGAGTCCTGCAGGTCCCGAGGGGGAGGTTCAGAGCCCAGCCCACAGGCACTAACACACCATTTTTCTTAAGAAGCAGATGTTTGATCTGACAGGGACTTCCTGCCTGGGTCACAGCCAGTAATCAATAAGACAAATATTGGCTACCATTGTTTGTAATCTCCTTTGGGCCTCGCAACAACCTAGTGAGAAAGCTATTCTGACATTCTGTTGACAGAGGTTAAATTACTCACCCAGGTCACAGGCAGGATGGCTGCGCTGAACCCTAGCTCCCTGGTGGAGCTGTGTCTACCACCCCAAGCAGCACCCAAAGATGGAGCCACTCGGGGTCATCCTTCCCCGTGATAAGGCCACCAAGCTGCCCCCCTCAATAGCCCTGGGTAAGGGAGGGTCATCTCTCCCGCATCCCACACCCCCCAGCAGGGGATTCCCTCTTTGGAAGCCTTTGCTTTCCGTGGCCTTCCAGCAAGGACAGACCCTTGGAAATGGGACTGTTGGTCCCCTGGGTCAGGGAGAGTCCCCTTCAGGCCTAAGGGAGGATCCTCCCGCCCAAGCTGCCGGGAGCCCTGGGCACTTTGCAGACTGACCTGAGGCTCATTCCTCCCCCTCCCAACCCGCCTGTGACTACAGAATAATCAGGTGGCAGGCTCTGCCAGGGGAGACTTCGCAGCAATGGGGCTTGGGGAGGTGGAGAGGGGCACTGCCACCAAACCCTCTCAGACATCCCAGCTGGCCTCCCATGTGCTCCTGACAGGGCTTCCTGGCCACTGTGGGTGCTTGGAGAACCTGGAGTCTGGAGCTGCCCCTGGCCACAGCTGTGAGAAGACCCTGCCTCCAGTCTCTCGTCAGGCCAGACTTTAGGAGCTGGTACTTTGGCAAAGCCCTCCCAGGCCTGGGGGAAGGAAGATAAAGAGGAACTGAAACCTCTCCCATCCCCTAATCCCTCTCCGCTTCTACCAAACTTTCCCACAGAAGGCTTTGGCCCTCCCAACCCACACTGCTGCTCAACTGGGAGGGAGATCTCCTAAGGCCTTCCAGAGCTGAGGTCCCTGTCCCAGCTGCAACCCCTCCCGCCTCCCGCCACTCATCTCCCCCACCCCTGTTGCCCATCATGCCCAGGCCAGCCTTCCCCAGAGGACAGAGGACGGCCCTACCCAGCGCCTCGATGCGGGCTGCTCCCAGCCCTCCCTGCAAAGCACCAGTCCCAGATCAGTTCCTCACAGGCCACAGGGCCAGGCAGTGGGCTGGAAGGGAGCTCTGCCGGCCAGAGGAGCTCCCCAGTGGCATCTGTGACTCCGCTCCAGCCCTCCGTTGCTAGGTCTTCTGATATTTCAAGAGAAGCCAGAAATCTAGATTTGTTTGTAAAAGATTCTCCAATGTAAGTGCCAACTGATAACTCAAAATGAAAACAAAATGAACAAAAATATTACCAGGTGGGCCTATTAAAAATAAATTTTGTGCCACAGGCTACTTACCAGGGGAGAACCTGGGGGGGGACCCTCAATGGCCCTGAACCCATAGCTTGACCCAAGCACCAGGAGGGGCCTTTTGTCCCTCAAAGGGGCCTGAGCCACTTCTCTTCCAGAAAGCTCAGTGGACTCTGGGAGTGGGACCTAGCCTTCCTCCATCCCTCTCCCATGCACCCCACACACCCCTATGCTTTACCCCTTGTGAGGTAACAGCTTCCCTTGGCAGAAAAGGAAGGCCTGCTGCTTTCCCACGTGCCAGGGGAACCAGCTAGGGGGCGACAGATCCTGCCACCATCCTTGTCCGATCACAGAGTGCAGGGTGGGATGAGAACCCATGGCTGGGGGTTCTGGGTCTACCCGTCTCCCCACTGTGCACATAGGGCCACCAGGACATCAGTCCCTGACCTGGTCAGGTACCAGAGAGGCTTCCCCATAGGTTGGGGAGCCATATAAGGAGCCACATTGCAGAAGTGGGGGTTAGAATCCAGCCCAGCCCGCCCTTGACACATAGAATTCTGTGCATCCAGCGTAAGCTGGGTGGCCAGCCCCGCCACTGCGGGTCCCCAAGCTGGCTGTCATCACCCCCACACTGCACTCTGGCCAGACAGCAGTCAGAAGGGGCAAGCACTAACTACCGACCCAGCCCATCTAAGGCCCCAGGAGAGCCCCTTGCAGGCGGACTGGGGTCCTGGCACAAAGGATGTTTGTCTATAACCAGGCAGCCTGGCAGCTTGGGTGTGACGTGAACACATGGCAGGGCCCTGCAGCTCCTTATATAAACCGAAAAACCGCAGACTGGGAGACAGAGCTTTTTCAGTGAAAGCAGGACTAAAGCTTGCCTCTGATAAGCAAACACTTTCTGCTGAGAGTCCAGATCCTTACAAACAAGATCCTCAGAGGAAAGATACTTACAGATACTATGGAGAACAAACAGATTTTAAGCACTCTGACCCAATAAAAAAGGCTCAATTACCTTCTTTTTTTTTTTTAATTGGGGTACAGTTGTTTTACAATGTTGTGTTAGTTTCTACTGTACAGCAAAGTGGAGTTCCTGCTGTACTATACAGCAGGTTCTCATTAGTTATCTATTTTATACATATTAGTATATATATGTCAATCCCAATCTCCCACTTCATCCCACCCACCCCCTTCCCCCCTTGGTGTCCATACGTTTGATCTCTACATCTGTGTCTGTGTCTCTATTTCTGCCTTGCAAACAGGTTCATCTGTACCATTTTTCTAGATTCCACATATATGCATAAATGGACGATATTTGTTTTTCTCTGACTTACTTCACTCTGTATAACGGTCTCTAGGTCCATCCACGTCTCTACAAATGACCCAATTTCGTTCCTTTCTATGGCTGAGTAATATTCCACTGTATGTATGTATATCTTCTTCAATTACCTCCTGATGATATTTTTAAGATGAGAATGGCAGCCATTCTCTATTTCTGACTCACATCCTTCAAAGACTCTGAGTGTCTTGCTTGAATATGTCATTCAGTGTATTTTCTTTTCAACAGGACATTCTCTAAATCAGACTGACCTTCCTTTCTGTTAGTCAGTCAACAAATATTTCGGGAGCCTGTCCAAATGGCCAACCAGGGAGAGGTCTGTTGACCTACTCACCCCTAGCCCGGGGCCTACTTTGCAGAGACTTCCTGCCAGCCACCTGCTGAGAAGACACATGTAGTTTTGGAGCCTGCAGGCCTCCCCCTTCTGCAGCCTCAGAAAGCTCTAGAATCCCAACCCTCCAGCCAAGAGAGGCAGCTGGGAGGGCTGGTCAAGTGGTTCATGAGAACCTGATAGCTGTGCGGCTGACATCTGGGAGCGGCCATCCGGGTGCCGGGCACCACTCGATCCCCGGCCAGCCCCTGATGAGGCCAGGGCTGCCACCTCATCCCTTGACCAGCCTTTGGCTGGTCTGGCCCACACCTGCCCCCGGCCTTGGCCCCTTTCACATCTTTATGTCCCAGGAGCTTTCTTTCCATTTGGGCCTAAAACACACTACAGAGCCCCCCATCCCTTGCAGCGCCGAGCTCTGATGCTGATTCGGCAAGGCAAGAGGCGATCTGGAGTTTGTCTGCTCCTGAGGGTCAGCCTCCGCTCCCCAAGGCTTTATTACGGGCCTCCAGACCAGACTTTAGGCATCTGGAAGAGCTGCCTCCTGGAGTGCTTAGCAGGGGCACACCTATCTGAGGAATCACAGGAACCAACAGGAAGAGATTCAGGGGCCTTGATCAGGGAAGGGGTCACTTGGTACCCAAAGCCCTAAGGCCAAGTATGGCTGGCCTGCAGCCAGATGGAAGAGCTGCAGCCGAGGTGCTCGCTGGGCCTGCAACACCTTGAGCCCTCTCTGAGCCTTAGCTGCCTTATCTTTAAATGGGATAAAGTCTGGAGCAGTGGGGTAGACTTAGGCGGTAGAGCCATACAGGCCTGGATTCAAACCCCAGTTTTGAGCCATGATCTTGCGTGAGCTCCTTAACCTATCTGAACCACAGATATATCATCTGTAGAGGGGAAAGGATAACAGCGCTCACCCTCTGTGGCTGTTGACAGTGCTAGAGGACATGTACATAAAGTACCTGGCACAGAAGCAGGGCTCAGTAAGCAGGAGTTATTATTACGCCACAGGCCTGTTTTGAGGATTAAGTCCAATGAGATGATGTGTGTGCAAAGGCTTGGTGAAATACAGTGAGCAAACGGTAGCAATGACCACTTATCAGTTTGTCCTCCTCTCCCTGGGCCTCTTACCCCTCCTTCCCTTTTCTCTGTCTGGTTTATCTTCCCTTCTCTGCCTTAACCTTCTCTTGGCTTCTCTTCCTCTAGTCCCTCCCCTCTCCCCCTGGTCCCACAGACTTAAAAACCAGCCTCCAACACCAGTCTCATCTTCCCTCACTCCAGAACCTACAATGGCGTCCCAGTCTCCCCAAGCCCAAATTCAGCAGCACCGCCATCCCTCACCACCAATTTTACCTCACATCCCACCCCATCAAATTAAAGTAGTGGTTATGGGAAGGAAATCCAAAAAAGAGGGGATATTGGTATACATCTAGCTGAATCACTATGCTGTACAGCTGAAACTAACACAACATTGTAAAGCAACCATACTCCAATAAAAACTAATAAAAACATTTAAAAATAAAAGAAAATGGAAGTAAAAAAATTAAAGTAGTGGTTTGTAAAGTTTCTAGCATAGTGTTTAGTACATAGAAAATGATTAATAAATAGTAGTGACTTTTGTCATCCTGGTTCTTGGGCATATAAAACAAAGCAACACAGACAGGCAGGGAGAGTTAGGTTTTTGCTGTGCATTTAGTGAGCCTTTGGTTAAAATCAGTAAACTCTCACTCATCGAGTGCCTGGCCAGGCTTCCAAAGCTCCATGTCACAGTATCCTCAGAGTTCCAGTCATTCAAAACTCACTTACAGTCGACCCGTCTGTGCAGGGAGTTGTGCTAGGCACGGGACAGGGGTGACACGGGGGGCTGGCACAGCCAGAACAGGTTCACAGAAGGACTGGAAAGCAGGGAATAAGGACCCAGGCCCCCATGCCACCTCGGAACACAAGGGCACTGGGTGGACTGGGACACGACCCAGCTTTCTCTACACGGCCTGCCCTATCTACCCTGGGGCTATCTCTTCTCTAGGCCCCAGTTCATTCTCCCGGCCCTGGCACTCCCTGCCCTTGCCACCCTGGCCTCCCTTCTGTCTGGTAAAGGAACAGCTCTGGCCTGACGTGGAGTCTTTGCACATGCTCTTCCTCCTGCCCAGGATATGCTTTCCAGCCTAGACACCTCCAGAGGTGTAAGAACTCCTCCTAGAGCCCACCTCTGCCCATGCTTGTGGGATGGCTGGCTTTCTTTTAGGTTGTTATGAAAAGAGCTGGGTTTGAACCCAGCTCTCTCACCTCCCAGCTGGCCTTAAGCAAGTGGCAGCCCCTCACCTACACCAAGGATTCCCATGACCACACATGTCAGGGCATCCGACCTAGGCCAGGGGCCTAAAAACAGTGGCTGATGATGAGAGACAGGAACACACCCCATTTTAGAGGCTGGAAAGGGAGGTGGGAATCAAGTGGCTTCAATGCCAGTAAAGAGCTGGCTCTTTAGCCCAAGCCAGAGAGAAGCAGGCAGCATTGAGGAAGGTCAGTCAAGGTCCGTACAGGATGGATCCTTGGAGAGAGCAGGCAGGACCCCACGCCCGGATCCTTAGCCAAACCCTGTTCACCCTATGGTCCATGGATGCACCGTTATCTTCTGTACCAGATCAAGGGCAACTTGGGAGCAGAGGCCATGCCCCATGCCTCTGAACTCCTCTAAGCTCCAAGGCAGGCTGGGCACCCAGGAGGTGCCCAGTAAAGACTGTCACCAGATGCTGTGGTTGCATGGTTCTCAGCAGGCCACCCGGCATGGGCTTTCCGGGGTCTCTAACTCCCCTGCCCAGCATCTCTCCCAGTTAAAAAGATGGTCCCTTCTCCCTGCAACCCCACCCCTTTGCTCCCCTCAATTAGATTATGTCTGTAAAGCACCCTGAGGTAAGTGTGCTATAAATACAAGGCATTTCTATTAGATCCAGGTTAGGGAAGCTGTGAGGAGGCGGGCAAAGGACAGGGGCTCCGGGGAGTCTGCGCCAGCTGAACTGAATAGGGTTTCTTGTGGCCCAGATGCCATTAGTCAAAACTGACGGCTGCCGCCGGTTCCTCGGAGTTACTAGTAACCAGGGAGGGCAGAGTTGGCCGAGATTCGAGCATGTTCAGTGCTTCGGACTACCTGTAGTATGTGCAGCTGGAGTAAGTCCAGGGACCGTTCAGCCGAGCCACTTTAAAAGTCATTTTTCGGCCCACATGAGTTTAAGGGTTTGGGGGGTTCTCCGGGTTCTCACTTTGCAGACTGTTCTCTGAGACCCCTTTTGAGACGGGACTGTGATGTGCTGGACCGAGGCTAAAAGGCCCCACAAGCTGGGCAGTCGTGGGTCTCTGGCTGAATGCTCTCAGGCACATTCCTCTTCCCATTCTCTCCTCCGATGACCTCTCCCTGGGATACAAGGGGATCTACAATCCTCATCAATCCTCTCTTTCCTTACCAGCCTCTGAACATCACTGTGGCTTTTTATTCTTGCTGGCTTGGTTCCCCACTATGGGGTACACAGCACATGGGAGCAGGACATAAGCTGAGTGTTCAACCCATCTCGTCTTCAGGTAGACGCGCACACTAGGAGGTCCCGCCAGCTGACTGAGATCCACTGGTAGAGCTTAGCGTGACCTGGCAGATCTCCCGATGAGTCCCTCCTCAGCTGACCACCACAGATGCAGCCACACCCCTGTTTACCTCCCCATCACTGCCTCCACCACCGACCCTC
>NW_020175320.1:1041256-1051052 GCF_003031525.2 Neophocaena asiaeorientalis asiaeorientalis
ATGCTGATGAAGTCAAAAGGAGACCTTTGTCAGGAAAACTCCACGGAGGAGCAACTGAAACCAGAGATTGCAGAAGATCCTGGGAAATTTAGAGTCCGAACAAGATCTGCAAAGGGTACAAGCAGGCAGCCAGCCCTGTCCGTGAAAGGACTGAATTCCACGTCTCCTATTTCACGTCCCCCACAGCCTGAAGGTTGGCAAAGGCCGGCCTGATGGATCAATGAACAGCCATTCACAGTGTGCCTGGATTTCGAGCAGCCCTTTGTTCTCCAAGAGGAAGAGGGGTGGAATTATTCATGGTGTGCCCACGAGGATGCGCCCTTTCCTCAAGGAGCTTGTAATATCTCGGAAGAGACAGAGTATAAAAATAGTAACGGCAGGAATAAGTATAAAGTTGAATGAAGGAAAGGTTGGGGTGCTGCAGGAGACGGGGAGAAGGGGGTCTGACCTCACTGGGTGTCTGGAAAGGCTTCTCTGACGGAGCTTCCCGCCTGAGGCCTCCCCTCTCCTGTCCCCACGGCCCTGGCCCTTTTCTGAATGCCCTGCTCCATGGCCTTCCTACAGGTACCATCTGCTCTCGAGATGCCCACAATTGAAGGCTCCCCCCAGCACCTGGACATCATGCTCGTCAGATGTCACAACCGGAAGAGGCCTTAGCAGCCCACTGCCTGTGATGCAGACTCTCCTAGCATCACGGGAACTCTGTGATGAACCCACTTAACTTCTGCACGCCTCAGTTTTTTCATCTGTAAAATGGGCCTGCCTTAGATGATTATGACGTTTAAGCAGGACAAGGGCAGTGACAGTCCTCTGTGGGCTGGGGGCATCGGGGATGAAGTGTTTCTGAGGTCTGAAGGCAGCAGATAAAGGCCAGGATGATTTTCTTTCAGACAACTCCACCCCCAGAGGCGCCAGTCCCACTCAGGGATATCTCTGACTCAGGAGTGTGACCTCAGTCAAGGTTCGTGGGATCACACGGAGGGTCTGCGGAGGGTGGCGGGGAGGAAGGGGCTTGTTCCCATCCTGGGACGGGCCTGACTGACTTTCCATCAGTAATGGCTTCAGGGTGCAGACAGCTGGAGACAGCGAGGTGGGGGTGGCTGGGAGAGCGAGAAGCCCAGACGGGGGACAGGAAGGTGAGCGCTCAGTGCTGTGGCACGCGGGCCCCTAAGCCCGGCCCCGCGTTAAATATAACCCCGGCCCATTGTTTCCTCAGTTATTGTATTTTGCAGTTTTCCCTCTTGAGAGGCAGCCTAAATGAGGACTGGCCGAGTCAGGGGCCGCCTGGAAGTTCTAAGAACACAATTGTTTTCGTGATGAAAATTAAAATTGTATATTTTCTAAGTTTAAAAAAGCAAACACTCCAAGGTCATACACTGGACCTGTGCCTCCTGGAATCCGGCTGGTTTGCTATTCATCCTCAAGGTGCCTGAGTCTGGGGGCCCAGAAGGGTGGGTCAGCAGGGGGCCATCGCCTGGAAGATGGCTGAGAAATACACCCAGTGGGACACTCAAGTCCTTAAGAAGCAGCTCGTCCTGGCCCGACAGCTCGTAGGCACCATGGGAGGCTCAAAGGGCAAACTGGCAGATGAGTCCGGCTCAGAGCCCTAATGCTGGGAGACCTACTCACTGCCTCACTTCTAGGGACCCAACCTGCCAAGAACAAGGCTTGCTGGCCTGGGTGACCAGGCCTGGAGGAAGGGGGATGCACCTCTACTTCGGGGCTCGAGACCCAGAGCTCTCCTCTCCTGGAGCAAGTGTGCAGCAAGGGGGCATCAAAGCCCCTCCAGGGGTGCACCTGATCGTGCACTGGGTCCTCGTGCTTCTGTGTTCTCTCCCTTTCTCTCTCTCTCTCTGCTCCCCTGACTCTCTCTGCTTCTGTCTCTCTAACTCTCTTGCTCTCCCTCTGTCTCTCTGTTTCTATCTGTCTCTCTCGCTCTTTCTCTCTCTCCCTCTCTCTTTCTCTCTTGCTCTCACTCTCATATTCTCAGTCCTCAGAGAATCTCTGTTGAACTAAGGAGCCTTAATCCCACTTGACAGATGATAAAGGAGCCCCGAGGGATCCCTGAGAGACCAGCTTGGGGTCAGCCATGGGCAGGACCGGGCCAAAAATCCAGGGCTTGGGTATCCCAAGTGGTTTGAGCACTCCACCTCCCCGCCAAGCGGGTTGGCCCGGAGGAGGCTGTGGAGACCACCTAGTGAGTCACCATTCCCCCCTCCTTCCCTTCCCCACAGTTCTCCGTGGCACTGCCCCTTCCTAGCACGGGGGCGGGGGAAGTGCCCTCCGTTCTTTCCCTCCACTCCCAGCACCCACTCCTCCCTCAGCTGGGGTGGTATCGGCCTACATGTTTTTCCTCTGACGACCTTGGCAGCCTTCCCCAGCTCGGCACTCCAGGGATAATGGCTCAGTGATCGGACCAGCAGATCTATGAGGCTGAGTTCCCAGCAACCACAGCTAGGTGCTCCTGACCAGAGTGGGTCCCAGCTCCATCAGCACTGGCTCACCCTGGCCTGCTCCTGGGGAAGAGGTGAGAGGAGGCTGGGTGGAGTGGGTCCCGGGAACCCCTCCCGGCTTCCAAACACGGCAGTCCTCTTTGTGTCACTGAGCAGCCAGAGCCTGGACGGGGCAGCTGGGGAGGCCCTGACCTGAGCTAGGAAGCTGGAGACAAATTTTCACCCTAGAAGGGCGTGCGTGTAAATAACAACAGCAAACCCTTGTGTAACCTGTTCTAAGCAATTTGTGCATTAGCTTGTTTAATCTCCACAATGGCCCATGATTATCCCCATTCTACAGATGAGGGAACCAAAGTCTGGAGGGGTTAAATGACTTGCCAAGATCCCAGGACCCCAGCCCTGCTGGCTCCAAAGACTGCTCCTGGGCACTTCCCCGGGCCTGCTCAGGGACAGTCTAACAGACCAAGCTCTTTCCAACACTGAGATGCTGAGGGATGTGCAACCGCAGTCACACCAGGCCCAGGCCATGCTGGGTTTAATGCTCTGCAGCTGCCATCTTGAAATTCTGAGTAATTTTTGAAAAAAGGGCTCAGCATTTGTATTTTGCACTGGGCTCTGCAAATCATGTAGCCGGTCCTTGGAACAGAAACCATGCCCCCAGAGGTCATTCTCTGAAGGGAAAGCTGGCCGCTGAGCTCTGCCTCTCCACTTCTTGTTCACTGGTCTTTGCTTGGACTTTCTCTAGCTCCTTCTGGGTATACGCTGGGGGCCAGGTGAGCTCTCAGTTCGTGTCTTTCTCTGAACAGTGCCAACCCGAGAGACCCCAAACACTCCATACCTCTCACCAGCCCTGGAGAGAGAAGCTGGAGCAGGGAGCAGCCTGGGCCGAGGTGACCTGGCCCCGGTCCCCAGGGCAGCTGGGAAGGGAGGCTTCTGGAGCTATTCTGTTCCATTCCACCTCCTGCTGATGGATGTGTATCTACAGCTCTCCTGAGCCTGGGGCAGGCTGCATGGCTGTAACCTTGAGCTCAGCCCAAGAACCCCCCACGCTCAGAGCCAGGTGGTGGGCTAAGCTCAGCCCCCTTCTAGGTGTTTTCTTTCCCAACACCCACCCTCTTGTGGGAAGTGATCCCAGGGTCCAGGGCCCTGGGAGGCTGGATTCCAGGCTGCAGTTTCCACAGTTCCAGCAGGCAGAGCCCTCTCCCCTCGGAGAGCAGGATTCCTTATGCTTTAATGCCTGAATGTTTAGACCCTGGGCCAGTTTCATTCCTGCTGAAGCTGAGAAGCTGGACAGGGACAAGAGGAGACCCTGGGTACAGTGGATAGAGGGCAGGGGCAGGCAGGACACCAGCGTTCCATCCAGCTCTGCCATTGCATAGCAGCGGGACGGGAGGAAGCCAGGCAACCCTCTGGGCCTCTGTTCTCTAGTCGGTCACATTAGAAGACTGGACCTGAAGGGCTTTCTTTGAGGTCCCTCCTTGCTCTGAGAGTCAACACTTTGAGGACTCAAGAAGATGGACTTTTTCCTTTTTCTTTTTTTGGCCACGCAGCATGCAGGATCTCAGTTCCCCAACCAAGGATTGAACCCGTGCCCCCTGCAGTGGAAGCGTGGAGTCCTAAGCACTAGATCGCCAGGGACTTCCCTGGACATATTTTAAAGGCAGCCCACTAAGACCAGAATTCTTCTGATTGGGAAGCAACCCTGACATGATCCCCAGCCTCAACTAACATCCTATCATCTCAGCATCCCCAAGACTCCAGCAAAGGCCCATATGACACCTTCATTCATCTTGCTTGGGGTCAGAAGCCAACTCTTGAGTGAGCGCCATGGGCAGAGGGAAGGAACGCTCTGGTTGACCAGGCTGGTCCCACCTGAACGGCCAGGAGTGAGCCGGCAGTGCGGGAGGCATAGCTCTCAGAGAGAAGTCAGGGGGAGGGGAGTCAAAGCTGCTCAGGCCATCATGACAACGAACATTCGCGCCGCACAGCCTCACTGACCACCCAAAAGGGGCCACCCCTCCTCCCTGGGGGCACAGAGCCCTCCACGCATCCCTCTATCGCAGCACGGCAGATGTGCCCACCTGCATCCTCTCTAAGGCAAGGGCTTCTCCGGGGGGCCACACCTCATTCACCTGACTGTCCCAGCACACTGCTGAGGATCTGGCACAGTCGCTGCTCAGCACGTTTGCTGGATGACGGCTCGAGTCAGAGGGCTCCAGAAAATAATGCTATGGAGTGTGTCCTAGAGCACATGCTTCAAGATCCATCTCCAGTGTCCCCTTCTTCAGGGAGCAAGAGCCTCCATCATTTAGGACTTTGTGTTGGAAGTAACGACAATGAAAGCTTTCTCAAGTGGATTAAACAAAAAGGGAATGCATTGTTCACCTAAGGTGGCAAGTTCAGAAATAGAGTGGATCCCAGGACTGGTTTAACCCAGTGGCTCAAAAATGTCACCAAGGACCTAGTTTCTTTCTTTTGCCTCTCTGCTATTCATGATGCTTTCTTTATTCTAAGGCCGACTTCCTTTGTGGTCTCAAGGTAGCTTCCAGAATCTCCCCCAAACCACAGACTTCTCTCTCATATCCAGAGAGAGAGGGAGTAAGCAAGCAACTCTGCCTCAGCAATCCAGGTAAAATCCTGAGACTCACTCGGACGGACCACATGTCCACCCACCAACAAACCGTTGTGGCAGGGGACGGAACATGCTGACTGGCTGACTCCCAACAGGGTCTCTTTCTTCCCGAAGCTACAGTGGAGTCCACTGTGTCCAGAGAACCTCATAAAGATTCTCTGAGCAGGCACAGTGGATGCCCAGGTGAAGACAGGGTCCTGTCGGGAAAGCAGAAGGGCAGGTAGAAGCAACCATCGAAATCCCACTACACCTGCCCTAACTCTGCTCACCCTGAGGCTGAGCTCCCAAGAACGCTGTTTCCTGCTTTATCTATACACTTATCACACTAGACTGTAAAGTAGATGTTTACCCATTTGTCTGCCACATGAGACCATGAACTTGCTGAAAGCAGCCACCACATCATAGCCACCCCTATGGCCTGTTTCAGGCCCTCACTCAGGGCTGCATACTCAACAGGTACTCAGTTTACATTTGTTCAGTGAAAAAGCTGCCCAGAGTAAAACTCTCATGAAACGATGTCCCTCTGTCCAAAGAGGCCATAACAACTTCCTGTTTGTTTTAAAATAAGTGTGTGTAGTCTTTTCCTTGCATGATTTCTTAATGGGATCTCTTGCATCTGGAAGAATGGCGCCCGTAATTCCAGGAAGCAGGTTTGTATGTGCCATGCCGCCTGTGCTTCCTGTTGCAGAGACGGGAGGGGGTGGCACACAGGTCCTCCAGGTGCCTGTTCCCCCCTTGGGGTGGCGGGTGGACACAAATGTGCCCACTCACTGGTCCAGTCACCACATCCATGCACCAGAGGTGCTGGGACGGTCACAGGAAACCAGACAGCTCAGAGCTCTGCACATCACAGGCCCGGACTGGGGGCTAAAAACGGCCTCAGGAAGACAAGCCATGGTGGATCAAAGAGTTTTCCTGCTTTGGAGGAAAGCCCCCAGCACATGAGCTCATCCCACGCTGCTCCCAGGAGGATTCCAGATCTCCAGATGGGAGGCAGGCTGGATGGCCAAACTGCCCTGTCTCCTTAGTTACGTTCTTTGTCTAATCCCTGCGGTTCCAGTTGTGACGGGAGAGCGGCATCTTCGCCCCCATCCCACCGGCCTTGCCAGGCCTGTCCCAAGGCCCAGGAGGATGGAAAGGACCAAGGTCCAGCTCCCAGCCTCTGACAGCCCACCAAGCAAGGCCTCAAAATACAAGTGAGGACGCTCGGTCACGTGTCCAAGGGGACCTGGAGCTTGTGAAGAGCCACTTCCCAGACCTCCCTCGTGTAAACCAGCTGTGTAAACCTGCCCCTCTGGGGCTGGTTGGCGAAAACTGGGTCAGAGCACAAGAAACTGTTAGGAACCTGACAGCGTGCAGCCCCGAACAACACTCCTGCTCTTCCTCAAGGAAGCTGAAGCCTCCACCTAATAGTCAACACATCTTTGTTTTGTTGCTTGGAATGTATAGACAGGGAGGGGCTCCGCGGTGTGAACACCAAGGTGGGGGGAAGTGCTGAGTCTGCGGGAGGCCAGCAGCTGACGTGGGGGCTAGTGGGGTCAGGCTTCCAGCTCAGCACCCCCAGCCCAAGCGCACCCCATCCCTACCACCTTCAGAAACCCACACAGCCAGGGCCTGTCGAGCCTTGCATTTTTCTTTGGAAGATTCCTTGGTTCACTTTGCATTTATCCTCATGGGTTGCCAACACCCAACACACAAACACACACTCTCATAAAACATAATCATGAAACACACACACAAGCCCTTTTTAAACCTCTGTGGGTTCCCTTTCCTCCTTCCTAGTGTATACACATTCCTTTTAGACATTCCATAATTTTATGTATTATGTATAAACATTATATATGTATTTTTATTCTGCCCGGTCTACCTAATATATCACATACAGTATAAACATTGTTTGACGTATAAACAATGTATAAACATTGTTTGATAGTACAGCTACTTTAAAAGAGAACAAGTGCAGAAGGCCATGTATTGTGGTCTGCGGGTAGGGGTGGAGGGAGACACGAGAAGCCTGGAAAGCCAAGTCCACGGAGCTTTAAGCATGGAACACATAGCACATGATGCACCCAGCGGCTCTGGCCTGGGGGACATCCCCTCGAGCACCCATTAAGCTCCTCTGGCCTCAGAGGAGGAGACAGATGGGGGCAGATCCCAGATCTACAGCTGGAGGGCAGAGGTTCCTTAAAGAAAAGAATGCAGAAATCCAAAAACAATAAATGGGTACAAAAGTGAAAACTTATTTAGAATGAGAAAATCAAAACAAATTACAAGTTTTAAAAAGCTGACGAATTCCACAAACATCACAAAATGCTATTCCAGACCAGCTTCTGCCTTTGCACAGTTCAAAGCTCATTTCCCTCCCCTCCACCTGCTCTGGGGCCCTTCACATCACCCCAGGAGGCACCTTTGTGCCAGGAACAGGGGGCGGCAAGAATGCACAGGAGCCTTTCCCACCCCAGGACGGCCAGCCACGAATGCCACAGCCATGGTGACACGTCTCCTTAAAGCCAAACACACTTCCCCCAACTCCGCGTCCCTTGAGCCAGACCCCAGTGATGCCCTGACAGGCCCCTGCAAGTGTCAGGCAAAGTGAAGGGAGAACGCAGTGGTCTTAACAGATTGCAGTTAAATTATTTTATTTATGCAATTATTACAAATACCTGTGACCATGGCGACACATCGCAAGGGTCCCTGATGGGCCTGGGAAGGCTCTGGTGCACTGGGGCACCCTGGGTTTGAAGCCTCACCAGCTTCTGGTGGCACCACCTCTGCTAGAGACCTTCACCCTTCACCCTTCACTTTGTCTGGTGGACTTTGTCACAGTATAAATGTCACTTCCTCCTGAACCCCAACCTACAATAGGGCCTTGCTGTTCTCTCTCGCAGAACCCTGCTTTTCCCCTGTTGAGTATTTTTCATAATTTGTAGCTATATTTTTGTGTGTCTGTTGACTGGTGTCTGTCTCTCCCAGCAGATGTCATGTCCCAGAGGGCAGGGACGACATGTGTCCTGTCTACTGTGTGTCCCCAAAGTCTAGTACCCACTAGGCCACTATCCACAATGACAAGGAGAGTAAACAGCGTGCTGCCGCGCGGTACACTGTGTAGTGTCAGAATGCCAAGCACCAAGGTGCTAGTGAGCTCCTGCCTCTGCTCTCTGCTGGCTGAGTTACCTCTTCCCAACAGCTAACTGCCTGCTAGGTCCAAACAATGCTCAGAGATGCACAAGGCCTAAAATAAAACAAGAGAAAGGAGGAAACGATAGCAGGGGAGGTTATGGGGAATCATCCACGGAGTATCACACCTTATATACTGTTTATTAAGGATATGGAAAATATCACACAAAATATGAAAACACAAAAACAGTGTGTTTTGTGGGGGGGGGGGGTTGGTTTCTCGTTTTCTTTTGTTTCGTTTTTTGGGGAGATTTTTTTGTTTTGTTTTGTTTTACAGAAGGATAGCTTTACTGCTTTGCCAGGCAAAGAGGGACACTGCGGGCTCCTGCTGTCGAAAACTGTGTCCCTTGTGTGTGTTTTGTTTTGAAAAAAAATCAGAAAATTCTGGAAGGCTCAAAAGGAAGCAAGACAGACACACAAGATGGAACGGGTTAAACCTTTTTTGTCACACAAGAAACACATTACATCACAGATCCTCCTCGATTTGCACAATGAAGTGACGTCCAGATAAACCCATTGTGAGTGGAGAATGCATTTAATACACCTAACCTGCCACACATCATACAATAGCTTAGCTAGCCCACCTTAAACATGCTCAGAACACGGACGGTAGCCTACAGTTGGGCAGAATCGTCTAATACCACGCCTATTTTAAAGTGTTGAATCTCTCGTGTAATTTATTGAATACTCTACTGAAAGTGAAAAGCAGAATGGCTGCGTGGGTACAGAATGGTTTTAAGAGTGTCGGCTGTTTATCCCCGTGACAGCATGGCTGATGGAGCTGCAGCGCTGCTGCCCAGCATCACATATCGCTAACCCGGGAAAAGATCAAAATTCAAGACTCAAAGTTCAGTTTCGACTCAATGTGTTATCGCTTTTGCACCACTGTGAAGTTGAAAAATCATTAAGTTGAACCATTGTACGTTGGGGACCATCTGCATATGAGTGTTTCCTAGAAATATGAAATTAGGCTAGAAAATAGACTGGCCAAAGAAATAAGAGAGGAAGAAAGATTGAGGGATGGAGAGAGGGAGGAAAGGAAGGAAGGAGGAAGGATGGAGGAAAAGAGGGAAGGAAGGAATGAATCATTAAGACCTCAAAATTAAGCAAAATGAGACAAGTTACCTGAAAGACTGTCACGATTCTCAGCCTGAGCTAAAACTGGCTTGTCACATCTGCAGTGAAGTATACCTGATTACAGAACCTTCAGGCTGCACCACCAGTACCTGTGCCGTGCAGTGAGTTGGTTTTAGGGAGGGGGACCAGAGCTGGCCACCAGCCCTCACCCAACACCCCAGAAAGGGCTCCTGCCTGCACTCACCAGGACTAAGGGAGGTCTGGCCATCACACATTCAGAGGACAAGCCAGGAGCCTCCAGGAGCCTCCAGGAGTGGAGGACTGACACTCCTTCGTGTCCCCTAGACCTGTTTCCATGGTGACAGAACCCCTCATGCCTTGTAAACCAGGAAGGGAAGCAGAGCAAGCTCTCCTCCTCCCCGCCCCCAGCCCCTCTGCCCCCTCCAGCAGGGCCTTT
>NW_020175320.1:1051255-1054090 GCF_003031525.2 Neophocaena asiaeorientalis asiaeorientalis
CACACCCCCTCCTCTAGCCCCCGCTTCTCCTGTCTGCAGTGTAGCACACATTCCCCACCCCCCAACTGATCTATTTGGGGAGAATGGGGGAAAACGACTCTTTAATTTCCTGCCTTCATTAATTATTGTAATGGCGTTCAACTTGGGGGAGGGAGGGGGCACAACGCGCCTAATATGTTTTTATGTCGACAAACACATTCTCTCCTTGGCAGAGAAAGAGGCCTGTTTGGGGTTTGGGGATGTGGAGTGATTTACAAGGAGCATTAACACCAGAGAAATTCTCCTGCTACAGATTCATGGGTTGGCTTTCTGTGGTGACTTGAACCCTCACCCTCACCCTCTCCCTCTCCCCTTAAGATCCCTGTCTCCTCGCCTCACTTTTCCCCCTATCCTAATACTCTTCTTCTCTCTCTTAATCCACCTCTTTTCCCCCGTGTTCACATCCCTCTTTTCCCCACCACACCCCTCTTGCTGCCTCTCGCCTTCTCGCCAAAGCTGAGGACTCTTGGGGAACGTGGCTGATGAGCGGAAGCTCTCGGGCTGACATCGTTCGCTGCAAGCAGTGGGGCCAGGGTCCTGAAGGGCGCTGTGGGCAGGAAAGGTGGGAACCAGGTCTGCTTTGCCCTGTTTCTCTGTGGAGACCCCTCACCCCAGCCTCTAGCCGTGTCTTACTCTCCCCATTAGAACGGGAGAAGGTTACCAGGGGAACCCTGAGTAAACAGAATGCTCTCCAGGCCTTTGTGGCCCTGGGCGGGGAAGCCCACTGGAGAAGTCTTCCAGGTCTGCCATCAGTGGGAAAAAGCCCATTTGGGTTGGCAGAATCTCTGGAGAGAAGGAACGAGATGAAGCTAAGAAAAACAGTTCCACAAATCACTCTCAGTGAGGTGAGTCTCCACAGCAACCTGCCCAGGGCTGAGAACCACAGAGGCAGGAGATGCACTGTTGCCACGGAAACCACATCCTAGAAACCCACTGGTATTGGTCTCTGTTTGCGTTTGCAGATAAGGTGCTGGGGGCAGGGGCTAGACCTGCAGGGTCCCTCAGAGGAACAGGATGGAGGACAGAGGGAGAAAAGAGGGGAGAGAGATGAGGGGCAGGAAAGAGAGGCAAGAGGGGAGAGCAGATGGAGAGAAGAGAGAGAGAGGGTGATAGAAGGAAGGAGGGAGGAGAGGAAGGTTCTAGACAGCCTCTCAGGGGGATCCTGGGTTCTCTGGGCTTTGCCCAGAAGAGAAGGAAGCGCCCTGTGCACTGAGTATGGACATGTACAAGCGAGTTGAGGGGAAGGGGACTGAGCCGAAGCCCAGGATGAACCTCACGTCAGCCGAGGCACCCACTTGTCCTCATTGCTTTTACTCCATCATTGTTCAAAATGAGTAAATGAATCATACCCTGGGGCGCCTGCTCACTGACCACAGAACAACCCCCCAAAGGGTCTGGAACCAGAGGAACCCCACTTGGGGCCTCCGGTCCCTCCTCCCCCAGGGTGCCCAAGCACAGGGGTTCCAGAGGGAAGGTGATTGGAAGTGGGCCCCAAAGCCAGCCTCTTCCCTGATTACTCCCAGACACGGGTCTGTGGTTCCCTTTTTCTGGGAGTTAAGTGGCCACTGTGTGCCTAGCGCCACCTGCTGGTGACCACTGGAAGCAAGACAGCAGTGACTAGAATTGGCGGGGCCCAGGGTGGCCCCCACCACTGAGCCTCAGCAACCTCTTCAAGCCGGGGGTCAAACTGGTACCCTCCTCCACGCCCCCTCGGACGGCCTGCGGGCCAGATGAACTGTTCAGTCAAATGAGCCACGGTCGCATTCGGTGTCTGATCTTGGCAAGTCAATTCCCTCTGTGGGCTCCCATGTCCCATCTGTGCAACGAAGGTCTAGAAGGGCTCTTTATGGCTTGGATACTCTGATTCCTTGACTCAAGCCAGAATTTAGCCCCTATCTGGAATATTTCTTTGAGTCTGAGGGGAGATACCAGAACCCCTCCAGTCATATGCATAACCACCTGATCTGGGTGGTTAGGGATGATTAATCTTTGCCTCTCCCTCCTTCATGCTGACTGGAATGAGGACATGATGGCTGGAGCTTAGCAACCATCTTGGACCATGAGGCAGGGCTGCTGGATAAGAGGGACCTAGATGCCTGATGACTTTGTGAAGGTGTCCAAACCCTCTCTGTATTGTCTAATTCTGATGTTTTTATTCATTTTCTTGACAGAAAATGATTTAATCTTCTTTAAGAACAGTATTGGTTTAGTTTTTAATTGTCCTTATCCTCAAAAATCTCTGAACCACTGGACTGGGATTAGTAATGAACATGCTGCCTCTTCATTAGACTGTAAGAATGTTGGGGGCAGAGGGAGTCTCCAGCCCAGGGCTTTCCTCATAGGAGAGTGTTTGTAGAATTTTGTTGAGTGGGAAGGAGTTAAAAAGAGACAAAAATCATGGACAGATAAACTGAAGCTGGATGTAAATCTGGGGCAAGAAACCCAAACCATTTCAAGCAGTGTCTGAGGACAGAGCGAAAGGAAGGCGGTACAGAGAAATTCAGCAGCCAAGGACAGGACCTAGCAGAACAAGAGCTGAAGGACTTGAACCCAGGGAAAGAACTGACCTCCAGAACAAAATACTTTTGGGGTGTTAGAGGGCTCCTCAGGGATGGCTTGAAGTTGACCCTGACCTTGAATGTCACGTCTAGGGAAGACAGCAGAGACCTGGGTTTAAATCCTGCTGTGTCGCTTACTAGCTGGATGAGTTTAGATAACTTGCTTGGCCTCTCTGAGTTTCCGTTTACTCATAGAACAGTAAAAATAGATGGAATGATATGTACGCACTACCCCCCC
>NW_020175320.1:1054138-1087981 GCF_003031525.2 Neophocaena asiaeorientalis asiaeorientalis
GTCCGCCCTCCCCCCCCCCCCGACCCCCGCGTCACTGCCTGGCATGTTGTGGCACCCAATCAATCGTAATGATGTCCAACAATCTTTCAGGTGCTGTGGCGGATGGACTTTCAGGTGGCCACGTGATCTGGCCTCCTGACGTTCATGTTTTTCTGGGATCCCCTCCCCTCGAGTGTAGGCGGGCCCTGGGACTTGCTTCTAACCCACAGAGTGCGGCAAAGGTGACCGGATGTCTCTTCCATGATTGTATTACGTTATGTAAGACTCGGTCTTGCTGGTGGGCTTGCTTAAGAGTCTCTCTCCATTGCTGGCTTTGAAGAAAGAGCTGCCACGAGTCCTACGGCGGCAAGAAAGCGCGGTCTGCCAAGAAATACCCCGAAGAGCTTGAAAGCGAACTGTTCCCAGTCGAGCCTCTAGATGAGAACCCAGTCCTGGGGTTCCTGTTGGCAGCCTTGCCGAAGACCTGGCTAAGCCATGCCCAGAAACTGAAGTGATAAACATATTGCTTAAGTGCTAAGTGTTTGGTAATTTGTCACATGCAGAGAAAGGGAATACAGGTGCTACATCAAGAGTATTTTACGCAGTATTTAAGGAATATATCGCTTCACTTTCGTCAGCACATCAACTCTAATAGGGTATTATTATCCCTACTTACAGAGAGGAAACAGGCTTGATTTGCCAAGGCCACACGGCAACTGGGGAAGAGGGAGCTGTGACGCAGGCTCTAGAGACTACACAGCAAAGAGCCCTGTGACTGGCCTGCTGGCAGCGTTAGCTTCACCCTGCACAGTGCTGTGCAGCCACATGAAGGCCTTTAGGCAAATGCTCTCTGCCCAGTTCTCCACAGACCCCACCCCTCCCTATAGCCTGGTCCCCAGCTGTTTCACATGGTTCTCTCAGCTACCTGCCAGGCTCCTGAAGGCATCTGAGTCTCCAACCCCGTATAACTAGGGCACTGGGAGTTAGAGGCCACATACAGCAGGTCCTGTTTCCTCAAGGGTTTGGGAGCAAAGGGCAAGAGCCGAACTACCCGGGGAATGGCGCAGAGAAAACAAGGTAGCAAGCATCCCCAGTGCAATTCCCTTCCTGAGCTGTGAGGCCACAATGCATCATTTTCATGACATCTGTGTATGGTGACGTCAGGGTCGCTGCACCCTCCACACCCCAGGGCTGGGCCTGGTTTAAGGACCCCACCCCAGGGAGCAGCACAGCAGAAGGATAGGGATGCATGGAGACTACAGCCTTAGAGGGGACCCTCAGCTCCCGAGGCAGGGGCAGCGAAGGGGCCGGGGGACTCAGAGAGTCCTCATCTGGTGGTCTCTACGGGAGGGTTACTGCTTCATTTAGAGAAACACAGGGACACAGGCAGACAGCACAACAAGCCCCAGGAGCCCTGACTCAGGGCTGCACTTACACTGTTGACCCAGGTTCTTTCCTTCCTTCCTTCTTCCCTCCCTCCTGCCCTCCTTCCCTATTTCCTCCCTCCCTCTCTTTCAACCACTTGTGCTAGGGGTGGACAAGGGGGGACTGTCTGTATTTATAACTTGAGAATTAAGGCCAAGTGCACAGGTGACAGGTTTTTTTTCCCGATCTACCGGAAGTCACAGGATCCACCCAGCCAAGGCAGGAAGGGTGAGCTCTGCCCTTGGGTCGCCCTTCTCCTTTCAGTTCGGCTGGTCGCTTGTACCTTCTCATGCAATTCACTCAATGATCCCTAAACTCTGATTAGGGCCCAGCCTTCATCAGGGGCTGGGAGCACAGAAAAGAACCAAGTAGTGTGTGAAAGGACAGGCACCACAGACCCCACTCCCCATGGCGAGAGAGGCTTCTGCCAGGAGCAAGTCTGGCCAGCCCAGCCCGGCTTCCAGGGCTGGACCCCACACTGCAAGTTTTAAAGCTGCCCACCCAGGTGAATCTATTGTGCGGCAGGGGTTGAGAATCACTGTCACAGGGAAGGGAACACTCTGTCTCAGGCATCTGTGGTTGCCTTGTCCCTTCCCTTACGGAAAGCATCTGGATTTTAGTCACTTCATTAGAAGAAGATGGTTTCTCAGGATTAGGTGAGCTCAAAGTTGCAAAAGAAACACCTCCCCTAGGCTGCAGCGGGCTCTAGCCCAGGCCAGTGCCTCAGAGGCAAACTTCGTAGCTGCTGTATACTGGTAAGTGCCATATTGGAAATGTTCTCAGTATTTTTTCTCCTGGAATTTCAAAAGCAAATTACATTCTGAACACTGTTGGCTAAGGACAGCCAGTTTTCACCAATGAGCACTGCAGGAAGGGATCCAATACAAACCATCACCACGGCACGCTGCTACACACCAGGTACTATATACGTCTACCATCTGGACCTCACAACAGCCCTAAATGACACCTTCTCCCCATTTCACAGATGAGGAAGCTGAGGCACACAACTAGCAAGTGGGAGATCTGACTCCCTTACTCCTTGCCTCCTATGTAAAAGACAAGCACTACACAAGGGACACTGTGTCCTGAATGACGCCAGATCACAAAATCACATTCATCAAAGGAAACTGGGCGGAATGAAGACAGGTGAGTGTGGAAGTGCTGGTGGGCACTGCACTGGGCGGTCTGCACTAGACACAGCTCCCCCCAGACCCAATCTAGAGAGAGCCCAGCCTTAGAGAACAAGTGAGTCTCTCCCGCTGGGGCCACCTCTGTGATGACAGCAATCCTGGACTAGAAAATCACCCAGTGTGAGACTTCTCATTCCAACTCCTACCCTGGAGGCTTAAGTACCAGGGGTTCTTCTTCAAAACAGGCCCAAGGCCCTTGGTGACAGAGTCTCTTCCTGGGGGCCTCAGCCACCCTGCACCCTCCCCCCTCCCCTCCCCTAGGGGTCCCAGCCCAGATCTGCAATCTCTGTGCAACCACGTGTGAGTTGCTTTAACCTCTCCAAGCCTCAGAGTCGCCATCCGCGAAAAAGGGAAAGACGTCTATTTTTCTTTGTGGGAGGATGAAACGAGACAAGAGTCTTACCCCAGGATGAGACCATAGTAAATTAATTCCAGTGGAATCGCATGTACTCTCCACGAGAAACCCGAGTTCTGCTATCACGGAAATGCAAGGCAATCGTAAGCCTGGGCTGGCTGAGTGGAGCACTCACCTGGGCCAGGAGGAAGGATGATTCGATGGAGGGATGGAGCTCATGCTCCTGCAGAGACATTCCACCAGGTGGCGCCATGGTACAACATTCACAGCCCTTCAGGCCAACACACCAGGATCGCTGGGGTCTCCAGGGTCTTCCTGCACAAGAACAGGACTTCATTCAGTCAGAGCTAAAGAAAGCCTGAGGCTGTGTCATTCTTCACAGCTTCCCTCCATCTCCTTCATCTAGATCTTCATCAAAAGTGTGGTGGGAAGGGGGTGGGGGCACAGGGACAGTGACAGTGGCAATGCCAGGCCATGTCAGCAGCAAAGTCCATCAAGCACCTACTATGGGCAAGGCCCTCTGGCAGGTATTGTCGAGTTTTAGAGCTGAGAGGGGCCTTCAAGGAAATCCACCCTTGCCCCTTTGTTTTTCCAGAATGGAAGGAGGCCAGGGGAGGGTCACGCCTGTCTGTTAGAGGTGGTGGAGAGGCCCGCCAGGCTCACCTTAGGGTGTAGCCTGACTCAGGAGGACAGGTTTCAGGTGAGGCCACCACGCCTCCTCCCCTCCTCCTTGCTGAGCTGAGCCAGACAAAGCCAGGGGAAGACAGGAAAGGCATCCCATCCAAATGCAAAGGGAACAGAGAAAATGAACTGGGTGTGACTCCCTAGGCTGTTCCTGCCTCACCCTCTCCTGGGACACAGGACACTCTTCCTGAATGTCTGCTGAACAGACTGCAGACCTAGGACCAAGTTGAAACCATCCAGGGAGCTTCCTCCTCCAGCCCTGAAGAAGGGGGACATTTCTCTCAGGGTCCCCTCATTTCAGAGAAACAGCCCCATGGAGTGGTTCAAGGTCAGTGCTGCAAGGCCCTTGGGGGTCAACTGGGTCAACCCCCTGTGGTACAGATGATTCCGTTGAGAGCAAAAGAGGGTCAACAACTCACCTCAATACCCAAACTCTACAGAATGAGGCAGCTTTCTATGCACTAATATGAAATGTGTCCAGGACACTGTTAACGTAAAAAAGAGAGGGCAGAAAACGTGTCTAATTTTCCATTATCTATATTAAAAAAGACAAAATTAGTATATTTGTGTTTGCACATAATTGCATAAATAAGTTCTGGAAGGATTTAAAAGATGCTAAGAACAGTAGTTATAGGGTTGGAGGGGGGATGCATGGATGGATGGATGGATGGGACAGGGGAGGGAGGGAGACTTTGTCCGTATGCATTTGTACATCACTTGATCTTTGAACCATGCAAATGAATTCTGTTTCAAAGACTGAATTTTAAAAATAGTTTGCCCAAGATCATACAGTGTTCCCCACAGTTGTAGGTAGGATGCTTTCACATGAAATGATCTGGGGTGCACAAGGTGACTGCAAGCAATTCACAAACATAGCACTGAATCGTTCAGTGAGAAAGCCATTCCCTTTGCCTTTCTCTTCAGTCTTCTGAATCCATCGGGGGAATGCCTCAGTGAGATGCTAGCAGGTCTTTAATACCTTTCTAAATCCTGGTAGACTGCCACTTTAACAAAGAACAGAGGCATCAGGCTTAGAGCCTTGGCTGACAGCGGCAGCTAGCTAAAGGGTGAAAATGGAATCATGTTATTTTCTCTACACTCAATTTACTTGTACTAATATCTACAAGGAATGGCAAGTAACATTGGTCTTCAATTTGCAAGAGCAACATGAGTCTTCCTTTTGGAAATATTTTAAGTAAATTGTATGTTGCTCTAAAGAGAACTATTACATAAACCCTAATGCCATTGCTTTGTGAATATGGTATTATCAAGTGCTAACCTTGCACCAGAAACTGCTAAGTGCTTCCCATGAATTAATATACTGACCCTCCCATCCCTGGGAGGTGCAGATGAGGACACAGAGAGGCAGGGAGAATGTGGACCTTGCCCAAGGTCACTGGTTGACTGGAGGTGGAGCTGGAATTTGAACCCAGGCATCCAGCCTCCTGTAGGGCCCAACACGGGAGGGACTAAAAGCTGGTGGCCCAGTGAATGCAGACCAGCCCTCCCCCGTCCAGCCGTTGGCAGCCTGCACTTTAGGTAGTTGCCCGAAAGGCTCAGCCTCATTTGGACAGCTTTATCTTCCTCCTCCCAAGCTCTGGGTCCCTAAAGCCAAATGGTTTCAGCTCTCCCTCCACCCACTAACCAAAGGATTATAGACACACACACACACACACACACACACACACACACACACACACGCCCTCTGCAATTCCACTGAAGCACTCCATCTGCTTCCTGAACTTTCTCGCTCTGTGGGGTCCCAGGCAGCAGCACAAGGAGGGCTAAGCTCTGCTTTTCCCACCGTCGTGCCCTGCTAGACAGGTTGCAGGCTTCTCTCTCCATCTAGTTTTGGGGGTAAAGCCCTCTGCCTCCCTCACCCTCACCTGTACCATCCTTCAGGGACCCTACATGAGGTAACTGGATTTCTCCCCTTGCCATTTTGCTGTGAAACGTCATGCATTCAGGAAAGCAGGGAAGAGGGCTGCACCCTATTCAATGGCTGTGGCCCAGAGCTGGGAAGCTAGGGAGGCCACCCAGCCGGGCAGCTGCAGCCAGCATTCTCACACCCACCCTGTGCCCCCCGCCCTCGCAGAGCTGATCTAGTGGTCACAATGGGTCCCAGCAGGTAGTGAGGCCTGTTCCTGCCCTGTTTCTCTCCTCTCTCTGGGCCACAGGCACCCTCTGCACAGTCAGGAGATGAACTACCCCTCACTCAAAACCCTCCATCAGAATCACCTGGAGGGCTTTGTAAGAGGCAGGCTCTGGACCACATCCCTCAGCGCTTCTGAGAAACTCTATGGTGAGGCCTGGGAATCTGCACCTGAAACAAGTCTGGAGGTGATGCTGACATATACCAAAGGTGAACAGAGGCGTGGTCGAACATGTGGGCTTGGCCTCAGTCTGCATCCTAGCTCCACCCCCTACTCACCTGGGGGTGGGAGGGGGGCGGGAGGCCTGGGGGCGAGTTATAAATGCTCTACAGTGTGCTCAGCAGTGAAATGAGGATGACAGTGATTGTACCTCGATCATAAAGTTCTAGTGACAATTAAATGACACCAAGTGCTTAGCATAGTGTCAGGCACACAGCACACTTGGCAAATTCCTCCTGTCCTGACACTCGAGACCTGCAACAAGCCCCTCAGCTTCCAGGGGTGAGAGAAGCAGCTGCATTTCTTCTCCAACAGGAGAAGGTGGGTGGATGGTGACACTGGTCTTAGAAGCCCAGCACGACTCCAGCTGGGGGTCCTAGGAGCTTGGGACATGGTGGCTGCTCTGGCTAAGCCCACAGCACAGGAGCTGTGGTCCAAGGCAGAGCGTCCGAGGAGGAGGTGCTGGAGCTGGAGCAGTCCTCCCCATGCCCTCTGTCCATCTCCCTCACCCACTGCACTGAGGGTGATCCCTGAGGCTCCGGACGGCAGGAGGGACCATCACCCCTCCTTAGAAATGAGGAACAAGGCCCTAGAGACTGAGTCAGCTGTCCAAGGTCATGGACCCACAAAGGAGAGCAGGGCCTGCAAGCTTCCTCCAGGGTCCAGCCGGCCAGGGTTGGGGGGCCTTCTCTGCCCTCAAGGTCAGGTGTCCTTGGGCAGAGGCTCTGACCACCACACCAGGGTTTTTCCTCAACTCACAGAGCCAGAGTCCCCAGTCAGGGAGCCCAAGTCCCTGCCTCTGCCAAAAGGCCCAGGAAGAGCCCTGGAGGCAGCAAATCATGTAGCTCTCTCTCAGGCGCAGTGTCTCTTCTGGGGATATGGAACTGTGGTCCCCACCGGCAGGCTAGCTGGAGGGCAGGGAGCGGTAGAGCGTGCAGAGCAAAGGGCTTGGAACTTGTGGAAGGAAGGGCCCAGGAGGCCGCTCGTCCTGGGAGATGGAGTAGCAACACACAGTTGGACCCCAGCAGCTTCTCACCAGGTGGCCCCAACCAGGGAGTCAAACAACCCCACGGGGGGTGGGAGTTATTTCCAGCCCCACAGAGGCGGCGGAGGCCTGGTGTGAACCCCGCTGTGGCTCACGAGGCAGCCAGGCCGCAAATCCAACCTGACACGGAGACACAGGGCTCCGAGGATTAGCCCTAGAGATTAGCAGAAACCTCCCTTGAAATCTGCCCCCAAGGTGGCCCAGTCTGGGGGGTCTCGTCACGCAGCAGGCAGGGCGGGGAGCGGGGGGCAGAGGAGGCAGGGCCCGCCCTCCTCAGCAAGCCTCCAGCTAGGATGCACACTAGGCCAAGGCGGCCCTTGGCCTCTCTCAGGGGCCCGTCGGGCTCTGCATCTGGCCACCCAGCCAGGCAACAAGCCTCTACCTGTTCAGAACATGCCTGCACCATGATTTCTGAGCGCAGGCGGGCGAGAGCCCACTGAAGGGCATTCACACAAGAGGTAGAGACGCGGCCCCCAGACGGCTTATAGCAGCTCCACAGGCTGCACAACCCCAGGGGGCGCCTTCCCTCAGCACGCTGCTTCTGCCCAGGCAGACTTTCGGACCCTGGACCTTGAGAAGAGAGGCAGAGCACTGCATAGCAAACTGCCCAGAGCCCGAGGGGCATAGGGAAGGTTGGTTGAGGAAAGGAGGGTCGAGAGGTGGGCCCCTGGGCCCTCGCCCCGGGCCACTTCAACCAGCGCAGCTCTGTTGGGTCTGTGTCATGGGTGTCGAGCTCAATCAACAAAAAGCACTTCTTTCTTGAACAACTCACTTCGTCCCAGCCCCCAGCTGCTTCCCTTAGGCTGGCTAATAAGTCCCTGGGGCCGTGCCCAGGGCTCCTCCTGCCCCCCAGGGCCTGCCCCGGTCTGTCTCCTAGTCAGAAGCAGGAAGGAAAGCCCTGCCTTCTCTAAAGCACCCTCAATTCTCCTCAAAGGCCTCAGGCTTTGGGAATGGAAACTGAATTATGGAAAAAGACACAGCTCTCAGCCCTGAATTTGTGGACTCAGATTCATACCCCTTCAAGGAATTTTATATATTGAGGGTCCACTTAAGATTTATTTCTTCAGAAAGTCCCCCAGCTTTGCAAGGCAAAAAGAAAGGGAAAGCCCAGCCGCAGAGAGATGCACTGAAGCGGGGTGTCAGGAGAGGGAGTGCTGTGGAGGATCATCCCTTCCCCCACGGCTGCTGGGCTAGAGCCATAGGAGCCTGGGGGCTGGGGGATGTGCTGGGCAGAAGGAGATGCCACGGGGAACATCTGGGATACCAACCAGGCCTGGGCACCACCTCCCCTGCCCAGGCCCCAGAGGAGCCGCCGGGAGCCAGACCCTCCCTTCCCTGTCTGTAGAAATAAAGACACAGAAAACCCTGAGATAGGAGTCCTATCTGAACAGTATAAAGCTCCCCCGGGAATGTCTATGATAAAGGCCGCCAGCCCCCTCAAGGGCAGCGGTGGGCACAAGGGCGGGGGAAGAGGGTTCTGTTCCCCCGCAGCACCACAGGCTCTCCGGAGGGATGGAATCAACCTCCATCTCTCTCCCCCATCCTCCCCCCACATACACCCCATGATGGTTTGCTGCCCCAGCCCTGGCTTTCAAGAAGCACCTCTAAAACCTGCCTTCTTCCCCCAAACCACCAGACGAAGGATCTTAAGAGGAAGGTGAGGTGAGAAGTCTGGTCCCTGAGCCGGGGAAGCCCTCCAGCTCACGTAGCCTCTCCCTGACCTTGAATGGTCAGCACTGTAGGCCCAGAGCCCTCAGCCATCCGATGCCACACCCCGCCGCCCAGCAGGGCCTCCACACAGACCCAGGGCTCAACCAGCCATAACTCAAGGCCTCCACTCGCGGAAAGCAGGGCACCCTCAGCCCATGTGCACCGAGTAGTCAGCACCAAGACCCCTGCTTTCTAAGGAGAGTGTGCCGAGGTTAGAGGCTATGAGAGCCTCAGGAGACTAAGCGAGGTTGAGCAGCCTCTGGTCAGAGACCCTGGGAAGGGAGGCCAGCACCCTGGCTGTGCTGACCCCACAGCCTCATTGGCCCTTCTGGTCAGAGAATCTCTCCCACACCACCCCGGACAAGGCCAACATCTCAGAGTAAGCCAGAGTTATCCAGGCATCGGTCAAGGGGCCCAAGTACAGGCTTCACCTGGCCCCTGGCCCCCTGCCCCTGCTCTCAGAGCCCATCAGGAAGAGGTTAGAAACCACCCTCCAAGGTCAAATGCTCCCTTCTACCTGGTCCCCAATCCCAAACCACTTTCACCATGTCTTCCAGATCTACATGCAGTTGTATAATTATTTACGAATGTCTTTACATGGACTCACTTTTACTTAAATTTCTTTATTGAAAACGCCACCACAATAAGGAGAATACCAGTACCACCTGTCGTAAATAAAAGGTAGCCAATAAAACTATACCATTAAAACAAAACAGAGCTATAAAAGTCTGGAAACCTTTCCCACCTGCCCTAAGCTCAAGGCCTGCTCCCTAGTAACAGGGAAGTCAGCCCGTGTTCCACACGCACAAGAACATATTGGCACACAGCAGAGACCTTCTTCGTGCCATAAAAGGGTTGGGTGAGAATTGGAAAGGGAATCCCTTTCTCGCTCTGACTTTGTGCTTAATGCCTGATACGACCGAAATGCATCTCCAGGGAATGAGGGTATCACCTGATCCTTTGGGAACGTTGGACTAGAGGCTCCCTCTGCCTCATGCTTAACACAACATGGAAACATGCTCTCTGAGCACACGTTCAAGGCACCAGTGAAGCTCCTCCCCAGGTGCCCGCTCTCACACCGAGGCCCAGCAGCTCCCTCTCCCACACACCTGCTCCAGCAGCCCCCGGAGGTCACCGCTGGCTCAGGTGGGACACCAGGTAGACGAGGCCCACCAGCAGGAGTCCACGCACACCAAGCAGCATGAGCAGGAAGACGAGCAGGATGGAGGTCACCGGCTCCACGGCGTGGTTGCCCAGATGCCACTGGGGGAAGCCCATGTTCAACAGCTGCCGGTTGAGGTCACTGAAGGGGGACTGAGCGGCACCCAGCCTGGCGCCCGCCTGCTGCTGGCGAGGGCCGGGACCCCCCAGCGGGGCGCCATGGCCCCTATTGAGAAAGCTCTGGAAGGTGAAGACAGAGAGAGACGAATGAATCCAGAGAGAGTTTCGCTGGAGTTGAGGCACCAGAGGCAGGAGGGAACCCTCTGGGTGGGGCCCTGCTCTCCCCTACGGCCACCCAGGGCCATGCCCTCCTTTCTCAGCAATCCTCACATGCCACCCATGGGGATCCCAACCACTGAGTCGCAAGCTCTCAGAGCACAGAAAATGCCAGTCCAGGTTCCCTATGTCACGTCAGGGAGAAGCTGCCCGGGGACAGAGAAAAGGAAGGGGGCAAGGAGGGTGGAACTACACCCAGGGCACAGCATCTGAGCAGGCATTTTTAACACTCCTCACTCCTTCCTTTAAACTCATCATTGTGTGGCCGTGGGTTCCTCTTCTCCACTTACTCTCCGACTTCCCTCTCATCCAACAGACTCTAAAAGATGCTGGCTCCAGTGGGGGTTGCTGACCAGGTTAAGGGAGAGAGAGCTCTTGGGTTTAAAGTCTGGGAAGGCTGCCTGGAGGAAGGAGAGCTGGGGAGGCAGGGGGCTGGGCAACAAATCTATTGGGGTTTTCCCCAAGTCTTAAACCCCCATGCTGCTCAGCCTGGCTCTCTGCAAAGAGGACTTCGGCCTAGAGAAGGTTAATCACCAGAAAGGGAGCTTCTGGGAGCTAAGGAGTAACTGGTACAGAGGACGGGAGGCCAGCTGCTCCCCTCCACAGGGGCGGGGCGACTACCTGTCGAGGGGTGCTGCTGCGTGGTTGGGTAGTGTTCCTCACACGAGGGTCATCGTCCTGCACAATTTCCCCATTGGCCAAGATCCGAACCATCCTTCCAGGAGCTATGGGTTCCAGCTGGGCTGCACCTTTCCCCAGAACTCGAAACACCTGAAGGAAAAAATTTACCAAAGTTAAAGAGACGCTTGCTTTCAGTGGGAGAAACTGTAATTCTGGGTGCTCACGCTGGTGACCCATGCTGAGTAGGCAGTGTGTCTAACTAATAAAAAGGAGAGAAATAAATACAAGTTGTTTGCCGAACAAAAATCGTTCAGGCTTTGAGTCCACTAGGAAAACTATCAAAAAGATTCTTGGAGAAGGAAGTTTTATTATTAACCACCACCTCCAGCAATAGGGATGACAACCCTTGCTGGGGCCCAGGCCCTGTGGAAAGTCCACCCAGGCTCATCTCACTTACACCTCCCAACACTCCTCCAGGGCAGATACAGCTGGGGACCCAGAGGGGCTTACTTCACTCACCCGGGACCATTCATCCGTGGGCAGCAGAGAAAAGAGCATGAAGCCAGGAACTCTGGCCCTAGTAGGGAGTCCAGGACACCAGGATCCCCAGTGTCTCCATTTCCCTTCCGTTAAAAAATGGTCCAGGGAGATGCTAAGGACTCAGGCCTTCTCCCCGCAGGAGATCGGGGAGAGCTACTTTCCTGCAGAGGGCATACTCTCACTTGTCCCTCACCTCTCAGGTAACACCAGGTGGGCACGGCCAGCCTTCCCGAAATATGGGATGAGGGATGCTGCTGAGGCCCCACTCACAGACCACAAGGGGGTCCACGGGCTGGAGATGGGGGCCTTTCCACGCCTCTCCCGAATCTGGGTAAAGGCCATCATTTTTCTCAGAAGATGAGCCAGTTTTCGTCTAAATTCTCAAAAGCACTCGTGACGCACACGCCAAAAGAGATTAAGAGCCCTTGTTCTCACGCCCGTGGCCTGGGCTGGCGGGTCCCCATTTTGAAGCCTGCTGGCCCTTGCAGAAGGCCAAGCGTGTCCAAAGGGTCCTCCGCAGTCCTTCTGTGCTTTGTTACCCCGCCTCGCTGGGTGGGCTGAGGGTGCGGCGGGCCCTCCCTCCACCTGACCCTCAGGGGGGATGGGGGCGGGGAACGAGGGGATGGGGTGGGCTTGCTGCCGCGGTGGGACAGGCCGCTGCCCGGGCCGCGGAGCCCGACTCCGAGACCAGGCCCGGGGTAGGCGAGGGATGCGCCCTCGTTCCCCCGCGCCCAGGGCCCAGACACTCACCTACGGGCGACAGCGTCCACTCCCCGCGGCTTCCAGGCCGCTTCCTCCCACCTGACCTCACAGGAAGCGCGCGCCGCAGCCGTACGGCCCCGCAGGTGGCGCAGCAGCTCCCTCTGTAGGCCTCTTGGGGAACTGCAGCTTCCGGACCCTGGGCGGCGCAAGAAGCGGGAGAAAGAGGGCGGGAGAAGAACGAAGATAGGACCGGGTGGACCACAGGGCGGGGAGGGAGGAGACAAGTGCGGAGGAAGAAGGAAAGCAAAGAGAAGGGAGCAGAAGAGGAGGAGGAAAAACCTACGGGGTGGGGGCGCCTCTGGCCTGGGTGGCACAGGCTCAGCTCACCCGTATGAGTTTGCTGAGCCCGCTCAGCGGATGCCCCTTCAGTAGGACCCAGCCCTGTACTCAAGGAACTCCAGCTCCTGTTCCAGTGTGGAACCTCCCAGTGGGGAAGACAACACATGAAACACAGGGCAAGTGCAACTAACTGCAACGTGAAGGAAGGCAGGCTTCCTAGAGTTGGTGGCCTTTGAACTGCGGCAAGAAGTGTAGGTAGGAGTTTACCTGTCAGGCAAATAAGGAAGGGCACCTGGCAAAGGAGTGAACGATAAACCTCTGCCTCTTTCCCAGTGTTTTCACCCCCCACCCCCGCCCACCTTCATAAGCTGCTCCCTGTGGACCTGTTCACCAGTGGAAGAGAATAAGCTCGGCAATCCCACAACTTGAGTCAGACTCTGGCAAGTTCCAGAGCTGCTCAGTCTCTTCACCTGCAAAATGGGGCCAAACATAGCAATTACCTTCAGGATTGCTGTGAAGATTAAGAATAAGAGTCTCTGGCACATGGCAAGTGTTGTTAACCATTTGTTATGATTATCAAGCAGTAGATGTTTCTGGGAGCAGATATTTACTAAGCATATATAGACCTAGATGCTCACTAGCCCCTGGGTGGGGGAACAGAAAGATTGAGACTTAGACCTTGCCTCAAGGGCTCATCTTCTGCCACCACGGTTTAATTATTTGATTATGAAAACTTATCAGTAAAAAATGTCGAGCAGGACCCCTGATATCTGTATCTTATTTGTGTATTATTTATTTGTTTGTTTATAAATTATCCATGTGTGCTATGAGAGCAGATTGGCATTGTGGATAAAAGGTGGATGCTAGGGCCAGCCTGGGTTGGAATCTGGCACGGCTGCCTTCTGGTGGTGTGATGGGCCAGTTACTCAACCTCTCTGGCCTCAGTTCCTTCATCTGTAAAATGCGGATAATAACAGTGCCCACTTCAAGTTTTTGTGACGCACTAAGTGCTTAGTGTAAAGTGCTTAGCTGACAGCCTTAGATGAGGCCACAATATGTTCTCAGTAGTCACTGTCATTGCTGCTGCTCCCCTACATTAAGTACTACATTGTAAAGCATATACATTAGAAAAGAAGAGGATTTCAAATAAATATAAACTGAAATCCTAATACTTTCTTCCTACACTCTTGCTGCAGGTGGGTATAGTGCATACGTAGAAGGGGTAATCCCAAGGCAGGATGCCCGACTTTCAGAGGTGGTCTGTGGATCTCAAAACTGTCTGCACATTGGAATTATCTGTGATGTTTAAAAACAATCCCAATGCCTGAGTCCCACCCCAGAGGTGACAGTGCCATTGACGTGGGATACAACCTGGGCATGAAGAGGTTTTAAAAAAACAAATTCCAGGTGATTCTAATGAACAGCCAGGACAGAGAACCGCTACCTTCCATGAACTGAGCTCCACATGTGGGGCTCATAACCCAGGAACCCCATGAAGGGAGAGACCTCTGTGGGCTGGGGAAACCAGGGAGGAAATGAGATGTCTCTAGGAAGGCTTGAGCCGGTACAACAGTTGCCAAATAGACACAGCCTAGCCAGAGATAGCCGTGAGAGCCCACTGGAGGAAGTAAGTCCCTCCAGAGGGGGTCAAGAACCGCTTTAGCAGGCAGTAGTGTTTGACTGCACTTAGAAAAGTCCTATCATTACCAATTAAAACAACTTCAGGAGGCTGTGAATCACTTTTCCTACCTCTCCGCTTCCTTCAGATGTCTTCCCTACTCAGCAACCTGCAATCGTTCCCTATTGTCTGCTCCAATAAGACCCACTCATTGGCAGGCTCCAACAACCCTCCAAATCTGGCCCCAGTACACTCTTACCACCTCCCTCCCTCAGCTCCGCCTGCCAGGGTCTCTTCACTCTCCCTGAAGTACATCACCCGAGGTCCTGCTTTGCTTGGGCCTGACTATCTGCCCAAAGGCCCTCCCCACCCAATCTAAATCCCACCCCATCCCCAAATTTTAATGCCAACAATATAAACTTCAGTTCTGATTGTTCCATGTAGTAACGATAACCTCCATGTGTACAGAGGCCTTACCACTTCCAAAGTGCTTTTCCAGAAACCACATCATCGTTTTTGGATTATGAAATAGGAAAGGTGTATGCTATTGTTCCCCTTTTGCTAATAAAGAGACTCAGAGGGACTCTGGGTGACCATCCCGAGGTCAGTGGCAGAGCCAGGATCCCCCCAGCTCTGCACTGTAGGCTCTGTATCTAGCCACCACCAAACAGCCTCCCCCAGCGTTGTCCCATCTCTGCTGCCTCTTTACTTTGTGCCCTCCCATCCAATGCCATTGGCACAAGACTGGCCCCAGGTCATGTCTTACTCCCAGAAGGTGCCCGGTAAAAATGTGCTTTTGGTTTTCCTGATCTTTGCAGGGTTACTCTTACATACACTGAAGTTTGACAAGCACTACTTTGGACCAGTGGCTTTTCAAACTCTTTTGATGGCAATACATTTTGCATCACAACCTAGTAGCCCCTCCCCCCACACACACACGAAAAAGAAGTTTCAAAAACAATATTATCCTTTCTATATTAGCTATACGGTGACATTTTCTATTTTGTAAGGAAAGAAAATGCCAATCGAGACCTCACTCGA
Source organism: Neophocaena asiaeorientalis asiaeorientalis (assembly GCF_003031525.2). Taxonomy (NCBI): domain Eukaryota; kingdom Metazoa; phylum Chordata; class Mammalia; order Artiodactyla; family Phocoenidae; genus Neophocaena; species Neophocaena asiaeorientalis. The sequence goes on from NW_020175320.1 coordinate 1,069,257, forward strand.
TTTCTCTATCCACTAATACAATGGTTCTCAACCCTGGTTGCACATTAGAATTACCAAAGGGAACTTTCATAAACCACTGGTGCCCAAACCAATTGAATCAGAACTTCTAGGAGGTAAAGCCTAGGCATCTCCATTCCAGGTGACTGAATAGGCACTCAAGGTTGTGAACACTGATGTGTAGTCATTTTTAAAACACAGTGGTAGATGCCCCTCAAACTTAAAGCCTCTTCGGATACAAAGCAGCAAATTCCACTTTGCTAACAAAGATTAACTTGTATCATAGCCCAAGCCCCAGACAGGGAACATTGCCCAAGGTACATCATCATAATTACAGTCACTTGCCTCCTTTGAATATCCAAATGCCAACAATAAAGACCAACACTGAGCCCTCAATATAGCTCCAATTCTTAAGGAGACCCTCCGGCTACTTGATGGCAAGTTGATTTCACTGGGCCCTCAATATAGCTCCAATTCTTAAGGATACCCTCCGGCTACTTGATGGCAAGTTGACTTCACTGGGCCCCTCCCAGCCTGGCAGGGCCGGAGATTCCTTCTGGCAGGAATGGACACACACTCCAGGTGTGTGTGCCTTTCCTGCCTGGAGGGCCTCACCTAGCACCATACATCTTACAGAGTGTTTAACCTACTAGTATGGGATCCCATATAACATTGCATTAGACCAGTGGTCCCATTTTACAGCAAAACAGGTGCAGAATCATGCTCATGACCATGGGATTCACTAGTTGTATCACATATGTCACCAGCGAGAAGCTACTGGCCTGAGGGACTTCCCTGGAAGTCCAGTGTTTAAGACTTCGCCTTCCAATGCAGGGGGTCAAGGTTTGATCCCTAGTCAGGGAGCTAAGATCCCACATGCCTTGGGGCCAAAAAACCAAAACATAAAACAGAAGCAATATTGTTACAAATTCAATAAAGACTTTAAAATTGGTACACACACACACACACAAAAAAAATATTTTAAAAAAAGAGGCTACTGGCCTGATAGAACACTACAACAGCCCACTGAAGGCACAGGCCAGCTCAGAGGCAGTACTCTGCAAGGATGGGGTGTCATTCTCAAGTATGCATTCAATACCTTGAATCAAAGACCTTTACAAGCTGTTGTGTCTCTAATTAGAAGTGGATTCAGGAACCAAGGGGTGGAAGCAGCAGTAACTGGAACCAGAGAACACAGCAAGAGTCCTGTCAGGCTAAGAGTGCAGCCTGAGTACTTTTTTTTTTTTTTTTTTTTGCGGTATGTGGGCCTCTCACTGTTGTGGCCTCTCCCATTGCGGAGCACAGGCTCTGGACGCACAGGCTCAGCGGCCATGGCTCACGGGCCCAGCCGCTCTGCGGCACGTGGGATCTTCCCGGACCAGGGCACAAACCTGTGTCCCCTGCATCTGCAGGCAGACTCTCAACCACTGCGCCACCAGGGAAGCCCAGCCTGAGTACTTTGAGTTCCTATTTCTGGAGACTCGCAGGCATGAAGAGGAGTCACTGTCCTGGCAGGAGAAACTGGTCCTGATCACCAGGGGAGGTAGGGCTGCTCTTACAAAATGGGGACAGGCAGACCATGTTTGGCACCCAGGTGATCCACTTGGATGTCTCTGGGTTCTCCTTTACCCAAATGTAATGGTAAAGGGCAGGTGCAGCAACTCTGTCCTGAGAAGGGCATGTGACCAGGAGCCCAGAGCCCTCAGGGACAAGGGTCTGGGTCATGCCACCAGGTGAGTCACTAAAACCAAAAGAGGTGCTAGCCAAGGGGTAGTGGACGGACCATTTGCAGCTACAACAGAGGGGACTATAGTTTGTCCCACTAGTATTTCTCAGAAAGACCCACCAGAATCCTTAGAAAGGAGATCTGAGTGGTACAAGGAGTGGACTGTGGGAGACGTGAGGATTGCTGGGCAGACCCCCTCCAAGGAAGGATTTGTTGCCCTAATTTCTGGGAGACCATCAGGGCAGCCTTCAGCCATCAGCCCCTTCACAGATTGCTTCACCACAGACACACTTCACCCAAGGTCAAGCCCTTCCAGAGGCTGCCCACATTCAATGACTGATGGAGGTAGGAGGTATCCATGAGCCATTTCAGCTCCAGAGTTCCTCTTGAGGTTGGCTGAGGCTGGAAGGTGCTTTTGGAGAAACTGGTCCATTTTGTCGAAGTTGTCGAATTTGTTTATAGAGTTGTTTGTGGTGTTTCCTTATTATCTTTTTAGCGTCTGCAGGGTCTGCAGTGATATCCCATTCTTCCTTCCTGATACTGGTATTTGTGTCATCTCTCTTTTTTTCTTTCATTCTTGCTAGAGATTTGTCAATTTTATTGTTCTGTTCAAAGAAACAGCTTTAGTTTTATTGATTTTCTCTATTTTTTTTTGTTTTCCATCTCATTGATTTCTGCTCTTTATTATTTCTTTCCTTCGGCTTGTTTTGGGTTTATTTTGCTCTTCTTTTTCTAAGCTCTTGAGGTAAAAGCTTAGATTATTTGTTTGAGACTTGTCCTATTTTCTACGGTATACATTTACTGCTATAAATTTCCCTGTCAGCACTTTTCATCTGTGCACCACAAATTTTGATATGTTGTGTTTTCATTTTCACTTAGTTCAATGAATTTTTTATTTTTTTAAATTTTTATTAGTTATTTATTTTTGGCCGTGCTGCGCAGCATGTGGGATCTTAGTTCCCCAACGAGGGATCGAACCCGTGCCCCCTGCAGTGGAATGGCAGAGTCCTAACCACTGAGCAGCCAAGGATGTCCCTATCTATAGTACTTTTTATTATATCTCTTTATATATCTTATTTGGTGGTTACTCTAAATATTATATTACATATACATAACTCATCACAGTCTTCTGGTGACATCATTTTACTAGTTTGAGTGAAATATAAGAACCTACTTTCTTTTATATCCATTTACCCTCCCAATTATAATGTAATTGTCTTAAACATTTACTCTACATATATTTAGAACCACATCAGACAGTGTTATCATTTTAGTTTCAAGGGTCAAACATAATTTAGAAAACTTAAGAGGAGAAGGAAAGCCTATTTTATTTACCCATATTTTTGTTTAGCACGTTATATGCATGGGCAATCCATGCTGGGGAGTCAGAGAGGCACCCATCAACAGTGAAATCAAGGGCTGACATCAAGACCCGCAGCAGCACAAGTATGAGGAGAGACCTTCAGGTTTCACCTGCAGAAAACTGGTCAAAGCCAGCATGGAATGGGTACTAAAGCAATCGCTGGAGAAAGGGGTCAAACCAAGAAAATTTGCGAAGGTACATTAAAGATACTTATCACACACCCAGAAGGAAGATAAAGAATGGCTGTGCAACCCAGAAAAGAGCTGCTCACCCGGGGCTAAGGGATCCATAATCCTTCTCCAGCTCCTCCGATTTGACAGACTACCCTGACTTACAAACTCCTCAGGCTGCCTGAGGAGAGTGCCTCGACTGCCCCACAGCCTCCTACAGCGCTGACGAGCCTTTCCAGGTCATCTGACTATACTACTGTAGCCCTATCTTTAAAACTACATAAACCATGCTAAAAGAAAAACATACAATATTGAACAAAAGAAGCCAGAAGGAAAATGAACCTTACTGCATGGTTTCATTTATATAAAAATCAAAAGAAGGTAAAATTGAAGTACACTATTTAGGGATGCATACTTGGGTGATAAAAGTATAAAGAAAAGCAAATAAATCATTACCAAAATTTAGTGGTTAGCTCTAGGGGAGAGAGAGGAATTGTGCATGGCAAGGGGTATGCACATGGTAGGCAGGGGAGGCTATAAGGGGCTGACAATGTTCAACTTCTTGACCTGGTTGGTAGTTTCATGAACATTCACTTTATAATAATTTGTTAAACTGCACAGGGAAGTGGGGGGGACAGAACTGAGGAAGGAGTCAGTCTATCCAAGTCGTGGTCAAATGGGTCTATTCTTTCATTAGAGGCTGCCTAGGTATGGATTAAGCGTATGGCCTCTGGGTTCAGTTGACATGGATTTGAATTCTCTGGCTCTGCTACCTACTTGCTGTGTGACCTTGTGCAATTTGCCTAACCTCTCTGTGCCTCAGTTGTCTCATCTGTAAAAATAAGGATAATAATACTACCTAATGTGAAGATTAATAGCTCTCAGGCGTGCAGTAAACTGGGCATGAGCTTTGTTAAATAAGTAAAAAGTTGTACATTCATTCAACCTAAAAATTCCTCGAGGACCTGTGCTCTTGGGCCCATCAATAAGCCTTCACAGGCCCGTGGTCTTGGGCCCAAGAACTGGAGCTCCACCTTAGAGGCAATGAGGCCACCACCCACTAAAATCCAGACCAGATTGCTGGCCCAGGCCAGGCTGAGCCGAGGGGTTATCCAGAGGGTCCCGGCTTGGGGCACCCCTTCAGGGACTGGAAGCCAGGCAGGCCCTCACTGGCCTCCTGCTTCCGCAGCTGGGCTGGGCATGGGGGCTTCGGGCAGTCTGGCACCAGAACCAGCGGCCTCTTCTACTCCAGGGCTCAGAAGAGCGGAGAGAGGTCAGACTGTGAGAAAAGACGAGCAGGGAGAGTAGAGGAGCCGGGAGGGTCCTGGACGCCTTTCATCCCTTCCACAGAGGGAAACAGAAGTGCGGGGGTGGGGTGAGCAAAAAAGGAACCAAAAGCAGAGAATGAGGCCAGCCCAGCCAAGCGCTTTTTGTGGGGTCTTAATTAAGCCCATTGTTCCTTTCAGGGTAGAACATATGTTCAGGGCCTGGCTGAGGTTTGGGACTGAAATTTCAATGGTGCTGGGCCCTATGGCCTGCCGGGGAGGGGAGCCAGCAGGGGGGGAATTGAGGGGGACCATCCCTAAGCCCTACAAGAACCGACAATGTCTCCCAGGGTCACCTTCCACTATTTCCAGAACAGGAAATAAAACAACCAGAAAGGGTAGCAGAGCCCTCACCCCAGTGTGGGGAAATGCCCATGGGGTAGGACAGAGCTACAGCACCCGAGCAGGCTGTGACCCTCTGTGGGACTCAGTTTCCCAAAGTGTGCCATTCAGGTGAGACTGTCTAGGACAGCAGACAGTCACCAGTACCTGCCACGCCCACGAGCAGGACCCACCCCACTCACCCACCCCTGACCTATCCCCATTCCCCCCACCTGGTCCCAGCAGCCAGACAGCCCAAGGGTGAAGGGCTGAACTCAGAGTCAAGCTTCCATCTGAATGCTCACTCTGCTGCTCGTCAACTGGGTCGCCTCGAGTGGGTGACTTAAGCTCTCTGAACCTGTTTTCTTATCTGTAAAATGGGGTGATAATTCCCATCCTCTATGTTTGCAATGGAAATTAATGAGGATGAGCCTTGTCGAGCCCTTAGCACATAGTGCCTTGTGCATGTTTATCAGCAACCCATCATCATACATGTGACCTTCCCCTCCTGCAGCCCTGACACAAGCCCAGGAGGACACTCAGAGCAGAGTGAGGAAACAGACAGTAAAAAACGAAGACAAAGAAATTTCTGAAGATATGGAAGTAGGCTGTGAAGAATTTTTAAGAGACTTGTAAGCATGCTAAGCATTTCCTCTACATTCTGGGATGTCAAGCCAAGTTAAGGGACCTCAGGAAAACCATGTAGAGTTTGACATGTGCTCCTTGCAGTTTGAAGGATGCAGGAACTGGTGTCCAACTCACATCTGAAAAGTCTAAGGAAAAAAGCCAGGTTGCGGCTGCCCTGGGATAGCTGAGGGGAGAAAAGCAGAAAGTGGGCAGGCAAAGAATCCGTGAGTTCCTCTGGGTCATATGTGGAATCTGAAGAAGGAAGCCAGGCTGGGTCGCCTTGAGAGTGTGAAGGGACTAGGTGACCCCCCAGAAACCAAGGGGCAGAGAGGGGTCATATACAGAAACAGCAAATGGAGACAACGTCTGTGCCAAGGGAGCTATAGGTGAGAAATCCTTAGTGAGAGAGATGGTCTGCGAAGAACCCAGGAAGCTACTTCTAGAGTGAGATGACGAGCATTTAGAAAGAACCACAGCCACAGAACACCAGCACCAGGTGACAACTATAGCAGTCAGGCAAGAACTTTCCTGATTCTTCCCACTTTGGGGTAGAAACCAGCAGCTAGGGAAGTGGGCAGGAGAAGGAAGAGAGAAGTTGATCACACCCCCCATAAGCTCACGTGTCCCCCTGCAGGGCTCCCAGTCTGCTATAGGTCTAGGCGGAGGAAGGCGAGAAGCCCTAAATAAAGTTGGAGTTCTTATAGTACACTGGACTGGACATTCTAAGATTTGGAAAAAGATGCTATTCATTACCTGTTAGTGATTGGGAAAGCCCTGAAAACAGCCAGAGATCTCACCCAGGGGCAAAGAAGAATAAGATGCGAAAGCCAGTTTAAAAGGGCTGGGGAGAAATGATATATGTAGCTGCTTTCTTTCTGCATCCTAGCAAGTCTAGCTCATTCAAAATCCGGTTACAGATACACAACTATGGAGTGATAGTTGCCAAGTGAAAAAGGCAAGGTACAGAACAATGTATAGAGTGGTGTCTTTTATCTAAGAAAAGGGAAAATACAAACACAAACAACTAAATACATCATACATACATACATAAAAAAATAAATAAATTTCCTTATATATTTAACACTGGAAGGATAAACCAAAAACTAATAAAAATGGTTTCCAGTAATGGGAGAAGGAGACAGGATTGGAAATTAGATTTTGCTGAAAGTAAAACCCAACCATGTTGGCACCCTGATCTCAGACTTCCAGTCTCCAGAACTGTGAGAAATAAATGTTTGTTCTTTAAGCCATCCAATCTATGGTGTTTTTGTTATAAAAGCCCAAACTGACTAAGACAGATGCTTAACTTAAAAATTACTAAATTACTCTTGATGAAGCTCAATATCTTTATTGCAATGATGAATTTTCAGTTTCAGGTTAATATATGATGATGATGTAATGTTCTGTTTCTATGAGCCCTTTTTTTGTCTTTTAGACAATTGATCACACAGGGAAAGCTGCTGTGTTTGTCACACGTCATAATCACATTGATGTACTTTAAAGCTTAAGATCACCACTGTAAAGTTACTACACACACATTCTTTGCTTCTAGCTCTTTATGCCACGAGCCCATATTCCTGTTCTTCTCCAGAGTCTGACATAAATTGTGTTTAGGGCTTTCTTAGAGCCCTGGGTTGTGATTTTCAACTGTATCCCGGACACTTTGGCTCTTTTGCCTGTAAAAGATCTTTGAAAGGTCACCTCTTGCTTTAGCCGGCCCAGCATGTGTTCTCCCTTCTTCTGATATCAGCAGGCCAGTTTCTCCTGAATGAATGGGCCTCTTCACTGTTGGTCCATTGAGTTCAGCTGAAGCTAATCCCAATCCCAGGTCCAAAGGTGGCCATGTGGACCAGACCTGGTCTGACAGTATACCCTATCCTGCCAGCTCTGAGTCCATACTGATATAAATAAATGATTGAATAAATAAATGAATAGTAAGAAAAGACAAATTTCCCACACAGAAGAACTCCAAATAATTTATGTAAATATTTACTCCTCCAGAAATGGGAGGTTAATTCTCCATATCGAAGTGTGGACAGCACTTAGTGACTTGCTTCCAAAAATTATAGTATGGAAAGGAAAAAAGTAATTACAGTGGAGAAATCTGACAAACGCTGTCTCACCCACATGATCGTGATTAATACTATCAGTGATAAACCATGCTGCTAATATCATGTACTTTTGCTATGGTGTGATAAGAATGGAGACGGCAGCAGAAAACGTCAGGGAAATAAGTCAATCTAAAGAACAGAGGGAAAAAATACTGGAAAAATTTAAACAAAATCTCAGAGACCTGCAAGACAATAACAAGTCATTTAACATGCATATAATTAAAGTCCCAGAAGAAGAGAGTAAAATCGAGACAGAAAAACAATTTGAGGAAATAACAACCAAAAATTTCCCAAATCTGATGAAGAACATTGACTTGCAGATCCAAGGAGCTCAGCAAACTCCAAGTAGGGTAAATACAAAGAAAAACACACCTAGGCACATCATAGTCAAACCAGAGATAAAGTGAAAACCAAAGATAAAGTGAAAATCCTGAAAGCAATTAGAGAAGACACATTATGTACAGAGAATCAATGATATGAATGAAAAGTCATGACTTTTCATCAGAAAAAATTGGACACCAAAAGACAATGAAATGACATCATCAGAGTGCTGAAACAGAAAAATAAAATGCCAACCAAAAAATCCTAAAGCCACCAAAAACATCCTTCAAATTGAGTGTAAAATGAAGACATTATCAGATAGATGAAATCAGAGATAATTGGTCTCCAGTGACCTGGGTTACGAGAAATGCTGAAGGAGGTTCTTCAAGCTGAAAGGAAATGATATCTAATGATAACTAATCTACAGGAAGAAATGAAGAGCACCAAAAATGGTAAATAAGTAGGTAAATATAAAAGGCTATATTATTTTTTATTCTTGGGATTTCTTTAAAATAAAATAGACTGGGGCTTCCCCGGTGGCGCAGTGGTTGAGAGTCAGCCTGCCGATGCAGGGGACACGGGTTCGTGCCCCGGTCCGGAAAGATCCCACGTGCCACGGAGCGGCTGGGCCCGTGAGCCATGGCCGCTGAGCCTGTGTGTCCGGAGCCTGTGCTCCGCAACGGGAGAGGCCACAACAGTGAGAGGCCTGCGTACCACAAAAAATAATAATAATAAATAAAATAAAATAAAACAGACTGTTTAATAAAAGTAGTGAAAAGGTATAGAATTAAAAGGCCAATAGAACAAATGAGTTAGAACACTAAAAAACATTTGATTGACCCAAAAGAAGGCAGAAAAGGAAAAATGGAGGAACAAAAAGTTGAAGGAACAAATGAAAAACAAGTAGCAAGATGATACACTTACACCCAACCACATTAATAATTACATTAGAGGTAAATGCATTTATGCCATCTATACCATCTATATTATAAAATAATCAGTTATCTAGGTTTCCACATTAAGAAGCTAGAAAATGAAGTAAATAGAAGAAATTCAACCCTAAGTTAACAGAAGATAAAATAATAATTAAGGGTAGAATTCAATGAATGGAAAGAGATAAATAAAGGAGAAAGTAAAGACAAAAGTCTGTTCTTTGGAAAGATTAATAAAGTTGATAAACCCCTAGCTAGACTTATCAAGAAGAAGGAGAGAGTACAAAATACCAGCATCAGGAATGAAATGGGTGGTATCACTACAGATCCTACAGACTTTAAAAGAATAATGAGAAAATATTGTGAACAAATTTTAAAAACGAAATAATATCAATCTTAGACACTCTTTTGGAAAATAGAAGAGGAAGGAGCACTTCTGTATCATTCAGGGTCCAACCAGGAGACAGAAACTACATGGTAATTCAAATGGTAATTTGAAGTTTAATATAAAGAAGTATTAACAGGAGATTGGGGGGGGAAAGGGGAAATTGTCTAGTAAGAGTGAAAGAGAACCCTAAAGAATACTGGAATAGCAAACATAATAAGTAGCCGCTATTCCTAGGGGCTGAGCTAGGGCAATCATAAATATCCTCCTTCCTGGGCTGAGATCCAGACTTCACTGAAGACATAGCACGGCATATTGGACAGTGGAGAGGGCTAAGGTGCCCGAGGTACCATGTGACTTGATGGAAACCTGTCCTCTGAGGTGCAGAGGGAAGTCATCCACAGTGAGGTGCTGTGCCTTGGAACCTGCTACAAAGTTGCTGGGGTGGCCACTTATGGGGAATTACCTCACCAGCACCACTCCACCGCCACCTGAGGAGGTGCCCAGGAAGGCTGCTGGCTGCCACGTGCTGCAGGAACAAGGAGGTGGGAGAGCCACCATGCTGATCTACCTAAGCACTGGGAGCTCATGCTACAGGAAGAAGAGAAAATCCTTCTCTCCTCCAGTGTCCCTCGAGCATCCTCTACTGACAAGGCTTAACGTGGTGCCTGCTGACCAAGGTGAAATATTTACATGACCATCTCGTTGATCACAGAGCAGGCAAAGAAGAATGGATTTGGAGTTGGTAGGCAATAGACTGATAACTGGCACAGCCTGTCAATTCATTTTCATGTGGCCAGAAAAACTCTGAAAACAAAACTGAAAAAACTTACAAGAAAATTACAGACCAATATGCTTCCTGAGCACAGAGGTAAAAGTCCTTAACAAAACATTAGCAAATCTATTACAGTAATGTATGAAAAGGATAATACATCATGACCAAGTAAATTTTATCTCAGCACTGCAAGGCTGGTTTAACATTTTAAAAAATCAATCAATAAAATTCACCACATTAAAGAATAAAAGACAAAAAGTACAAAATCACCTTGATAGATGCACAAAAAGCATTTGACAAAGTTCAACAGCCATTCATGATTTAAAGTCTAAGTGAGCTAGGAATAGAAAAGAACTTCCTCAACCTGATAAAGGCCATCTATGAAAAACCTACCAATAACATCATACATAGTGGTGAAAGACCAGAGCCATGGAAGAGAAGTAAAAAAAAACTTAGCTGGTAAATTTGCTGCTAGAGATACTGCCTTAGATAGATAGGAAAGGTGAGAAATAGCTTGGTTTCTCTTCTTCCCACCCTTTAATCTCCCACCAGTGTCTCCTACTGGTTGATCCCAGGCAGAAACCACAGCCTAGGAAACATAACCCAAGGTCAGCTCCTTGCAACTTCGAGCAGAGCCAGGGAATGGCAAAGAGGGGATCTCAGGGAAAGCAGGGACTATTCCAGAGATGCTGCCGCCTGCTGGGAAATCACCATATCTCACGGCAGAGGAGGGCAGGCTTGGCCCTGCATGGCTAGGGCAGCTCGTGGTAGTCCAGCCACATCGTCTTTCTATCTTGGCTCTGGAGGGCCTCCTGCTGCTAGTATGGACCTCTTCCTCCTCCTATAACCCCTTTTCACATAGCCATCTATTGAGTCACCAAGTGACCCCAAGTCTGATACGCTTGGCAACCTGGCCCCACCCCACCCCATGCGCCCTCCTTCTTGCCTGACACTGAGATCACCCAATCAGCCACGCTACCATGTGATTCTGTCTGAACTCTGGGTCAGCCAGGCTCATCTGGATTTTCTGGCCAAGTCCTGTAATAACCCCCATGTTGCCAGTAGAACTTATGATTTGAGTTGTCTTCCCAGCCTGGAGACAAATCATCTCTGGCCCCTCTGTGTTCTCACCACACTCTGTTCACACTCTAATAGGACACTGACCATTCCTTCTGGTAACACTACAGTGGCTTGACTACGGGGGAACTCTTCCTTCCCATTCTGAGTCCATTTGATTCAGATGAAATGGACCCCTCATTTCCCCTCCCCATCATCATACCCAGTATTCCAGGGATGGAGCATGTGGCCCAGGCTAAGCCAGTCAGAGCATCTCATTTCTCTTGTCCTAATAACTGGGTCAGAGATGGACATACAACCCCAGTCAGATATGAATCAGAGCTAATGAGACTCATAATACTAATTTGAGCTGCAAAGGAAGCAGATATATCTGGCAAGGCTTATCCTCAGACAGAAAAGAATGTTTCTTTATTGGGACATAGGCTTATCCCAACAGTCCCTAGAGCACATCTTTGACTCAGACCCATTAATCTGACGATTTTCCCTGTGACTTGCCCACAAATAGGAGAGGACCTGTAGGGCCCAAGCAGGGCAAGTCTATGGGGCATAGGACTATTTCTGTTGCTACCCTACTCCTTCTGCCAGGCCTGGGGAGAGCTTGAGACAGAAGCTAACTAGCAGCTCTAACATTATCCTGGTCTATGGGGCAGGTCACTGTGTTTCTATTTCTCAGCTCCTTCTATACTCTGCTCTGCTGTGCTGGAACTGAGTGTGCAAACCACATACCTGCTTTACCTGCCAGCTTCCTGTAAGGTTTGACCACAGGGGTCACTAGAGGGAGACTGGCAGACAAGAAGAGGTGAGAAGGGACTTGCTTCTCCTATTTGCTGGAGTTTCCTATCAGCATGGCCCCAACAATGGCCCTGACAGTGGAAACTGATTCTAGGCAAGAAACTTCCAGCTTCCTTTGGCGATCTTAGCACCAGTCTCGTCACTCCTCCTTAGCTAGCAGTAGCAGCACCAGCCAATGCCCTTCCTCAGAGCTCTGGCTTCAAGGAAACCCTGCTCTGAACTTGTATATTCTAACCCCCATTCCTAGAGATAGTAGCTGCTTCCTGTAGTTATTACTCTGTGTTCCCTTGGCATAAACTTTTTGCTTTTTCACCTTCAGGTAATTTTTGCTTCCAACACCTGCTTGACCAATTTCCTATATTAAATTCCCTCAGCTGAAGTACCTAGAGTACTTTCTCTTTTTCTAACTGGACCTTGACTGATTCATCTGTTAAAACATGTCAGCAAACTTTCTTGTAAAGGGCCAGTTAGTAAATGTTTTAGGCACTGTGGGCCATAAAGTCTCTGTTGTGACTATTGAACTCTGCTGTTGTAGCACCTAAATCAATAAGCATAGCTGTGTTCAACAAAACTTTATTTACAAAAACAGGTGGCTGGCTATAGTTTGCTGGCCCTCGTGTCAAACCAAGATTTCAAAGGAGTCATAATAGGTCAAGTCAGGAAGCCAATCCTTAGACAACCTGGGAGTGATTCGATCCAGCAACTAACTCTGGGCAAGACTACTCTTGAACTTTGGGGTCTTCATTTAAAAGATGAAGTGGTTGAGGTATTACTAGATTATCCTTACATCCCTTCCACCTCTAAAAGTTCAGTGGTTCTATTATTATCTCCAAAACACTAACTCTGCAAAGCGATGTCTTAAGTCAGCTTCCCCAGGCAACAGACTCTGACGTGGAGATTGCTGTGCAGGGAGTTTATGGGAGAGTTCTCTTAGGACCAAACCTGTGGAGGGGACAGGAAAGGAAGAAAGCCTGACTGGGAAGAGGGTGAAGTTGGGCTGAGATATGTTCTCAACAAAGGTCTCATTCTACCCAAGAAAGCTCTGAAGCTGGGATGGTCCTTAAGGTTATCCCAAGTTGGGGTGATGGGGATGGATATCTATACCCCACTTTGACCAGTCATCAGATGCAGGCTGTGCAAGAAGGAAACATGACCTTGGCCATGGCAACTACATTAACCTGAGGCAATCTCTGAGGAGGGTTGGCAGCCAAAGGCACTTCTAGCATCTAAAAGAGTAAATCCTTTATTGCTAAAGAGCAAACTGGATGGAGCATCACTGTAGCATCCACTACAATCCACCCCTTGTGCTGCTCAGATCTCAGATTAATTTCTTTGGATAAGTTCAGGGTGCAACTTCTCTAGAATTATGGGACGGTTTATTTACTGGGGGATAACTCAGAAAATGAAGGCATCAGCTAGAAGAAAACAATACCTGCTATGTATCTGATCTTGGGCTACAACTGATACACATAATCCCCCTCATTTTCAATCCATTCTAGATTTCCTTCCCCCATAGATATTATCTCTGCTGGGCTCAGTGGTTTACCTGATGGCATGACCCTCATCCCTGAGAGGTCTGAGCCGCTATCACCATGCCCTACTCAGGTTGTGGCTGCTACACTTGTCCATCTATCACCAAGATTCATCCAAGTAGATCATCTGGGTAATGAACATATTACTCCCCGCCTCCACTTTGCATCAGTTGTCTACATCATTCTGGGGATTGAAATCAACTACTCCTGCCAAAATGATAACTCATCTTCCTGCTTCAAGGAGCTTGATATGCCAAGGCTGCAACCTAAACTTGTAGTTCCATGCACTCATGTTCTATCTCCTGTTGGAGCACTCTCCCTTTGGGTTCCTAGGGTCTGCACACCCAAAATGGTGGAGGCAGAGAGCTAAATTCCCCCAAAGGGTCATTGAGTGTGATAGAAAGTGGGGCTACTCCTGCCTCCACTCTATTGATTCCGGGACTTGTGTGTTCTACCCTACTGAGTATACAGCACCATATAGAGTGTTGATTTAGAATGTACACTATGTCTGCCAAAGAAGACATACAGATGGCCAACAGACACATGAAAGATGCTCCACAACACTAATCATAAGGGAAATGCAAATCAAACCACAACGAGGGCTTCCCTGGTGGCGCAGTGGTTGAGAGTCCGCCTGCCGATGCAGGGGACACAGGTTCGTGCCCCGGTCCGGGAAGATCCCACAGGCCACGGAGCGGCTAGGCCCGTGAGCCATGGCCGCTGAGCCTGCGCATCCGGAGCCTGTGCTCCGCAACGGGAGAGGCCACAACAGTGAGAAGCCCACGTACCGCAAGAAAAAAAAAAAAACCATAACGAAATATCACCTCAGACCTGTCAGAATGGCTATCATCAAAAAGACAACAAATAACAAGTGTTGGTAAGGATGTGAAGAAAAGGAAACCCCCATGCACTATTGGTGGGGATTGTAAATTGGTGCAGCCACTATGAAAACAGTATGGAGGTTCCTCAAAAAATTAAAAATCAAATTGCAATACGATCCAGCAATTTAACTTTGGGGTATTTACCCAAAGAAGACAAAACACTAATTCAAAAAGACATATGCACACCAATGTTCACTGCAGCATTATTTATAATAGCCAAGATATGGAAGTAACCTAAGTGTTTGTTGATAGATGAACGGATCAAGAAGACATATATATATATACACACACATACATACACAATGGAATATTACTCAGCCATAAAAATGAAATTTTGCAATTTGTGACATGGCTGGGTAGAGGCTATTATTCTAAGTGAAATAAGTCAGACAGAAAGACAAGTATCTCACTTACACGTGGAACCTAAAAAAACAAAACAAAACAAAATAAAAACAGACTGATAGGTACAGAGAATAAATAGATGGTTACCAGGGAAGGGTTGAAATAGGTGAAGGGGATTAAGAGGTAAAAACCTCCAGTTATAAAATAAGCCATGGTAATGTCATATACAGCATAAGGAATATGGTCAGTAATACTGTAATAACTTTGTATGGAAACAGATGGTTACTAGACTTATCATAGTGATCACTTCATAATATATGCAAATGTCAAATCACTGTGTAGTACACCTGAAACTAACATAATATTGTAAATCAACTATATTTCAATAAACAAACAAACAAAAGAATGTATGCTATGTTCTGGAGGATGCTATCCTATCCTTTCTGACTCATTGGTACCTTCAGCAGCCCATTCCAACACTCTGTTAGGCCAGCAGCTTCTCAAAGATGCCATACGTGAAATAACCAGTGGATGCCATGATCCTGTATCCAATCCCCCACCTTCTTTTCTATGACATAAGTCCCTTGATTATACACAATGCACAACGTGGGCATCCTAAGACAGGAGATTTATGTTGGAGCTGAAATGCCAGGAAAGGCCTCTGGAGAAGTGGAAACAACTTTTTCCCCTAAGACACAGATTTGAAAAAATTGCATATTTTAATATTTCAGGACCATCACCTCCCGCTTTCTCCTAGGCTTTTCCCCTCATCCTCTGTCTCCAGACTTTCTCTAATGTCCTCATGGTATTTCCTGGGGTGTAAAATATGGACCATCAAAGACTGTCTAATGAAACAAGATTAGGGATGAATTCCATAGTGTCTCCCTGCACTGTAATCTGAGTTCTCACCACACACCTCGCGTGGCTAGTCTCATGTGTTTGCAGAGCCCTCTGCTGTTTGTAGAACACTTTCACTCACAGCACTACATTTGTAATGACAATGCTTTCTTATATCCATATGGAACATTCAGCTCTCCCTCAAGCTGGTTCATACCTTGTGTCCTACTCCAGGCAGAATTAAGAGACCCTTCCCTTGCCTTCAGGACAACACACCTTCCTGGTGGTCCTCCTTCCTTTCTGGCCACTCCTCCTCAATCTCCTTAGCTCTTCCTCCTCTCTTATGCCTTTAAAGCCCGGAGTTCCTTAGACTCCCAGGCCCTCCTATTTTCACTCCATGCTCTTTCCCTAAACTGTCTCATCTATACCCAAACACTGGCTATACCCAGATGGCTTAACAAATGTGCATCTCCAGCACACACTTCCACCAAGACCCGTCTTGGACATCTCAAAGGCACCAAATGCAACATGTCTTCTGGTGATCTCCATCTCACTGACAAGTGCCCCATTATTTCTATTATCCCTTCCCTAATGCCCCATACTTGATCTATTGCCAGACTCTGCCCACTCTCCCTCTCTCAGCTAGATCCAGCCATTTCTCTCCATGCCCTGGCCCCAGTCAAGCCCCATCCTCTCACCCGGACAGGCCCCTTGGCTTCCCATCTGTGTACACCAATCTGCTCTTCACATACACACTGATCTCTCCATAAATGTGCATTGTGAACATGCCAGTCCCCAGTTCAAAACCACTCAGTGGCCACCTACTGCTCTCAAGGTAAATACCCATGAAGCTATGCAGGGCCCAGCCCTACCAAAAGGAGCCCTGCCAGGCTTCCAGCTTCATCTCAAACCTCTCTCCCTCCTTCTCTGTGCCCCATCCACAAGGCCCTTTCACTAGATCAAATGTGCCATGCTCTTTCCTGCTTCAGGCCTTAAATATGTTGGTCCTCTCTCTAGAACACCTTCCCTGATTGCAAGCTTCCATTGCACCCTAAAGCTTGTCGCTCATAGCTCTCACCAGGGTTTGTCATCATCTATTCGTATGACTGCTTTGTTAACATCTGCCTCCCCCAAGTAGATGGGCTGTCAGCCTGTAAGAGACTGTGTTTTGCTCTCCTGTGCATCCTTATCATGGACCCAGTGGCCAGCACCCAGTAACCCTCAATAAAGCATTGCCCTTGCTATGAGCTGGGCACTATCTAAGTGCTAGACATCTATTAGCTCATTTAAAACAAGAACAACCTTGGATGTGAGCACCGTGGTTGCATCCATTTTTAGATAAAAGAATCAAAGCCAGAGAAATTAAGTAATTAGTCCAACATTACAAAGAGATTAAGATCCGTCCATAGCCTGTGTTCAGCCCTACCTAGCTGACTCCACAGTTTACTTTTTTTGTTGTTTGAATTTTTTTATTTTTCTTTATACAGCAGGTTCTTATTAGTTATCTATTTTATACATATTAATGTATATATGTCAAATCCAATCTCCCAGTTCATCCCACCATCACCACCCCCCTCGCCACTTTCCCCCCTTGGTGTCTGTACGTTTGTTCTCTACATCTGTGTCTCTATTTCTGCTCTGCAAACCAGTTCATCTGAACCATTTCTCTAGGTTCCACATATATGTGTTAATATACAATATTTGTTTTTCTCTTTCTGACTTACTTCACTCTGTATAACAGTCTCTAGATCCATCCAAGTCTCAACAAATGACCCAATTTCATTCCTTTTTATGGCTGAGTAATATTCTATTGTATATATATGTGCCACATCTTCTTTATCCATTCGTCTGTCGATGGGCTTTTACGTTGTTTCCATGACCTGGCTATTGTAAATAGTGCTGCAATGAACATTGGGGTGCATGTGTCTTTTTGAACTATGGTTTTCTCTGGGTATATGACCAGTAGTGGGATTGCTGGGTCATATGGTAATTCTATTTTTGTTTTTTAAGGAACCTCCATACTGTTCTCCATAGTGGCTGTATCAATTTACATTCCCACTAACAGTGCAAGGTGTTCCCTTTTCTCCACACTCTCTCCAGCATTTGTTGTTTGTAGAGTTTCTAATGATGCCCATTTTAACTGGTGTGAGGTGATACCTCATTGTAGTTTTGATTTGCATTTCTCTAATAATTAGTGATGTTGAGCAGCTTTTCGTGTGCTTCTTGGCCATCTGTATGTCTTCTTTGGTGAAATGTCTATTTAGGTCTTCTGCCCATTTTTTGATTGGGTTGTTTGTTTTTTTAATATTGAGCTGCATGAGCTGTTTATATATTTTGGAGATTAATCCTTTGTCCGTTGATTCGTTTGCAAATATTTTCTCCCATTCTAAGGGTTGTCTTTTCATCTTGTTTGTAGTTTCCTTTGCTTTGCAAAAGCTTTGAAGTTTCATTAGGTCCCATTTGTTTATTTTTGTTTTTATTTCCATTACTGTAGGAGGTGGATCAAAAAAGATCTTGCTGTGATTTATGTCAAAGAGTGTTCTTCCTGTGTTTTCCTCTAAGAGTTTTATAGTGTCCAGTCTTACATTTAGGTCTCGAATCCATTTTGAGTTTATTTTTGTGTTTGGTGTTAGGGAGTGTTCTAATTTCATTCTTTGACATGTAGCTGTCCAGTTTTACCAGCACCACTTACTGAAGAGATTGTCTTTTCTCCATTGTATATCCTTGCCTCCTTTGTCATAGATTAGTTGATCATAGGTGTGTGGGTTTATCTCTGGGCTTTCTATCCTGTTCTATTGAGCTATATTTCTGTTTTTGTGCCAGTACCATATTGTCTTGATTACTGTAGCTTTGCAATATAGTCTGAAATCAGGGAGTCTGATTCCTCCAGCTCCGTTTTTTTCCCTCAAGACTGCTTTGGCTTTTCGGGGTCTTTTGTGTCTCCAAACAAATTTTAAGATTTTTTGTTCTAGTTCTGTAAAAAATGCCAGTGGTAATTTGATAGGGACTGCATTGGATCTGTAGATTGCTTTGGGTAGTATAATCATTTTCACAATACTGATTCTTCCAATCCAAGAACATGGTATATCTCTCCATCTTTTTGTGTCATCTATGATTTCTTTCATCAGTGTCTTATAGTTTTCTGAATACAGGTCTTTTACCTCCTTAGGTAGGTTTATTCCTAGGTATTTTATTCTTTTTGTTGCAATGG
>NW_020175320.1:1087992-1088263 GCF_003031525.2 Neophocaena asiaeorientalis asiaeorientalis
TTCCCTCTTAGAACTGCTTTTGCTGCATCCCATATGTTTTGGATCATCATGTTTTCATTATAATTTGTCTCTAAGTATTTTTTGATTTCCTCTTTGATTTCTTCAGTGACCTCTTGGTTATTTAGTAACGTATTGTTTAGCCTCTATGTGTTTGTATTTTTTATGTTTTTTTCCCTGTCATTGATTTCTAATCTCATAGCGTTGTGGTCAGAAAAGATGCTTGATATGATTTCAATATTCTTAAATTTACCAAGGCTTGATTTGTGACCCA
>NW_020175320.1:1088388-1088854 GCF_003031525.2 Neophocaena asiaeorientalis asiaeorientalis
TGTTTCCTTATTAATTTTCTGTTTGGATGATCTGTCCATTGGTGTAAGTGAGGTGTTAAAGTCCCCCACTATTATTGTGTTACTGTCGATTTCCTAGTTTATAGCTGTTAACAGGTGCCTTATGCATTGAGGTGCTCCTATGTTGGGTGCATATATATTTATAATTGTTATATCTTCTTGGATTGATCCCTTGATCACTATGTAGTGTCCTTCCTTGTCTCTTGTAACATTCTTTATTTTAAAGTCTATTTTATCTGATATGAGTATTGCTACTCCAGCTTTCTTTTGATTTCCATTTGCATGGAATATCTTTTTCCATCCCCTCACTTTCAGTGTGTATGTGTCCCTAGGTCTGAAGTGGGTCTCTTGTAGACAGCATATAGATGGGTCTTGTTTTTGTATCCATTCAGTGAGCCTGTGTCTTTTGGTGGGAGCATTTAGTCCATTTACATTTAAGGTAATTATC
>NW_020175320.1:1088938-1187202 GCF_003031525.2 Neophocaena asiaeorientalis asiaeorientalis
CTGCTTTCAATAATTTTTCTTTGTCTTTAATTTTTGCCAGTTTGGTTACTATGTGTCTCGGTGTGTTTCTCCTTGGGTTTATCCTGTATAGGACTCACTGCACTTCCTGGACTGGGTGGCTATTTCCTTTCCCATGTTGGGGAAGTTTTCGACTATAATCTCTTCAAATATTTTCTCTGGTCCTTTCTCTCTCTCTTCCTTTCCAGGCACCCCTATAATGCGAATGTTTTTGCACTTAATGTTGTCCCAGAGGTCTCTTAGGCTGTCTTCATTTCTTTTCATTCTTTTTTCTTTATTCTGTTCCGCTGCAGTGAATTCCACCATTCTGTCTTCCAGGTCACTTATCCGTTCTTCTGCCTCAGTTATTCTGCTATTGATTCCTTCTAGTGTAGTTTTCATTTCAGTTATTGTATTGTTCATCTCTGTTTGTTTGTTCTTTAATTCTTCTAGGTCTTTGTTAACATTTTTGCATCTTCTCGATCTTTGCCTCCATTCTTTTTCCGAGGTCCTGGATCATATTCTGAATTCTTTTTCTGGAAGGTTGCCTATCTCCACTTCATTTAGTTGTTTTTCTGGGGTTTTATCTTGTTCCTTCATCTGGTACAAAGTCCTCTGCCTTTTCATTTTGTCTATCTTTCTGTGAATGTCCACAGTCTGCTCTTGATCACTCTCTGTAACTGCTCTTCATGAATGAGTGAGCAGTCTACAGAGGAGCTGTCTACAGTTCCACAGAGCTGGAGTTAGAACCCAGAGCCCAGGACTCCTCCTGCCAGCCTTGGTTCCTGCATCTTTGCCTGCAGTGACCTCCTCAAAAGCTTTTAAGCTAGTCATCTGTGGCCTGGCCCCAACTCTGGCTTCATATCAAAAGCACCTGGGGTACTTGTTAATTTTCAGATTTCTGGGCTACCAGAGGGCCTGATCTGCGACAGTAGGCACAGAAGAGTTCTGTAATTCCTGGTCTAGGTGCCTGTTGTCTCACCACTAGACTCTGAGCTCTTGAGACAGGGACTGGATTTATTCCTAGCGCTGACCACAGTGCTTGGCCCACTTCAGATTTCAGTACATATATGCTAAATGACTGAGAGACCTTCATTTTGTTTTGCCAGAACTTTATTCAAAGCTCTTTATTCACTCAGAGCCTCAGCACATCTCTACAGAAGAGAAAAGAATTCTCAAAAAAAAAAGTCAGAGAGACTGTATGACTTGCACAAAATTTCTCAGCAACCTTCAGACCATAGTAAATTCTTAATGTTTGGGGCAGAGGGCCAAGGACCCCTTGATGACCTAATGAAACTCGAATTTTCTCAGAAAGATGCATGCATACATGGAACATTGCCTACTAACTTTGGGGTTTCACAATCCTTGGGAGCCTCTAGGCTGGGGGATGGACACTACATTAAGGATCTCTATTGCAGTCCAAGGAGGAAAAGTTCATCTTTTCTAATAACTAAGTGTGATAAAGACTGTTGTTAATAGATTTCCAATTTATAACTAGGCATATGGTGACCTAGACTTCAGACTACATTTCCCAGCCTCCCTTGCAGCTAAATGAAACATGGAATTAAGTACTAGTTGATCCAAACATAAGCAGAAGTAATGTATACCACTTCCAGGTTGTGCCCTTAAAGGGAAGAATGTGCCTCCCTTTTTCTGCTTCCATCATCCCCACAGCCTCAGCTCCATCACCTGCATCACAGTTTACAACAGCAGACGGGGTCTGATCAGACCTTTCCACTCCTTCCATATCCTGCCAACCTCTGGCTGGCTGCCCAGATGCTCAGGTCTCACATAACCTTCACCTGCCTGGGCCCATCAAGCTGGTCTCTAATGGAGACACACCATTTACAACATCCTTGCTAATTTCTCAACATGACACAGCCCCTTTCCTCACGGAGCTCATCCTCTACAGAGGGAGACACAGGACAAGGGACCTCCACACACCAGGCAGAGAAGGATGGGTACCAAATGAGAACAACACAGAGCAAGGGCTCTGGGACTTGATCATGTAATAATAGTGGAAAGAGACCTGAGTTCTGACTTGGCCACACTTGTAGTGTGACACTGGACAAGACAAATTTCCTTTCTGTTCCCAATCATGTGTCAACTTAGTGTTGGGGACCACATACTAGTGAAGGTATTCCTCAGCCCCAACCCTCTGGTTCTTGATATTTCTCACAACACCTAGCATATCATGGGTTTGTGCTATTGTTCTGTAATGCTTCAGAAGGGGACTGGTATTACTTCCAATTCACTCAGGTTAAGAACTATAGTAATAAATTCCACCCATGATCTTGAAGGACTTCTGTGGCAGGTGACTTGACTCCCCAAGTGTGTTCTATAAAACTGAATAGTCCCAGTGGAAAAGTCATGGGGATGGATATGGTCTCCTGGGATCATCCAGTCCATCCCCCTGCCTCTAAGCAGACTATATAACCATTCTATGCCAAGAATGGGAGGTCTTTACAGAGAGGATTCCACCTCACCTGAAGAGGACTCTCACCATATTTATCTATTAGGGAAGACATAGTCATAAATAGCCTAAATCCCTGCCTTTTCAACTCAAACCACTTCCCCTGAGTCTAATCTCTGTGACTGTAGGGAACAGCTGGCCACCACTGTCTCCTGATGACCCTTCATAAACATTTATGGGACAAAGGTAAGGTGTGCCCAGTTAACCCAGGCCATCTTGGTATCTGGGCAATTGCATTGACAGGAATTTGATTTTCTGTTTCCTGTGCAGACTTGAAGCTCTGCATAAAAGTGCTCCCTTCTACACTTAACATCTGCAAAGTGTACCCCACCCACCAAATAAGGTCACATGCCAGGGGCCTCCAAGCCCACTACGGTTTCTGCTGGACAAGAGTGAATGAGCCATAAGCACACACCACCAGCTCATTGATTAGCCCACACCCCCTTCCTTGGTAGTTGTTCTGCAAGAGCCTAACTGGGTTGGGTTTACAACCAGCTCGTAAGTGGCATCCACAGTGTAACATAGAGCCAGGGTGGACGAGGCACAGATGTGGGGTCAGAAGACTTAGATTCTTATTCCCATTCCACAGTACAAATTGGTTGCCCTTGGGTGAGTCACATCAGCTCTGTGAAGCCTCAGTTTCTTCATATGTAAAATGGGATTAAGATCTCTGACCATGTGGCCTCACTGGTGTGCTGAGAAATAATAATGGGTGATAAAGTGCCCATCAAATATAAACCTGTGTCATAACTGTTGATGATACTGCCACGGTGGCTGCGTAACACAGCAGGCTTCAAAGTGGGTTGCCTGGACGGGGAAGCATGAGGAGAGTCACATGTTAGAACTTCTAGTTATATTTATTTTTATTTCCTGGGTGCAAATTTCTTTGAAGGTATGTTTTATAAAGTACATATTACATTGTATTCATAAAGACTGAGCACTCACTACCTGCTGCTGTTGATCACTTTAAACAAATCCGATCATTTAAGCCCCATGACGTAGGTACTCTATTATTATGCCCATTTTATAGGTGAGAAAATGGAGGTGGCTCACAGAGGTTGAGTCAATTAGCCAAAGTTACACAGCTGCTAGGCACAGAAATCCAAAATGGAACCCAGGGTGTCTGGCTCAAATCACATTCTCTTTTCCACTACTTGCCCTGTCTGGTACAGAAAGACATCTATCATTTACAGTAAATCACATTTTGCATATGCTTTATACTGTACATAATATGTGAAGAATTATAAGTAGCTAACATATCTTGAAGGGTGTGCCTAAAATAGTTTTCTGAGAGTGCCACATAATCAAAAAAAATTGGGCCCACCTATTTTACAGTCTAAAGGGGGGACAGGAAGCTTATTGCCCTCACAGCAGGGCTGGGGCTGCAGTGAGGTTAAGTGAGGTGCCTTGGGCACACAAATTAAGAAGGTGCGCACTCTCAAGGGCCTGCAAGCCTGGCCCTGCCTCCGTAGCATTGCCGGGAGCTAGGGGAGGCTCTTGGAAGCCACAGGAAGACAAAGACAAGAGAGAAGGGAAAAGTCTGCCTTATTTATTGTTCTCAAACCCCTCAACTCCTGTGCCCCCAAAGCCCTGGCTGAGACCTGCCCACCTCCAAAGGGCTCCAGGGGGTGGCAGGATGAAGATCCTGGAGTGTGGGCAGTGGGTAGGGGGCCAGGAGGGTGACTAAATGAAGATTCCCTGCCAGCTGGCTGGAGGGGACACAGGGAAGAGGAGTTCCAGACTCGGCTCTATGACCTTGAGCTTCAGACTGGTGAGGCGTAAAATGGGAACAAGAAAAATCCCTTCCTGGAGCCCGCACAGGTTGTGTGAGAGGGTGCTCTGCCTCCTTCAAGGTTCTATATGGATAGAATGCTATTAAGTGCTTTGTAGCAAGTTGCACTGCATTACATTCTGTGGCTTCTCCACTGAGTTACTCTAGAATTAACTCTTGACCCTGCCCACCTTCTACCCATGTCCCTTTATTAGGTTGCCTTCCCAATCTGATAACTGGAGGTGGGGTGAGTATCTCATCTATGGTGACCTCAAAAAGTGAGGTGCCCTCACCCCAACTCACAGCAGTTCTGACACCCTTTGGTTCTGACTGCTGTTGCCTACACAGAATCCCCACAGGGCTGGGGGTGGTTGGGTAGGGGACTTCAGGACAGGGGAACAGAGGGACCACCAGGCAGAGGGCTCCCCTGCCAGCACAAGCCCTGACTTCTACAAAGGAGATTTCTCCCAAAGGAGACTGCCCCCTGCCCTGGGCCAGTGGACCAGAAAGGTCAGAACCCCTACAGTCAAAAAAAAAAAAAACCACGCACACAGAAAATAAAGACAATTTGTGAAAGGCTGAGGGAAGCTGTCTCTCTCTTTCAGAACAAGCAGAGTTCATCCAAGCTCACAATGGGGGTGGGAAGGGCATGTTCTTCTCCAAAAACAGGCCTGGAGAGACTAAAGGGCTTAAGAGCCTTACATCCACCACCCAGCTTCCCAGCTCCATCCTGGCACTGGAAGAAATGAAGGTCTGAAAGCCTGGTTTCATCAGGCATGCCTGACTGTCACCGAATGTCACAGTGGCCCAAAGGTTGCCTATGCCCTGAGAGTTGAAAGACAGAGGGACAGAAGATAGCTTCCTAAACCCCTCAGTGTCTGTCTTTCCCTATGACCAACACTGCCCTCAGCCACTCAAATGTTGGTGAAAGACTCATCCAACCAGAAGCTCACATCTGGGAACCAGTATGGGTGCTGGGGAGCGGAGGATAGCTGCACTGCCTCTGGGTTTCCTCCACTCACAGCCTAAGGCCCATTGTTATCCAAGACTTCCAAATTTTGCAAAACTTGAAAAGAAAATTACAAAGTATTTCCTTCACAGCTTTTTCCTTTAACAGAGGGGAAACCGAGGCCCGTGTAAAATAATTTGCTCAGGTGGCACAGGGATATTGGCAGAGCCAGGCCCCCTCTCCCCCATCCACTGCTCTCCTCATCATACTCTGTTAGCGCAACCGCCAAGGAGATAAGTGGGCTGGTGAAGCGTGCCCAACGGACTCCTCCGGCCCTAGTGCGCCTCAGGTGGATGCCCACCCAGGGAATCCCGTAAGGAACAAGGCGTCTTCACCACTCAGGAGTTTAGAAGCCCAGAGGTCAAGCGAGGGCCAGAGGTCAGGCAGTGCCGAACCCGCACCTGCAGAGCTTCCAGCCCTCATCGCTTCTCCCAGGGGCCCCTTTCCTGCAGCATTTCCTTCTGCGCTCTGCGTCCACACCTTGCGCTCTCCTGGCCCCCAGCGCCGCGCAGTGCGCCACCGCACCAAGGGGCAAGCGCGAAATTGGAGGCGCCTGGAGGGGCCTCACGGCCGCCCGGGCGGTTTCCGTTTCTTCCTTTCTGGGGAGGGAAAAATCACACAGCCCTGTTTGTTTCCCCAGTACGCGCGGGCGCGGAGCCCGGCATATGGACATTTCGCGCTCCGCATCTGTGTCATTTGTCGCGTTTTCTGTGGATGTCTGCGTGTGTGTATGTGTGTGTTTGAGGCCCGGGCGCTGGGAACAAACGTGCATCTGTTAAATTTGACAATAAAGTCCTACAGCGAAGCTGCCAAGACTGGGACAGCGGGTGGGGGCGGAAGGCAGAGAGGGTGGGGAGAGCTGGAGTCTCAAAAGGCTACGTCAAAGCGCCTGGCCCAGGTATTATGTCGGGAGAAGGTGAGGAGAGCAGCTGCTCCTTCTCTTGGGGTGTGTATGGGAGCGAGGGTGCGTGTGTCCCTGTGAAGAGTACACACCGATCTGCTCAACATATGTCGCCACAAATCACAGTATCTCTCCCTCCTCCCACCCCCCACTCCCTCCTAACTGAAGGCAGAGCAGAGAGAGGCGCTGAGAAGAGGCGCCGCTTCAACAGGTGTCTTGGTGCGCAATGCACCTTTTCACGCATTCACTGTCTCCGTCCGCGGCGGAGATAATGTAGACACTTTGTTTCCAGGCGCTGCGTGCGAGCTACGGACGCCCGGGGGGGGAGGCGGCCCTAGGCAGGGAGGGGCATCTGCAAATAAAGACCTCGGATGCTCCTGAGGTCCGGGGCCCTCTCTTCCCTTTGTTCGAGGACTCCCCGGGCCGGAGCTCCCTCGTGCGCCCTGGGGGGTGGCATATGGCGCCCTCTCACCTACCCAAGAAAAAGAACCGGCTACCCATTCAGGAGCGCACGAGCTCCCTGAGTCGGGGAGGGGGAGTCTCTGGGGGAATAACTTCTCTCCCAAAGCAAATGAGGAGCCCTCCTTATCTCTCCCCACCCCACCTCCGCCATCCTTTCAGCTGGCGCAGCAGCCGTTGGGTGGGGAGCAGAGCGCAGGGCAGCACCAGCCTGCGGAAGCGCCCCAGCTCCCGGCAGATGAAATATGGGGCTGGTGAGCCCCTGGAGACCATATGCTTTCAATAAAAGAAGACAAATAGGACCGAGATAGGCCTTGCAGCCAACCTGTTATAAATGGGTGGCAATTGGGCCAATGTACACGGGGGAAGGCCAGGGGAGGCGGGGGAAGGCCTGCTCCGTGCCAAATCCATGTGTCAGCTTCTGGGACAGGTGTGCCCAGGGGCCAGGGGCCAGGTCTCCCCCATCTGGGTTTATCACGGCAAAGGTAATATCGTGCTAACTATGAGTAAACAGTCACTGTGAAAACGAGAGAGGGTTTATCAGAGGCAAACTAGTTGGGGGGTGGCTTAACAATAAAGTTGCCCGCCTTGGGAGCAGGTGACGGCTGGCTGCGGGACTCCCGCAGTAGATGTTTTCCAAAGCACTCCACTTTACAATCTCTTGTAATTATTTATTAAACGAAATCTATTTATTATTATTTTAGCAAACACTGGAGACAGGTGGGGCTTTCTTTTCGTCGTCTCCTTTTGTTTGAAGGGCTGTTTGAAGTGGCTAGTCTCGGCCTGGGCAGCTCGCTCGCCAGATTTTTGTCTTGCCCTCTTTCAGTGCGGAGGCGAAGGCGAGAGAAAGAAGCCCCCTCCTCTGGCAAGCCATTAGCTATTCAGCCTCCTGTGGCCCCCTCTCCATTCCCCTCGTTTCTCAAAGAGCCCCCAGGCACTGCTAAGATTCCCCCCGCCGACGGGAAGGCGGCAGGGCAGACCGCTGCCTTCCTTCTTTTCCAATCTGCCCGCGGTCTCCAGGCATCAGGCTGTCGCCTCTCTCCTGGGCCCCCTCAGCCTCCAGGCAAGCCTAGGTCTCAGAGAGTTGAGGGGCGCGGGGTTCCCAAAGGCCTTAGAGGCGGTGGCCGGCCGGGGGCTTCAGGAACAGGCTTTGCTCCCGGCTGGAAGAGCCCTTTCACAAATAACCGCCAGCGCACACTGAGTTATCACAGCCTGCGCCTCCGCCGCCAAAAGTACAGGAATTAACTTTGGAGAGGGGGCTGCGCATCCTCTACAGCTGAAAGGGAAGACGTGGATCCTTGATCTCTAATCCCCCAGGACTCCTCGACCTCCGGCCCCACCCTCCAGACCAGAGGAAGGGCTGTGGAGAGTTCTTGAGTGCCTCAAGGAGATCGCTGCCCCCGGCCGCTGCGCGCTCCTCGCCCTGTGTTTTGCGCAAAGCAGGAGTGGTGGCGGCCCACAAGCCCTGGAGAGCCCTGAGCTGGAATGACGCTGGGGAAGCTGGATAAGAATTCTCAGAAGGTGCCAGATTTCTCTCCCAGTCAAGAAGATTCCCAAATATCCCCAGAATCTTCCCTGGTGCAGAAAGCTTGCCCTGCGGCTCTCATCAGTACACATGGGCCACCTGAGGCAAGACTGAGCCAAGGCGAGTCCCGCCTTCAGTTCTCATCTGAGGGCCACTGCAGGATGAGAACCCTGGTTGTGGGCTGCTCTTCAGGCCTCCAGGGACCCATAGGGGTGCTTTGATCCCTTATGGCCAGGGCTCCCTCCTTGGAGCCAGGGTGGGTCCCCTAGCCCTAGGGAAGCACGCTTTGGGTTTCCTCTCTCAGATCCTAATTTGCAGGATAGAAATCAAGCAAGGCAGGTGTATAGGGTGTGAAAGTAGAGAGATGGAGCCTGAGTGGATACTGGCTCCCCTTGGCACTGGGAGATGGGGCCACTATCCTTTTTGTCCTCTGACCCTGTCATTCCTCATAGACCCAGGACTTCTATCTTCTACATTTGGGGATGTCTGGTTTTGCCTTGAAAAAAAAAAATTTCCCCCAATCAAAGAGAGGCAACAGCTGCAAGGGAGAATCTAGGACTAGGAGTCTTAGGACCTGAGTTCTATGTGATTGTGCTAGAACTTGCTGTGTGACCTTGTGTTGAGTCACTTACCCTTTCTGGGCCTTGACTTTCCATCTGTAAAATGGGCCTAAGGGGCTTCCCTGATGGCGCAGTGGTTGAGAGTCTGCCTGCCGATGCAGGGGACACGGGTTCGTGCCCCGGTCTGGGAGGATCCCACATGCCGCGGAGTGGCTGGGCCCGTGAGCTGCTGGGCCTGCGCGTCCAGAGCCTGTGCTCCGCAATGGGAGAGGCCACAATGGTGAGACGCCCGCATAGCGCAAAAAAAAAAAAAAAAAAAAAAAAAAAAATGGACCTAAGGTTCTCATTCTCATGACTAGAAGACAAGTTTGGAGCAAGTTGTGACCTAAGGGAGGAGCAGCAGCAAAATGTGGAACTCAGGAGTCTCGGTAGCGTCCCTTTGTTGGTCTGGAGCCTGGCTCCTAGCTTCAGTTCCCAAGCAACAAGGGAAGGAGCCTCTGCCAACAGCACAGCAGCTGAGATCCTGAGGACAGCACTGTCACCTCCTCGCAGACCTAGAGCCCTGGCTCCCTGGCTCCCAAGCATATCCACCCTCTCTTTGCCTCAAGGTAACTTCGCCCTCCGAGCAGACTGGGCAAGTGTCAAGAGGCTGTCACTAGGGCAGATATGCAGACCTACTTACCTCATTCCCTCACCCTATCCCCTCAGTTTCCCTGCTGGGTCCTGCCCCCCTCTGCCAGCTTCCAGAGGCTCAGGTTATCTGGTTCTGCTAGAAAGTGAAGCCTTCGGGGCCTGCAGAGACTTAATCCAGACCCGGGTCTTCCCAGACTCAGCTTTCTCCCCGGAGGCACACTCACCCTGACTGACCAGAAGCAGAAGACCACAGGGTGTCCAAAGCAGAGACAAAGGGACAGGCAGGGGAAGAAAGGAGGGATGGTGTGTTCAGACTCACTTTTATTTCCACACATTGCTAACTGGGGGTCTTGAAGACACCCTGCCTTGTGCTCACTGCCTGACCCCTGCCTAGGGGGCTGCACCAGGTAGTGCAGGCAGCCCCTGCCGGCCTGTGATTGGACAGGAGGACTAAGGGGAGAAAGAGTTGATCTGCTTCTTGAAGCACCAGCACTCCAGGGGCATTTAAAATACACAGGGGCTCGCTGTGAACTCCTGGCCCTCTCCTAACCCCTTCTCATCTGAGCTCTTCCCCCACAGGCCCCGGCAGATTGCTAGGGTACTGTCCACAATTGGCAGTGGTGGAATGCCCCTGGAGGTCTCACCATAGCCACCCTCCAACTCTGAGGCACGATAAAAATGTCTTAGGTTTCTGATGGGTGGTGGGATGAGGGGAGAGGTTCTAAGCACCTACATCTGAGCATGGGGCATCATCTCAGGGCATGGTGGGGGACTCGTCATCCCCAGGCAAAGGTCTCTAAGTGGCAGGGACATAGGCAGGATCTCTCTCTGTGGTCACCCTGTGCCTCCTCCCAAAATAGAAAGGGTCAGTGAAACATCACCCTCTGTATTTCCTAACCTGACCCATAGAGGAGGAGAGCAGAATGGCACTAGGAATTAGTGGATGCTCCTCCAAGCTGACAGGACACCTGGCTCCTTGTCCTTTCAGAGTGGTTTGGGGGCAAGCTGTCTCCTTTCTGAGCCTCAGTTTCCCCTTGTGTAACACACGGGGATTGACCTACCCTACTGACTTCTCAAAGCCCCCTTCAGGGTACCAAGAAAGGGTCTGGACAGCTGCCAAGGAAAGCCAGAATAGGAGCAAAGCGGTTTGGGGCCGCCAGACGCGAGCCAGACAAGGCCCTTCTCACTGGGCGAGGCTCTTTGAGGAACCGAGAGTTGCTGGGACAGAGCCCGCGGAGAGAAAGCAAACAGAGCGGCATTCCCCTCCCCCGACCCCATCCATCCCTTTGTCCGGAATCCAGCTGTGCCCCTCGAAGGGCGGAGCGGGCTCGCGTGGCGCGGCCCCCTGGCCCGGGCGCTGATTGGACGGCGGCGCGGGCAGCAGCGGGGCAGGCACGCTCCTAGCCCGGGCGCAGCAGATAAAGCGTGCCAAGGGGGCACACGACTGGCGGCTCAGAAAATCTGCAGGGTCTCGCAGCCGCGCCAAAAGACAGCAACAGAGGCCCGGGCGCCCCTTTACACTTTTCTTCTCTGGGGGCGAAGAAACTTTCCAGCGGCGGCGCCTGCTTCTCAGCTGAACTTGCAGACGAAAAAGCCAGCGCAGCTCATCGCTGCTCTCACTGCCTACGGCTCTCTACCCCTTTGCGCCCTACAACAAGGTAACGCCTGGGAGGGGAAAGGGGGTCCTCTGGTCCGGCGGGGGTGGGGGGTGGCTTTCTCTCGATTTTTCCCACCTGGCCCCAGGATTGGGAACTGCGCCCGGGTGACTGACCCACTCTCACCCTTACCTCTTACCCCGCCGCAGGATGACCCCTCATTCCTCGTGTGCGCCAGCTGTCCAAGTGACCCACGAGACGGAGCAGCCCTTCCCGGGTACCTCGGACGACGAAGTGACCTGCGTCGCATCCGCTCCGCCCAGCCCCACTCGCTTGCAGGGGAACTGCGCCGAGACGGAAGGGGGCGGTTGCCGAGGGTCCTCAAGGAAGCTCCGTGCGCGACGCGGAGGGCGCAGCCGCCCCAAGAGTGAACTGGCTCTGAGCAAGCAGCGACGGAGCCGGCGCAAGAAGGCCAACGACCGCGAGCGCAATCGGATGCACAACCTCAACTCCGCTCTGGACGCGCTGCGCGGCGTCTTGCCCACCTTCCCGGACGATGCGAAGCTCACCAAGATCGAGACGCTGCGCTTCGCTCACAATTACATCTGGGCGCTGACGCAGACGCTGCGCATAGCGGACCACAGCCTCTACGGCCTGGAGTCGCTTGCGCCTCACTGCGAGGAGCTGGCCAGCCCGGACGGCTGCTCCCCGGGAGACTGGGGTTCCCTCTATTCCCCGGTCTCCCAGGCAGGCAGCCTGAGTCCCGCCGCCTCGCTGGAGGAGCGCCCCGGGCTGCAGGTGCCTGCTTCCCCTGCCTGCCTGCACCCTGGCGCCCTGGCTTTTTCAGACTTTCTATGAAGGGGCCTGTCCGCTGCTGGGCAGTGGGTGATGGTAGAAAGGGAAGGGGCGGAAGCCGTCGGAGACGCCCGGTGGAGGCCCTCAGGCGTACTTGCTCCTGCTGCCTCTGGCTCGCTGACCCCTGGCGGGCCCAGGCGCCCAAGAGGGTGGCAGGCAGGGTTCAATCCCTTGGTCTTCTGCGCCGAGCCAACTGCAACCCTCTGCTGCTGCCCGTGCGAGTGGGCACTGCAGGCTCCGCGCGTTTTAGGCCCTCTCCCTGTGGCCACCCCAAAATCTCATGCAGAAAAGACAAGAATGATAGCACTACACAGCAGGTGACACCCACTGTCTCCACCACCCTACCCTCACCAAAGTCTGTCTGCCCGTCTGTCTCTTACCACTCCTCCCCCAATGCGGCTTAATCCAATATTTGGTTTCTCAGCACTTGCTCCTGTTGCCCAGCGTGTCTTCTTCAAGGATGCCGCCGACCTCCTCTAGTCCCTATCAAGCCCCGGGGTTTGGGCCTCTCTACTCTGCCTTAATTCACGAAGGCGATCCTCTGCCTTCTCCTTGTGCAATTCGCGGAGCCATTGCCCTCCCAGGGGCGGGAGACGAGGCTATGAACGGGGAAAGCGCCAGTTCGGCTGGGGGAGCACCTCCACCACCACCCTGCAAACTGAAGCACCCTTGTCTTAAAAAAATCAGTTTGTAAATTATCTGATATCTTTTGAAATGAATTTTTGTCTGGTAAATTATATGGCCCCTCCCCTGTTTTACACGTTTGTATTTATTGATGAGATTTCACAGTGGGAAAAGTTTTTATTTTGTACATAAGATGATTTAGGGACTGGTGAATGAGATTTTGAACCAATAAAAAGAAGCCTGAGCAAGGTAACTTGACGGTGCAGAGGGGAGGGGCCCGCCTCTGTGGCTGGGGTTGGGGGAGGAGGGCCCTGTCCAAGGAGAGGGATGAGAGTTTTTCTGGGGATCTGGAGCCGCTCCTGAGGCCTGGTCTGAGAAACTATGGCGCTAGGCTGGAGGCCAGGCAGACTGCATTCTCAGGGCAAGTCAGCTATACACACTTGGAAAGGAAGAGCTGAAAGGCTCTTAAAAATCATTGGCTCAGCCCCCTTGTTTTATTTATGGGGCAGCGACTTGTCTTGTTCCAAACAGTGGTTTAGGAGAAAGACAAGCCTCCAACTAGGGTTACTCACTGGTCGTGCTGGCCCTTTCCCCTACGCCACTAGCCTGGATTTAGAGTGACTGTTGCTTTGGGGGAAGGGAGGGAGTAATAACCCTGCAGCAGGGTCAGAACCCTCAGAAATGCTGGTAGGCTGGGCATCCCAGGAATTTTCCCAAAGTGCTTAGAGCCCAAGCCCATCTTCTGAGCTCATTTTACGCTGCTGCCGCGCTGAGGCTGTGGCTTTAGACTCATGGACCTAAGCAGCAGGGAGTAGAGAAAGTGGAGGGTCCGGCTGCAGTCTCTGACACCTCCCAACACCCAGCAAACTTGACTGAATAAACTATTATTCTTTTCAAGGAACTATTCAAGGTTTCCAGCCCCATGTTCTCTATTCCTTCCAAGGTAGAGTAGGGCTGATGCACAGACACTGACATGTCCCCAGAGCACTGCTGGAGCAGCCCTACATTAGCTTCCAAGACCCCCAGGACCTCTGGGAAGCAGGTTTGAGCTCTAAGAACCCAGGCCTGACTCTCAAGAACAGGAAAATGGAGGGTGGGCACACTACCCTACGAGTTGAACCCCGGAGGCCTCCTTGGATTGGCCCGGGGTGCCAGGGGAAGAAGCAAGCCAATCCCAGTGGGGAATGCATGGCACAGTCAGGGGCTGGGAGTGGTTGGGTAGGGTAGGTTGCTTTCCAGTGTTAGAGTGCAAAGGTGGTGGCTTTGCAGGGGTTAATGCCTCTTGTGTCTGCCTCTTATGCCCTCCCCGCTTCAAATTGAGCTTTTCCTTTCTCCTCTATTCCTAGGTCCCTAAAGGTAGCTCGGAGGAGATAAGTCTTAGTTATCAGGGGCTGGATTTGCGGGGGCGAGAAGGGGGACGCTGCAAACGAATGAATGAGGCTGTTGTTGTATTTCATGGCTTTAATCGGGAAGGAAAAGATTAATGGGTTATTGGTGACTTCTGCAGCAGCCAATTTTCCACCTGGGGCACCGCCCTGGGGCAGGTGTCGGCAGCTCCAAGTTGCACAGACCAAGCCAGGGTCTGCTAATTACTGGGCATTGGGAGGAGGGGTGGAAAGACATAAAAATCAGGAAGGTCCATCTCTGTCCTCCTAGGACAATAGCAAGTATATAGACAAAATCATTCAAGGCTAAAAAACATTGGTGCTGAGTGGAGGTAGGAGCCACAGAAGGGACAGTGGGACTGTTATCTGCAGCCAGGTTGGGAAGCTTGCCAGAGAAGGTGGCATTCTGGGCCAGGACTAAAGGTTTGGAGAGGAAGTCCTCAAGCAGGAAGATCATTCTTCCTGTGAAAGGCTGTGGGAAGTAGTGTTCAAATAGGCAGGGGACTCCTTTGGTGCAAACGACTTCCAGAAGCAGAAAAAGTGTTGACCCTGTGTTCCAGGTGGAGACACCCACTGCCCAGTCCCTCTCCTGATTGTGAGGGTGCTCATTAAGGAGCTATTAGTCACCCAACACACGCAGACTGGTCCTTCACCCCCACAAATTAAAAAAAAAAAAGTACTATTTAACCAACTCGAATGCTGGGCTGCCACCTTGGGTTGGGGTGGATTTGATCCCCCAGAGCTGTCAGCTCTAGTCTCCAAGTCAGGAGGAGGTGGAGGAAGGTTTAGGGCTCCTTGCCCAGGATGAGTTCCATCAAGGCGCATGGAATCGTATTGAGATGGGAAACCTCATCCACGCCTCTTTCCAAAGAGCCCCTCATCAAGAAGGGAGAGGAAACATTTCTGAGTGGCACCTACAACTAGCCCAGTGGCATCACCACCACGCTCCCCCACCCACCCATTCTCGGGCATTTTGCATTTGGCGGCTTTTACAATTGGTCAGGCTGCTCTGGGTCTCAGCTGGAAGCCCACCCACTACACCTCAGCTAGAGTGGCTGCAGGGCCTCCCGTGGTCTGAGGTCGTCGCCTGCGCCCCAGCTCCCCAAAACCTAGACAGGGTCCCAAGTGGGGCCAGGAAGGATGCTCTGGTCAAAGGACTCTTCCCCCTCTTGTGCCTTTGTCTGAGCCCTGGCTTCCAGAAAAACAGCACATGAATCTTGCGGCCACCCCATCCCACTCCGTCCACACACACAAGCAGGTAGATTTATGGTGTCCTGCCCCCATCCCACCCCATCCCCAAGCCGGCTGCAGTCGGAGGACAAAGCGTCCCAGGGCTATTGGAATGCTAATGTCTGGGAGCCTGGCCGCAGGGCTGGCACAAAGGCAGGCGGGGCCGGGGAAGCACGCAACCCCACAGGCGCCCTCTGCCCCTCCTCTCACCCAAAGGCCACACTGCCCGGCTGTGTGACCTTGGACAAGTCTCTGAGCCTCAGCTAATTCACATGAGAAGCTGGAGAGAGTCCCTAATACCCTTTCACTGGATTTCTAGGTGCTTAAGAGAAGGCCTTGCTTATGATGGACGGAATTATAGGCCCGGGCAACCACGGAAAAGAGACAGTGGGAAAGAGCCTTTAGACCCAGGGGAGCAGTGTGTGTACAGTGTGTGTGTGGGCGAGAGGGAGAGGAGATTCGACTGAGAATGCGGTGCAGAACAAATGCTGAGTATATTATACTTACATTTTACATATATGTAATTAAGATTCTCTGTCATGTTTCTTTTCCCTCTCCTCCCCTTTTAAATATCTGCAGACTGTGCTCAAGAAGGAGTGGGGGGCGTCAGGGACACTCACTCACCTTACTTGCCTGCTCCACCTTCAAAGGGCCAAAAGCACAGACTGTGGGAGACTTGGGGCTGGACACTTCTTATCTCAGGTCCCCTCCTACAGCCAGTGAGGGGGGCAAGGCAGGATGGTGACACCCATGGAAATAGAGACCCAAAGTCTTGGAAGTAGGTGACTTGCCCAAGGCCCTCAATCACTCAGTGAGTTATTGGAGCAAGCTAAAAGTATGACCCTGGCTCTAGGCTAGTAGTTTAGAGCTCTCTCCCTCTGTGCCAACTCAGTCTCTAGGTGTTTATGTACTGACTTGAGCTGTGTCCTCTGGGTCTTGTAAGACCAAGAGACTCCCTCGCGCTTTGGCCGCTCTCCGGAACCCTAGCGAGATTCACAGGCTGCTGTGTGCCCCCTCTGCTTCTGCGATCCGAGGACCAAAGCGGTGGGAGAGAGCGTATGCCTGGCTAACACTGTCGGGCACCGAGGTCCTGAAAAGCGGCGGCGTGCCCCTGACCATGGTGCTGAAATGACTGCATCGGTTCAGAGGAGAGACGCTCCTGGGAACTTGGCACTCTCAGTAAGGAAAACCACCTGTCAACCGCCTCTGCCCACCTTTCCAGGGCTGAGTCCCTAGGGAGCCCCCTGTGGATATGTAGACCCAGAAGGCTGTCGGTTTCCTTGATATGGTGGTGAAAGCACAGACTCTGTTGCTAATAACTGACTGTATGACTGACCCCAGACAGGCCCTTTTCTCAGCTAGGACAAAAAAAATTCCCTTATAAATGATGGAGTTAGAATTGAGTTAGTTACCAGCTGAGGAATTTCTGACAGCATATGAGAGGTCTGAAGTGGAACAATATTGGAAGTTTAGGATGCAGCGGCCCTAACTGGAAAACTGGTTTGGAACTTTGCCCTCGATAATTTTTGAAGACAATCTAGGTTAAGCAAGAGCAAAGTGCCATTGTTTGCCTTTGATTGGGGGGTGGGAAGGGGGCATTCTCCATACATATTCTTTTTTAACTTTGCACCTTCCTTATATAATAGTTTGTATTTTGGTTATTTGCTGCCCTGGATACTTTCAGGAAGAATGAATTAAATACTCAGGGTGAGTGAGTTCGGTCTAAGATCTGAAGTTTTCAGCTATGAAAACAGGAAAAATATACAACATTTTAACTTGACTGTGGCTGATGATGGTTGCATGTTTCTAATTTGTAGGTGTTTCCATCTTTGTGACAAGATGCTTTAATAAATCTCTTAAGTATTAAAAGGGAGGGGTCTCATTCTTTGGGTTAAAATGAAATTTTAGTTATTCCAAGAACAAAGACAAAAGGAAGCCCTTCAAACACATACATAAATGACAGAGTGGTTAAGAACAGTTACTTCAGAATCACAGAGACATTAGTTCAAAGCCTGGTACTGCCACTAACTAGTGGGTTTCAATTATACCCCTTTGCCTCCCTAAGGCCCCTTTTCCTCACCTGTAGGGTTGGGACGATAAGTAGTAGCCACTTAATTGGGCTGATTAAGTGTGCTTTGCTTTTAGTGCACATTAAGCTGCCATAAATGGTAACTATTATTAACATCTTCATTTGTCTCAAATTCTTCTCATTCTCCCAGGATTTTGGGGGGTGGAGGAGGTTGCTTTTGTATGAATTTGAATCTCCTGTGCAGTGCAAGCTGGCACAAAGGCCAAGGGCCACCCACCCCTTCCCGGTGACCCTCCCCAGCTGTGATCTACCTTTCCCATGCTCCAGGATTATACATCCAGATGTCACTTGGGCACCCCAAATGAGACATGTTCAAAATGGAATTACTCTCCCCTAACTCCAAACTAATGCTGCCTCTTGTACCTGATCTCACTAACTAGCATCACCCAGTCATCCGTACTGGA
The DNA here is from genome assembly GCF_003031525.2 of Neophocaena asiaeorientalis asiaeorientalis. Lineage (NCBI taxonomy): Eukaryota > Metazoa > Chordata > Mammalia > Artiodactyla > Phocoenidae > Neophocaena > Neophocaena asiaeorientalis. Next base: position 1,106,449 of record NW_020175320.1, read on the forward strand.
AATCTAGGGTTCATCTTGATTCTTCTCTCTTACTACCCACAACCGATTAACCCTTAAGACCTGCTGATTTGTCCTTCCCACTATTTCTTGAACCTGGCCTCTCCTTTACCTCCTTATGATGACGTCTCTAGTTCAGGCTCTCAACTTTCACATGGAGAGACTGCCCAACTGATTTCTCTACCTTTTTTTGTGTGTGTGTGGTACGCAGGCCTCTCACTGCTGTGGCCTCTCCCGTTGCGGAGCACAGGCTCCAGACGCGCAGGCTCAGCGGCCATGGCTCACGGGCCCAGCTGCTCCGCGGCAGGTGGGATCTTCCCGGACCGGGGCATGAACCTGTGTCCCCTGCATCGGCAGGCAGACTCTCAACCACTGCACCACCAGGGAAGCCCCCTGATTTTTCTACCTTTAATCTCAATACTTGTCCCTATACCCTCCATGCTGCAGCCACAGAAACATGCAAATATAACACTGTCACTCTCCTGTTTAAAATCTTCAAATGGTTCCAATCATCCCTGGGATAAAGCTCACGTTCCAATAGAGAAGGATGTTGTAATGTGAGCTTTGATGTGATATGGATCTGGGTTCAATTCCCATCTGGTTCACTAATTATCAGTATGACTCATGAACAAGTTCCTTAGCCTTTCCCTCAATCTCTTCATCTGTAAAGCAGGGATAATAATATTACCTTTTGGAGTTTAGATTAAAGTAAACCCAGGCTGCAATAACAGACTCACCAATAATTCATTCTGAGGTGAGCGTTCCATGTGAGTGGATAACTCTGCTCTGTGGCATCACTCAGGGACCCACACTCCTTCCATCTTCTTCCTCCCCCAGCTCCTAGGTCCCTGCCATCCACATGATTGAGGCTCATTGCCATGGGTCCCAGCCAGTGGGAAGGGGAAATAAGTCATGGAGGAGCCTCACCCACAGTCTTAAAGTTTAGACTCAGAAGTAGCATGTTTCACCTCTGCTAACACTCCACTGGGAGTACATGATCGTATCCCCTCAACCTAACTGGAAGAGGGGCTATGTGCCTAGGAAGAAGTGAAGAATGGGTTCTGGCAGGTGATGAGCAGTCTTCACCACAGGACTGTTGTCAGGATTACATTGGATTATATGTGCTAATATTTGCTTTTATCATCGCGAATCACTCATGCTTATGACCAGAGTCCTGCTGCAACAGCCTTTCTTTCATAATGTCTTGCTTGTCTTGGCATTTACCCTCAGAAATGCTGACCTGCTTGAAGTCTTACCCTTAAACACAGTCAGTACCACTTCCATGCTTTTTTCCCACACTGCTGTCCCTGCCCAAACCCTCATTTCCCCGTCCCCAAATCTCCAACGTGGATATCACCTCTTCTCAGAATCTTTCTCTGAACTATTCCTCCCTCCTTGCTCCTGCTTCCATAATATCCTGTGCATAAGAATATCCTTGCACTTTCCAGGTAGCATGTGTGATTATCTGTTTGCTATTTGTGCCCTCCACTGGCAAAAGGAAGTGTCCTTCCTGTCTCCAGTGAGTACCCATTCTCAACCATATGCCACATGTTTTTAGAATGAATTAGAGTAAGTGAATCGACTGACTGAATGAAAGGTATTTCAATTATATGTTAGAAATTTCTATCCTTCCCCCGACTGGCTGCTGTATAAAGGTCAATGAATATTCATTGAATAAGTGAATGAATAAATTAATAAATTATACAGAGACCCATTACCCTTCCTGCATCATACCCTCCTCGGCATCAAAATAGCCTGTCTTTGGCTGCCAATGGGTTTATTTTAGAAGATGCCCCAACTGATTTGGTGAGACTGGGTTATCACAAGAGTATCATTGTTTCTGAGATCACCAGTAACAATTCCAATAGTCAGGTGTGGGTGATCCCTCCTAAGATAGTCCATTAGAGCATGAAGCTTGGCATCTATCTCAACTCCAGCACTTCCTAATTCTATCACATGAGCAAGTTACATAGCCTCTCCAAGCCTCCATATATAAAAATTTCTCCAAATATCAACATGAAGAAAACCACACCTACCTCATAGGGTTTTATGAGGATTCAGATGAGATGACAGGTATGTCCATACACTTCATGTGCCTGCCTGCAATTTAAAGCAGACCTCATTATAATTCCCACCCCATCTCCATCTTAAGCCTACAGAAGGCTAGCTAAGAAGGCAGAGACCAGGACTGACTTTCCCATATTAACTGGGGAGAGTTTATATGACTTGCCCAAGCCTGTTAATTATGGAGACAAACTGATGCTCCTGCTGTCCTAACATCATCACCGGCTATAGTACCTCTGTCCTACTAGTTATCTATTGCTGCATAACAAATTACAAAAAAAACTCTATTACTTAAAACAAGAAACATTTATTTTGTGGGTCTTCTGTAGGTGAGGAATCCAGGCATAGCTTAGGTAGGCATCCCCGACTCAAAGTGTCCCATGAGGCTGCAGTCAGGGTGTCAGCCAAGAATGTAGTCTTACCTGTTGGATTCGCTGGGGCCGGATCCACTTCCAAGCTCACTCATGTGGCTGTTAGCAGGACTCAATTCCCCGAGAGCCATTGGACTGAAGGCCTCAGTTCCTCAGTGGCTTTAGACCAGAAGCTTTCCTCAGTTCCTTGCCACGTGGCCCTCTCCATAGGGTAGCTCACAACATGGAAACTGGCTTCCTTCAACACAAACAAACAAGAGGTAGAGGGACACCCAAGACGGAAGCCACAGTCTTTTTGTAATCTAATCTCACAAGTGACATCTCATCCCTCTGCCACATTCTATTCAGTAGAAATGACTAAATCCAGGCCACAGCCAAGGTGAGCGGATTGCACAAGGGCACGAATACCAGGAAGCATGGATCATTGGGGTCCATCTTAGAGGCTGCCCATCACAGCGGCAGTAGCAGAGTATTTGCTGCCTGCCTTCTACACCCTAGAGACAGACAGACAAACACACATGTGCACGCACATGTGTGCACTCACACACATATACCTCCCTAGGACCAAATATATCAAAGTTCAAAAGAAGAAAGCCTAGGTGATTTGACTCCTGGGGCTAAAGCAAATGTCTCTCTGTAGCCCGGTGCTGGGTCTGTTTCCAAGAAGGGCCCAGGAGGGGCACCATTAAGTGAGCACTGGAGCTACCCCAGCTGATCTCTGACATCCGTTTACTGCTTTCACAGGCCTTCCCACCCCCACTCTCGGAGGCAGAGATTTAGGACGTCTGGAGCCTGGACACCGTACCCACTGAAGGGAAATTTACTGCCTCTAGAGAACCAGAGCCTGACTTGGGGTCTTGAATGCATCTTTTTCCCCTTTGCCTCTGCTTTATTAGGTTAATCATTGCTTGAATCGGTTGCCATGGTTTGGGCAAACCCATGGTGACTCTATAATGAAGCCTGAAAGACTTGGACCCCATTTATCATCCCCAGTGTTTGGGAGGCCCAGAGTCTCATTTGCCTCCCCCAGGGTCTGAGCACCACCATTCTGCCTGGGGCCCCTATGCTCCTTTTGAACGAGGAATAAACATGTGGTGACTTGGAAGAGAAGAGGAGACCTACACAGGTGGAGTGAGCAGGGCATTGCACATTCCCCACCACACACACACACACACACACACACACACATACACACACACTTATATTTTCCACTCTAGGAGTCCAGACACAGACCAAACACACAGGCAGCTCTGCCACAATTCTTCTTTCTGGAAAGTGAGAGGCAGAGAATGATGTTCAGTTAGAAGGGATCCATGGCTGTCCTTAGAAACAGGGGAGCTTGTGTCTCAGCAGACCCAGATTCCACACCCCTTAATCCACGGGCACAAATTAAGCAGCGCTGCAGTCCTGCAATGAGGTGGAAACAGATGGGGCAAGGCCCAGTGGGAAAACGGAGGCATACAGATGTTCAGCAACATGTTCACGGTCACCTAGTGATGGTGTGGCCAAGGTAGAACCCAGAACCAGTAAAATGTATTTTGAAAAAAATCACAGATAGAGGTGCATAGTGAATTCTCATGTATCCATCACCCAAATTCAACAATTATCAACACAGAGGCAATTGTTTTTCACCCACATACCTACCCACTTCCCCCAGCACTACCTCTGTTGGATTATTTTGAAGCAAATCCAAGACATCATACAATTTCAACCACAAATCCTTCCCCAGTTTCAGGGGTTTTTGGGGTTTGTCTGTTTGTTTGTTTTTTGCATCATAGAGCATAGCAGCTGAGAGCTGCTCTGAAGACAGACACTCTGGGTTCAAATCCCAGATCTGCCCCTTCCCAGCGGTGTGACCTTCAGCCAGTAACCTAATGTCTCTGAGCCTCAGTTTCCTCAACTAGAAAAGGATACAGTGATACTTCAGAGGGTAATTGTCAGAATTAAATGAAATTTTACAAGACAAGTGCTCAGCATCTGTGCCAGGGGCAGAGTAAATGGAGGCTTTTATTGTTTCCATTTTTGCTACCACTGTACCATCAGCAATGGCTGTAGTCTGGCAGCAAGTCAGCTCTTGGCCTCCAACATCCAGGTCTCTTGGTGCTGTCTCCTGGCATAGAGGCAAGTGGCTTGTCACTACTACTCTGTGCCTAGCACTGCACTATGAGAACACAGACCTCAGCAGTGAGCTTGGTGTCAGGTGCTGACGGCCCCCAGCCTCTACCACTCACAACCCTGCTCAGCTCTGCACTATGGACCCCCAGATCAGCAAGACCAGGACCCCCTTCTCTTCTCCTTGCATCTTTAGGCCTTCTGACCTCTTTCCTGATGGTCCCACTTGTGAGCAGGTGTCAATATACCTGCCTTAAGGTTGCATGTATATGTGTGTGCGTGCATGTGCCCATGCTTCTGTGTGTGCATGTACATGCGTGTCTGAGTGTGTGCTGTCCCTCTGTGTGAACTAGCATATTCTCATGTCTCCATGTGCTCAGCTTTTGAGAAAGACCCCAGATGGAGACTAAAACCTGCCCTCTTGCAGTTCACATTTGACTGACAGAGACCAGAGTCAAACTGGTCAAACAAAGGCATGACGGCACAAGCATGGTACTGAGACCTCCTGGAGGAAGCAGGGAGAAACTAAGGTCTACCAAACACATAAGATTGGGAACAGAAGAGAGGGGCAGGGAGGGGGCTCCATGGAAGCCGAGGGTGGGGGAAGGGAGCCAGCCTACTGAGGTTTGTTGTATAGAGGAGGCCTGGGTCCTAATAGCTGACCTCTTCAAAAAAGGTTATTCCAGGAAATCACCCACACCCCCAGGATCAAAGCTCCAAAGAGTTCTCTTGGGCGGGAAGGGCCCCCCAAATTTCCCTTTTTCTGGATGGCAACTAATTTTTATTGAGTGTTTACTATGTCTAAGCAGAGTTCTAGTGCTTTCTGTTAATCTATGAGATCAGAATTATTATTCCCATTTTACAAATGATGAACTTGAGGCTGAGAGCAATTAACATGTTACACGTTACCCAGTGAGAGGTGGAGTTGGATTGAACTCAGGCTCCTTTGCCCTGGAGGCAGTAGACCTAACCATGGCTACACTGTACCACTGCCATGCTCTACTTTTCCTCTTTTTAAGTTCTGGTTTTGGACATTTTCAAACATGCATAAACTAGAATAGAATCCCGTGTCCTCATGGACCATCACTCTGCTTCCGCAACCATTAAGTCATGGTCAACCTTGTTTCATCTATTCACCCCGCCCCTGTCTGCCCCAATCCTGCACACACACTTCTATATTTATTTGTGTGGAATTTTTAAAAACACATCCCAGATATTGATCATCCCACTTGTAAAGACTTCAGTGTCCATTTCTAGGTGATAGAACATTAAAAAAAAAAAAAAAGCCATTTTTTATACTTAATAAAATTAACAATTCTATAATATGATCTAATAGCTAGTCATATTCAAACACTTCCAATCAACTCTTTTTAAAATGTGCAAAGAATCTCCATCTTAGAATCTCCTCTCTCCCAGCTGAGCAGGTGAGCCAGGCGGCCAGCTGGAGGCCAGGACCAAGGCCAAGACCAAGACCAGGCCAGCCTTGACTCCCTGGCTTAGTGGGACTGGCCTTGGGCAAGTCAGTTTCCTCCCCGCCCCACCAGTCTCACCCCAAAGTTTGGTGACCAGTCATTCTGGTTTGCCCAGGACTTTCCCAGTTTTAGTACTAGAAGTCCTGTCCCCAGCAAATCCCGATGGTTGGTTACCCTACAAGGAACCAGGAACCTGTGTCCACCCCAGCCCTCCCTCCCCCTCCTAGCTCCAGTGTGGTGTCACCCACTGAGAGCAAGGGGAGCCTGCCACTGAATTTCAAGGGCCCTCGAAATAATAAATAATTTACCGAAAGCTTTGAGGGGCCCAGGCATGCCTGGCTCCAGGAAGAAGAAGGCCCAAGGCCCCCCCAGCCGCCCGCAGAGAATCAGGATCTTTTCACACCCAGGGGGCCAAATTCAGCAGTCTCCTCCCTCCGTCTTTTTCCCCTCTCCAGATCTAATGACAATCCAAAGAGTTCCTGATAGGGTTTTAAAAGATGCTCTTCATTCACTATCCACCAAGCATGAAAATCTAGCTCGTTTGTCTCCATTCTTTGCCCTAAAGGCCTGGCCGGCCTCGGGCCTGCAGCCTCAAACTTGTCACTCACTTTTCACTTCCTTTTGTTGGATTCGCCTTTATTTCATTCTTCTGTCTCCTCTGTGCACCCTCCTCTCCCCCTCCTCACTCCATCCCTGTCCTTCCCCTCCGCCCTCCCCCAGCACTCCCCAGTTCCTCCATCCACACACAAAAAGCAACAGATCAGTCTGGGAATTTCTTTACAGTCCCCATGTCCCCTGCCCCCATCCCGGCCTCTTCTCATTGCTTTTAAAGAGTGGGAGCAAAAAGCTAGCAGCAACTGAAAAAGGACTCGGGATCCAGGAACAGAACTGCCTCTTGCTCTGGCTGGCAACGGCCTCATGGACCCCTGAGTCCTGAACTTTGGCTTCACAGCTGTGGAAACTGAAGCCCTGAAAGGGGAAGAGACTGGCCCAAGGTCACACGCAGAGTTAGTGGCAGGTCCGGGTCCGGAGCTGAGTGTCCCAGTTTCGCAGCCTAGACTCGCTACGCAGAATTGAGGCTACCCCTCCATGCCCACGGCACCGAGTTTATTCTCCTTTTATGTCTCAGCTGTCTGGCTAAGAGAGGGTCATAGCTCGAAGGCAGGGGCCATCGCAGTGTCCAGTTCATCGCAGTGTCCCTTGAACGCTTAGCATGTGGTAGGCATTCAGTGGTAATGTTTTTAATGAAACTGAACTGAACGAATGCAGGGGCCAGGCTGCCCCCTACTCTCTGGATCTCTTATCAGCCACCTTCTGGGCTGTGGTTTTGTTGCCAGGCCCAGGGTGTTCCCTTCCCTGGGCCCAGGGAGCAGGGAGGATACATAAGAAAGAGGTGTATGTTTAGCAGTCAGACCCCTTCTAGCCATTTCCCCTTCTAGGAACAGTCAACACTGGCGGAAAGGAGAGAGGTGCTCTCACCCTTCTCCAGGGGCAGGACAAATAGGTTGGAATCCTCAAAGCCTCAAGCAGGGAGGGAGGTGGCAACAGGCATCTCACCAGGTCAACATGAAACAGGAAGCTAAGAGAGAAGGAGGAGGGGAAAGAGAAGCAGGCAGGTTTACAGGGGCTCTGGCTCCACCGGTCCTCAGTGCATGCCAGGCCCTGTGTGAGTTGTGTGAAAAGAGAGCCCCATGGGCCTCAGCAGGAGGGGCCAGTCAGACCCACAAGCCCAGCCCCAGCAGAGCAGAGCAAGCCTTCTCTGTGACCTGGCCACACCTCCTCCTTGAGGCTCCACTCTTACAAACAGCACCACCACGAGCCACCCACCTCCCAAGCTAGAAACCTGGGTGCCAGCCTCACCCTGGCTCTGTTGATTCTGCCTCTGCAATGTCCGTGGAGCCGCCCTGGCTCTCCTTCAACTCTTGGCTACACTATGGCAGAGGTCCCTGCCGGGAGACTTCTTGTCCCCTCTCCCTCTGGTCCAGCCCGCACGCCACAGCCTATCTTCCCACTGCAGCTCCTGTAGCTCCTCCGCACAGAGCTTTCCACGGAGGCGAGAGAGCCACTTAACTCTCTGTTGTAGTGGACAAGAGCGCGGCTTAGGAGCTGGGCTGCCTGTACTTGGATGACAGATCTGCCACCTACAGCTTGGTGACCTTAGGCAAGCTCTTTAAGCCTCGATGCCATTTGTGAAATAGGAATAATGATAGTGCCTCTCTCATAGTATCTACAGTATAATACAATATCCAACTATACACTATATAGTATACACTATATATTGTATATAGTATACACTATATACAATATAATAACATACAAAAGTAGGAGACTGCAAGAGATCATCAGTGAAGGTTAGCTGTGGCTACTGTCATGATTAGTGTCCTTCTGTACTTAAAAGTTTTTTATAATGTCCATATACTACTTTAATTATTTTAAAAATTGACCCATCCTTTCTTGCTGACGGTATTATCAAATGCCTGAAAATGGTCAAACATCTTGGCCCAGTAATTCCTCCTAGAGAAATCATCAGAAATTGCATAAGGGACTTCCCTGGTGGCACAGTGGTTAAGAATCCGCCTGCCAATGCAGGGGACACTGGTTCGAGGCCTGGTCCAAGAAGATCCCACATGCCATGGAGCAACTAAGCCCGTGTGCCACAAGTACTGAGCCTGCGTTCTAGAGCCCGCGATCCACAACTACTGAGCCCGCATGACACAACTACTGAAGCCCGCGCACCTAGAGCCCGTGCTCCGCAACAAGAGAAGTCACCGCAGTGAGAAGCCCGCACACCACAACAAAGAGTAACCCCCACTCGCCGCAACTAGAGAAAGCCCGCGTGCAGCAATGAAGACCCAACGCAGCCAAAATAATTAATTAATTAATTTTAAAAAGAAATTGCATGAAAATGTGTCAACAAAGGCATTCATAACACCATCTTTTATAATGGCAAAAAATTAAGATGCAAAGGAAATGTTCTATCATAGAGAACAAATTATATTACTATATATTAGACAGATTATATTTCAAATTACACATTACATTTAAATATTAGATTATTAGATATGTGTCTAAAATATCAAAAACAAAAGAAATGTTCAACCGCAGAAGACAGATTAGATTATTATATATTCTAATATATATTAGATTATTATATATATTCAGTGGGGTTACTATGCCCCATTGAAAATTGTGTTGTAAAATAATGCTTCTTAAAAGGGGAAATGTTTACAATATATTGCTAAGTGAGAAAAACTGGAGTTTAAGCAAGACGGCAGGCAAGGCAACTTGCAAACTACTACAAAATATCTAGAGACCTGTGGCCTGTGGGGCCAGTTATCCAAGCTGAGTGGGATTGTGTGCAAAAGAAGAATAAGTGGGATCTAAGTTAGGAACTCTTCCTTTTGAGCGCATGAGCTTTTAGTCTTGGACTTGGTGCCATCAGGATGATGCCAGAGGAGATGGGAAGGAGGGCGGCCTCATCTAGTGGGGTCGGGGCAAAGACCTCATGGTAGCAGCTGGGGGCTCTCAGGAGTACAGACATCAGGCTGAACACAAACTTGCTGCGGTGGGCAGTGTCCAGCCTAAGGGCTTGTCAGAGGAGAGAGTTTCTAGAAGACTGAGGTGGCCCAACCCCGGTTGGGGGAGGAGTCCCATGAGGCCACCTGGAGGAGGTGGAGCTTGAAGGAGGGAAGAACCTCACGACAAAGAGGCAATGGCAGACAGTGAAATGAGCATGGGATGTCAGCCCACACACCGGGTTCAAACATCAGCTGTGTCACTCTTAACAACTGGTAGATATCCTTCCATATATATATTACACAGGAAAAATGATACTCTACTTTTGTCGAACTATGCTTACTTCACTTAATATATTACAAATATCTTTCAATCTCAGTGAAATACAGATCTACCTTGTTATTTGAATTGCTAGGTTAATTGCTTCCATTTTCTCATCTATAAAAAAGCTAGTATCTGACTTGCTATGTTCTCGTGCTCAGGGGAGGTTTAAATGAGAAAACCTGTGGTACTGCAGAAGTGTACTTGTGGAGGGGTCTGTGTGTGGGTCGTGGACATCTGCAGGTTGGATTTCATTAGCCATCCTGTCTAGGGCACTAACACTCCAAAGAACAGCATGGGCCAGGGGAGGTGGGGCAGTGGTGGCAGGACAGAGTGGCCTTCCTGCAGCTCCCCATCCATCAGTGCTGACAAACCTGGCCCCCTGTGAGGGCTCCAGGCTCAGCTGCTGAGCAACGGCAGGTATAGAACAGGAGCCCCTCCCTGAGCCCTTGGCACCCTCCGCTTAGGTCAACAGACAGAGTGGGCTCTGTCGGCCAGGTTGGGACAGGGAAGATTAATGGAGCAGGTGCAGGCTGGGGAGGGACAATCACCTGGCTACAAGGTGCCTCCTGGAGACTGAATGCCCCACCCAGGCCAAGAACCAAACCTGATGTCATTCGGCCTGGCTCGTACTTGACCAGAGGTGAGCTGGAGCCAGCTTCGCTGCCCCTGCTACCCACCCCGTCCCCAATCCCACCTGGCCTCACCTGGCCTCATTCGGTCTCTAATGGGGGGGGAGCCTGCAGAGACTCCTAGAGCCCAACCTGTGACACCCAGCTTTAAAATAAATGTTTTTCCTGTTTCTTCAATCTCCCAAGTAACCCACTGCAGAAAAGTGTAGATTAGCAAAATATTATAAATCACCCATTAATCTCACTACCAAGAGATAACTCTGTTAACATTTGGTAGATATTATATCTATCTTTATCTATCCACACACAGACATCTCACACACACAAACACACACATACATATATGAAGAGAGAGAGATCACTCTTGTATACTTTTCTTACCATCTTTTTTTTAACACTTAATACATTATGATGCCAATGAAGTAGAGATCTATCTCATCATTTTAATTGCTACACATATTCTAAGTATTCAGGTATAGTATCATAATATATTTAACCCCAAATCCCCTATTGGATATTTAAGTTCTGTCCAATTTTTGCCCTTTATAAATAACAGTTAGATGAACATTTTTACACATATATATTTCAATTATTTCTTTAGGAAAATGTCCTAGAAGTGGAACTTTAGGTCAGAGTATATGTACTTTTTAAGGCTTTTGATATATACTGCTAAAGGGTTATACCTGTGTTTATTGGAGCCTGTGGACTGTCCAACCGGCACCAGGGTGAGAGGCAGAGGTAGGAGGAGGGTGGCCTGTGGACAGAGGTTGGAAATAAGGCCAATCTAGCATGGACCCCACCCCACCAGGGGGGTTGTCATCCAGGCTTCCACCCAGGAAGAGAAGTTGTTGAGCAGGCAGGTAAGGAAGCCCATGGGTTTGGGAGGTGAGTACTGGAAGCACCATAGAAGTCAGAGTAGAGAAGGAGAAAATCTACAGGGGAGATGACGTCAGAGGGGGTGACACTTCTGCCAGCCTTGAAAGGTTAGAAGGACGTGGCTGCTCAGCGGCAGTATTCCACGTGGGGCAAAGGGCTGGGGAAGAAGTGCCCCACCTTTCTAGGGGAGGTGGGAAACAGAGGCAGCCGGAGCCCGCCCTCAGCTGTGGCAACCGTCCCCTACCATGTTAGTTGAGTCTTTGGGAGGGCAGAGCCTTGCCCCGTGGCCAGACCTAAACTGACAACAAGGGCTGCCTCCCACACTTAGCTTTGTGACCTTAAGCAACTCACAGAACCACTCTGCCTCTCAGTTTTCCCATCTGCAAACGGGGATGATAGTTATATCACTCTCACACAATGGCCACGGGGACTGAGGGAGAGACAGGAGGTGGGCCTTTGTAAACTGTGACTAGTCTAAGAGATTAATTTTTTTTTTAATAGAAGCTGCTTTCTAGTTTTCTGTCCTAAAAGCTAAAGTATGTCATATTTCCATGCTGTCATTTCTGGGCTATCTTGTCTGCCTATAGGACACACAGCCCCAATAGCTTAGCGGAGGACTCCCAGGAGCAGTTCCACGGGGCTCAACGAAGGGAGAGAAAATGAATAATTATTGAGAGCCTACCAAGTGCTGCCACTCCACATCCACACTCCTTCTGTCATTCATTGCATCTTTACAGCATCCCTGAGAAGTAGTAGTTATTATTTGTCCCAGTTGACAGGTGAAGAAACTGAGGCTCAGAGCATTCAGTAATTGACCTCGGTGGGCACAGCTGGTGGGCAGCAAGGATTCAACTCCAGGTCTGTCTGACCTTCCCATAGCTCTTGAGCCTTCCCTGGGCCAGGCTGTCACCAGAGCTGGGATTACTTCTCAGCATCACTTAGGACAGTAGCCCTTTGGATTACAACAAGGGTCTGCAGTGCTGGGGATTGTGGGATCCGGGGCTGTGGAGATGGAAGGCAGGGACTCCCACAGGCTCCTGCCCCAACACCACCACTAGCCTCCTCGGCATGGGGCAGCCACCTGGTGACCCGACCTTGTGCCTCTGACAATGATTTAACCACACTGGTGGGGGGTTGGGAGAGATCTATAAAGCTGTCAGTGGGGGAGGGGCTTTAACTCCAGCCTCTTGGCTCAGCCACTAGCTGGGAGTGGGAGGAAGAGGACCTAGGGAGAGGCCAGGGACTTCTGATTGCGCTTGTGTTTCCTGCATTGGGGTCCACTGTGGAACACCAGGACCCACGGAGCCCGTGAAGTTCTGTGCCTTCCCCGCCCTAAGACCAGATTCCCTGTAACCTCAGGCAGCTCTGAAATACTGTCACTCCTCTCTCCTGTCCCATCTGGGCAGAGTCAAACTGGCCACAGAATATAGCAGAAATCACCCTGGCTTAAGAATCCAGAGATCAGGGTTCACATCGCAGCTTCCCCACTGTCCCTGCAGAGGCCCCAGAACAAGTGCTTCAGGGCAAGCAGGCAGCATCACGATGGTAGTGGCCAAGTGGGGACTGTAGTCACCTGGAGAGGCCACGTACCCCTAAAGGAGCCAGCTGCTGCTTAAGTCCAGCTTATTATTTCTATGCAACAACGAAGGCAGACTTTTTCAAGAGAAGCTAGAAATTCAGATTTGTATGTGAAATCTCCCCAATGTTAGCAACTACCTCGGGAGAAAAAAAAAAAAAATCAAACACGTGGTAGGCCAAACGAAATAAGTCTAAATGTAGCCTTAGGCTGGAGTCTGTCGTCTGGACACAGACACCATAAAAACCAGAGGGGGACTTCCCTGGTGGTCCAGTCATTAAGACTCCATGCTCCCAACGCGGAGGGCCTGGGTTTGATCCCTGGTCAGGGAACTAGATCCTGCATGCCGCAACTAAAAGATCCCACGTGCCACAATGAAGATCCCGCGTGCTGCAACTAAGACCCAGGGCAGCCAAATTAATTAATTAACTAATTAATCAGTTTTTAAAAAGACCAGAGGAGCCACTATTAGATACTGTCTAGCATAACTCTTTTTGTTTCAGATGGGGAAACTCAGGTCAGATTGGGGAGAGAGGCATAACTTGGTTAAGGTTGCACGGTGAGTTAGTGGCCCCCTGGGCAAGGAATCCAGGTCTTCTGCCCCCAGTCTGTGCTTCTGCCATAACTTGCCTAGTTGGGGGGACCTGGGGAGACACTGGAGACTCTGAGCAGGGAGTGAGGATGGGAAAACTGAGGCCTTTCCTCCCTGCCAGCCTCACCTGAGGCCCCTCCAGTCCTCTGTGAGCCCAGGGGTCCAGCACCAAGGTGTTCCTCATCACCTTTTCCACCACTGCTCCCTGCCTGCTCCAGGTCAACTGCACAAGGCAGGTGGGGAAGTGATGGCACACCCTTGCTCTCTCAGGGAGTTGACTGATAAATACTGATTTCTAAACCAATTAAGAAATTAGACAAAGAAGCAAGGCAGATAGAGACCAAGTAGCACATTTACTACACATGAAGCAAATGCTGAAGAACATGGCTCATGGCTGTGGGTAGATGGGCATCCTCGCGGAAACCTAGAACTAGTCAGACTTACCGACAAAGTCACAGGCAACTGGGCACCATCACCAGCCTCTCCAACCCACTAGAGCACAGCAGAAACATGTGTTCCCTGCAGGTAGCTCGTACCTAGAGAAAAGGGATGGGCTACCCAAGCCTAGCTCACCAATCACGTAAGCCACTCACTATTTCCTGGAGCAGAACAAGGGAGAGACAGCAGAGACGCCAAGTACGTTATGCTGATGGGGCTCCCCACACACAGAAGAAAACATCAAGATTCCACTGTAGCTCTGCTTTTGGCTTAGTATCTCTACTTGCCATTCTCTTCATGCTTGCTCTATGGTTTACAATATGCTTACTGCATATCACATATCGCAGTCTGCCATCATGTATAACGTAAGAACCCTCCAACAGTGCACTTCCATTCTCCCCTTCTGTCCTTTGTGCCACTGTTGTCATAATTTTCTTTTCTCTTTTTCTTTTTTTTAGATGGGAGCCAGGAGGCTTCCCAGTGCCTGAACCTGGTCCCCTGGGTCCGTTTACCGCACTGACATTTGTTGCAGAGCCCAGAAGACATTCCCAAGACAGCAATTTCAACATTTTCTACATATATTATAAACCTTCAAATATTGCATTATTACTTTTGCTTTATACAATTATCTTTTTAAAAAAATACTTTCTATTTACCCAACTGTTTATCATTCTTGCTCTCTTCATTCCTTCATGAAGATCTAAGTTTCTACCTGGTATCATTTTCCTTCTCCTGGAGAATTTCCTATAACATTTCTTACATAGGTCTGCCGGCAACAAATTCTATCACCTTTCATGTGCATGAAAAAAAATCTTCATTTCAACTTCATTTTTTTTTTTTTTTTTTTTTTGACAACTTCATTTTTTAAAAAGGTTTTTTAATAGACCTTTATTGGAGTATGATTGCTTCACAATACTGTGTTAGTTTCTGTTGCACAACAAAGAGAATCAGCCATATGCATACACACGTCCCCATAACCCCTCCTTCTTAAGCCTCCCTCCCCTGCTCCCTATCCCACCCCACCAGGTCATCTCAAAGCACCAAGCCGATCTCCCTGTGCTATGCTGCTGCTTCCCACCAGCCAACTATTTTACATTCGGTAGTGTATATATGTCGATGCTACTCTCACTTCACCCCAAATACTGTATGCTAACACATATATGTGGAATCTAAAAAACAAAAAAATGGTACTGATGAACCTAGTTGCAGGGCAGGAATAAAGAGGTAGTCATCTTCATTTCTGAAAGATATTTTCCCTGGAAAGAGAATTCTAGATTAACAGGGTTTTTTTTTTCCTTTCAGCACTTCAAAGATGTTGTTTAATTGTCTTCTGACCTGTTTCTGATGAAAAGTCTGTGTAGTTGTTATCTTTGTTCCTGGAAATAGAATTCTAGATTAACAGGGTTTTTTTTTCCTTTCAGCACTTCAAAGATGTTGTTTAATTGTCTTCTGACCTGTTTCTGATGAAAAGTCTGTGTAGTTGTTATCTTTGTTCCTGGGTGCATAATGTCTTTTTTTATTTCTCTGACTGCTTTCAAGATTTTGTCTTTATTGCTGGTTTTCAGCAATTTGATTGCAATGTTCCTTGGTGTATTCTTTGGTGTTTATGCTCCTTGGGTTTCATTGAGCTTCCTTGGTCTGTGGATTTATAGTTTTCATCAAATTTGAAAAGATTTTCCTATTATTTCTTCAAATGTTTTTTCTGTCTCTACTCTCTCCTTCTGGGACTACAGTTTCATGAATGTCAGACTACATGATGTTGCCCCATAGGTCACTGAGACTCTATTGATTTTTTTCTCAATTTTTTTTCTCTCTTTACTTCATTTGGACAGTTTCTAAGGCTACGTCTTCAAGTTTATCAATCTTCTCTTCTACAATGTCTAAATAATTGTTCATCCTGCCCAGTGAATTTCATTTCAAATATTTTTCATTTCTAGGAATTCATCTGGCTCTTTTTATCAACTATTTCTTTCCTCATTATGTTCACGTTTTCCTCTAAATCACTGAGCAAAATAAGTATATTTGTAAGAGTTATTTTAGTGTCTTTGAATACTAACTCCATCACCTCTGTCATTTCTCAATACATTTCCATTGATTTATTTTTCTCCTAGTTACAAGTAACATTTTTCTGCTTCTTTGCATTTCTATTAACTTCTTTTTTTTTTTTTTTTTTTTTTTACTGTTGTGGCCTCTCCCATTGCGGAGCACAGGCTCCGGACGCGCAGGCTCAGCGGCCATGGCTCACGGGCCCAGCCGCTCCGCGGCATGCGGGATCCTCCCGGACCGGGGCACGAACCGGCATCCCCTGCATCGGCAGGCGGACTCTCAACCACTGCGCCACCAGGGAAGCCCATCTATTAACTTTTGATTGAGTGTTGCACAATGTAAGTTTGTTTTTGAATACTGGATTTTGTTGTAGTCCATTAAAGAGGGTTGGACTCTGCTCTGTCATGTCATTAAAAGAACATGATGATCTTTTACAGGATTGTTTTTAAGCTTTTAAAAGGTAGGACTAGAGTAGCTTTTCTTCTAGAGGTAGTTTAGTCCCACTATGAAATATGACCCTCCTGGCATCTGGCATCAAATATATAGATGCCTCATATATTCAACAATGTCTTTCTACCCTGCCTAGTAGGAAATCAAATGATTCCCCATCCTGTGTGAGCTCTGAGAATTTTTGATCTTACAGCTTCCCTGGAAGTTGTTTTTTGACCAGCCTTGTGGAATTTCACTCTCCACATGCACAAATTTGTATTCAGCCCAAGACTCAAGTGGATACTATGCACATTTCTGGGGTTTTCTCTGCAAAGATCCCTCTTCTCCATTAGTCTGTCCTGCAAATCCTAGCCACATCAACTTCCTGAACTCTGTTCTCTGTCTCATCAACTCACAAGACCACCAAGCTTTGTTTAGTTTCCTCATCTTTATACCACAGATCAGAAATCACCTCCAGGCAAAAAGCCAGGGTGCTGACAGGGCTCACCTCATTTGTTTCCCTTCTCTCAAGGATGATAATCCTGTACTGTCTGCTGTTTATTGTCTAAAATCTGTTGTATCTTATGTTTTGTCCAGTGTTCTAGGTAAGTCTTCCTTCACCTATTACTCCCTCATGGCTGGAAGAAATCTAGAAAGAAATATTAGGAGTGAGGAAATGTTTCTACCATTAACAGTTCCTGTACAAGGATGAGAAAGAATGAGAAACTGCACCATTTTAGGGTCATACCTGTGCTCAGGGATGTTCTATTTGATCACCTAGCTACAAGGCTGTGTGGTGCAATGGAGAGAATCATGGAACAGGGATATCGTTCTGCCCCCTCACTGTCTGTAGTAGAATTTAAAGTTTTTGTCTGCCCCACATCCTTTTCCTCCTTCTCCTGGTCACAGCACCCATCTTCTTTTGGAGAATTCCATACAGTTCTGCTTGGGCTGCCTATCACATCACCTGCCCTCCAGGTGACAGTGATGGGTATCTGATCCACACGCAGCAAGTCAGAGCTCTGTACCCCTCTGCCTTGGTTATTCATTCAGGGATGAGTACCTGATCCAAGTCGGGCCAATCACAACCCTTCCTTAAGATTTTTACATGGATGCTAGGAGAGAAAACCTTTATTCTAGGGGCATCGCTAATCTGGATAGAGGTAAGCCTACAGTTTTCTGCAGCTACATCCCACTCCTCTCCCCATTCCTGCAGTAAAAAAGATCAGAGCAGAAGGCCCGAGTAGAGGAGCAGAGGGAGTCCTGGCAACATGAGTGACATCCCTGCAGTCCCAGAGGCCAGCTCCGCCTCTGCACTTCCTGTTTATATGAAGCAGTAAATTCCCTTTTCTACTGGTTTGAGTTGGTTTTCTGTCACTTTCAGCAACAACAAGAACAAAACCTGCCTAACTGTCCTATTTCTACGTCTTGATCCAGGTGTCTTTACAGTGTACTGTGTACACTCCAAGGGGGCACAAGATGATCCGTCAGTGTGTGCGAAGGAAACATAAGGTCTCCTATTTATTAGCGGGCATCTTCCAGATGGAAAAGGCATATATCTACGTGGCAGAAGAGTATGTGCAATGGCATGAAGACTAGACTCCAGCCTCCGTGAAGGCAGGGCCAGGATCTGCCTCATCCTTTTCTCTCCCAACACTGAGCCCAGGGCCTGACTCATAGCTGACATCAGATAAATGTTTGTTGGCTTTTCCACACTACTTATAAAGGGGTCCCTATAGCATCATTCTGGGTTCCCGTCATAACTTAAAGAACAACTTTCACAATGTCTGGAGCCCCAGGTGGCATGAACCTTGACAGCCAAATGAAACAGTATGTCTACAAAGGGAACAGTGATGGCATCTACACCATAAATCTGGAGAGGACCTGAGAGAAGCTTCTACTGGTGGCCCACGCCATTGTCGCCATTGAAAACCTGGCTGATGTCAGTGTCATATACACCAGGAATACTGGCCAGCAGCCCGTACTGAAGTTTGCTGCTGCCACCGGGGCCACTCCTTTTGCTGGCTGCTTCACTCCTGGAACCTTCACTATTCAGATCCAGGCAGCCCTCCAGGAGCTGTGACTTCCAGTGGTTACCGATGCTAGGCTGACCACCAGAATTTCCGAGTGAATGGACTGCTCCACTCATTCTGAAGTCGCAGGCTGCTCTGAAGGCACAGGGCCCCTCCGTGCCTATTCAGTTCCCGACAGAAGACAGAGCCCTCAGCCCGCAGCTCAGAATGGGTCTGCAGCTCTCACTGCTCAGGCCACTGAACGGGCAGGAACAACCACTGAGTGGCCTTAAGCTGTTCTTCCCCATCCTCTTAAGTAGAAAATAAAACCAAAATTGATGAAAAATAAACAGTTTCTAAAATAAATAAACAAATATTTGTTGGATAAACAAATGAATAAAGATGAAAAGATGGGAGTGTATAGATAAGCGCTTATAGTGCGATGTAGAGCACACAGGCAAGTGAATCCATAAGAGAAAGTAATATGCGTTTTTGGTGAGGGGAGGGCACAGGAATCCGTAAGCAGGGAGATTTCTATGCTAAAGGGGTTCTCTTTGCAGGAGAAAGACTGAGCAGTGCCTCCTGTTAGGAGTCTTCTTCAATAGTCATATAAGATGCCAGTAGAGAGTGAGGGAGGTGCTGACACAAGAGGGATTTAAGAGGCAGAACTACCTTGGTCACTGGGTAGGATGACAATGGGGCCTGGGGCAGGTTTCAGTCACAAAGGGGGATGAGAGGTGTCAGGACAGAGGTGAATCAATGAGGACCTAGGAGTTTCCACTTTGGGGGCCTGGGACAGAAGATTTCATGGTGAGAAGAAAGTTTGGAGGAAACACGAGTTCAGTTGATGGTCTCTTGTGTTTTTGAGTTGAGACGTCCAGGTGGATGTGTCTTATAAGCTGTGGGATTTGTCAGCGATGGAGATAAATTTGGGAGTCATCAGGGAAGAGATAAGATTAAAACAATGAGACCGGTTATAGATGAGTAGGTTAAGGAATGAACCCCAGGTACATTCAGTGGATGGTACCAGCCCTGCCAAATTACAGGACTCCAGTAGGCTAGAGACTATGTATTTTTAAAATACACACACACACACACACACACACACACACACACACACACACAACCCTGGCAGCAGATGCCCCGGATGGACTCATAGGAAGATGGACATTGAATGCTCAGAGAAGTAGGAAGAGGCCAGGGAGAGAGTGTAGTCCTGAAAGCAAGAAAGCTTGAGTATAAAGAGGAGGGGCTGGGCTTCCCTGGTGGCGCAGTGGTTGAGAGTCCGCCTGCCGATGCAGGGGACATGGGTTCGTGCCCCAGTCTGGAAAGATCCCACATGCCGCAGAGCGGCTGGGCCCGTGGGCCATGGCCGCTGAGCCTGCGCATCCAGAGCCTGTGCTCCGCAGCGGGAGAGGCCACAACAGTGCGAGGCCCACGTACGGCAAAAAAACCCAAACAAACAAACAAACAAAAAAAACAGGAGGGGCTTTCAAAAGGGTCAAATGCCATAGGAGGTGAAAAATAGGGACTAGAAATGGGTAGATGACAAGGATATACAGGGTGAACTCTGCTACTGACTACCTGATGTTCTTAAGCCAGCCACCCAGCCTCAGTACCCCCTAGAGTATTGAAATGCCTGGCACCATGCCGAGTAAATGCTTAGGGAAAGCTTTATTAGTTTTGATTACTCTCTTTTCACCTTCTCTAAGCTTCTTTGACTGCTTCAGCCTGTGCAGACCAACCTCCTCTTGGACTTCCCTGCCTATGCCTCCCTCCCCAAGCATCTGACTGACTGGAGAGCCCCCTGAAGACTTGGGGTGCCCCTGGGTCTCTGGATCAGACTTGCATTCCCTAATCTCCTCTCCTGCAGCATTCTGAAAGCAGGGATGGCCCGGGAGAGCAGGAGGGAGCATCCAGTCCCCAGAGTGGGGACTGTTCAGTGGTGAGTGGGTGGGGCTTAATCTGAGCCAGTCCCCTAGCATGCACTGCCACTTTCCCAATCTGCTTTAATTTCCCCAGGGTTTGGGGTGGCAGTGAGAGTGAGGGGTGGGAGCCAATGCTGTCCCACCCTTGGGCGCAAACTCCCCTGGGACCAAAGCTCCCCACCCAAAAAAAGCCTCCATTTGACAGAAGAAACAGGCAATGTCCCCAGTTTGGAGAGGTCACTGGCAAGGGTGTCTCTAAAATCCCAAATCCCCCGCAAAGCTCCCAGATCCCTCTGCCTCGGAAGGCTACCTTTCAGGTGTTCTGGGCTGGAGAATTCAATTTGCCCGTGTAGAGAGAGAGGGGACAGGGAATGAGTCACAAAGCGTCCCGCTGTGTGGCCTCGAGGCAGGCCAGCTTTTCAAGGCTGATTTGCTCTGGCTGAGCTGGAGGAAGCGAATGCTAATTTCATCCCAAAGGGGGTCTGCAGCTCTT
Organism: Neophocaena asiaeorientalis asiaeorientalis; assembly: GCF_003031525.2. Taxonomy (NCBI): domain Eukaryota; kingdom Metazoa; phylum Chordata; class Mammalia; order Artiodactyla; family Phocoenidae; genus Neophocaena; species Neophocaena asiaeorientalis. The sequence goes on from NW_020175320.1 coordinate 1,127,324, forward strand.
CCTCCCAAGTCCAAAGTAAAAGCAGGAGACTAGACTTTCTTGCCGTCCTGGGACCACCATCATCTTCCACCTCCCTTAGGCCCCTCACACCTTCTGGGACCCCAGTGACCACCCCACAAAGCACAGAAAGCAGGTCTGTCCAATAATACAGTAGATCCCACTTTGCCCCTATTCCCCACTAAGCAGTTGGGCAACCAAGGTTCAGGGCAGCCAGGCTGATACCGCTACACCCACCACTCCAGGGCCAGGGCTGGGAGGGCCTAGAGGAGAGGTGGTTTTTTTAATCCTCTTAATCCTCCTGGATTAGGCCCAGGGGAAATCAGGGTTTGTTGCAAACACTTGCTAACATCCCACCCCACCCCCGCCTTACCACTCCCACCCCACCCACCCCCATATTTTCTCAGCTTCCAGCTCCAAAGCCCTTGGCCACCCCAGTACCTAGCTGAGGTTTAACAACATTGGGTTACTGAATCATATTTCACTTTAGAGTTAGCTTCTACTTTTTCTATTTGCACTTAGGATAGAAACTTTTCTTTTTAAATCTAAACTTTAAAATAATACTCTAAATAAATTTAAAGAAAAAGGATTAATAGTTTAACTGGATGTGGCAAAGTATGCAGTGAATTCCTGATGATTCAAGTCTGGCAAAACCCGGTCTGATAGGCAGAGAATGGGGTTCAGAGAGGCTGGGGCTTGCCTGAGGGGTGCTCTCTCCTGCACCACCCACGTGGCTTGAAAGAAGGAGGTCTGGCTGCCCAGAGGCTCCAGGGACCTGGAGCTTCCCTGGCAGACCCTCTGGCAGAATGGAATGAATTAAAACCCCCAGTACCAGCTCTCCTGCCTCCAGGCCTATCCCCCATGCCCCCTAGGGCTTTGTTTCTCCTGGCTTGGGTGGGAGCCTACACACACACACACACACACACACACACACACACACACACACACACACACACACACATATCCTCTCCCTTCTCTTCCCTCTCCCCCTCTTCTCCTCCCCTTCTCTCTAAGCTATGAGGCCCCTTTGGATCCCCTTTGTAAGGTAATTGGATTTCTCCCCTTGTTAGTTTGCAATGAAAATGTCATCTATTCTGGGCCACCGCCAGGGAGGGGCGAGCTCCATTCAGCGAGCCAGCCCAGAGCTGTGAAGCTATTCAGGCCTCCCAGCCTCCAGCCGGGCAGCTGCGGTTCCCTGACAATGCACCCCTTCGCCTCTGCCCCACCAGCGTGCCCAGCCAGAAGCGGCCTCAACAGGGCCAGGGCTGGGGGACTGGATTCTGAGGCTCCAAGATCACCACCACCCGCCCCCAGCAAGTAGGCACTGCAGGAATTTGATTTTAAGAGTATTCCCCTCACCTTGGCAGGGAGGTTCTGTAAGTTAGGAAGCCATGGTGGGGTCTCAGAGCTACCCAACCTCAGCTGGAACCACAGACAAGCACAACCTGCTCATCCTCACGGTTCCTAGTCAGAAAGATGAGATGGGGGAATGGATCACAATGTATCCAGATATCCAGCAGAATACTTCCCTGGGACCATGCAAGCAAAGTGAAAAATGGGGGGAAATGAGATGGAAAGGCAGTCACGTGAATCTGTAACCTTGAAAGGCTTTCCCCAAAGGGAGAGAGAGAAATTCCCCCATCCTTACCCTCACTATTCAGATGTGGACACTGAACTCAAGACTGCGTGAGTACTTGCTCAAAATTACACAGCTGACAAGTGGCCAGGAGGGGATTCTTGTGTGTCTGGATTGTTATGCTTACTACTTCAAAGAGCAAACGCAACTTTGAATGGCATTAATTCACACGAGGGCCAGGAGAGTGCCACAGCTGGTGCTCTGGTCACAGCCCAGCTGAACAGCAAGGATGCAAATCCCGTGTCCGCAGAACGGAGGGCTCTAGGGCACTTCCTCTCTATCTGGAGACACTGAGGGACCACACTGGGCAGCTGGAGTCCAGTCCCCCAGGGCCTCAAGGAATAGCACAGAAGTTACCAGGAGACTAGTGTGGACTCAGATCAAGGAAGTACTTTCTGAGAAAAGATGGAACAGGTTGTCTTAGTGGGGAGCAGGGGTTGTGAATGGAGGCTGGACTACTACCAGCTGGGATTCAAAACCACTTTAGTCCAAAGTGCCATTTGGAACTCTGGAGCCAGCTAATCCCCCCTCCTGGTCCTCTCATCACCAGACACAACTGCAAGCTTCTCCATCCACTTGGCCTCTCCCATGATCTCCCTGCACAATCTACCCTCCTCCCTCCAAAGCCTTCCTGGATAGCCTCTCCACCCTGAACTGCCCCCAGTGAGGAGTCTGCTGGGTGGAAGTGGGCACTGGCTCCTCTGGGCCCTCAGGAGATTTCCAACCATCATTGCCCTTCCCCCTTTGTACGAAACCTTATTTCCCTTTGAGGCACACGGTCATCGTCATGGCCATCATGGAATGTTCTGATGACCCCATAATTTCAAGGACATCGGCATCTGGATCACACCTCCTCCCCCAACTCAAGGTCTGCCATTATTCTGGGGAACTTCAGCACCCCTTGGAATCTTCACCTGGCACCTCTGTTCCTCAGCCCAGGATGGTCACCTTTGAATCGCTTTGGCCGCCCACACCCTGGAGCTTGGCATCTCCAGAGCCATCCGACTCTGAAGTTGGAGACTCGCTGGCTGTCGGCTCCTGGCCTCCCAGTGCTCCCCCTGAACTTGGGACACAGCCCGGTTGACCTCCTCTCGTCTTCTCCAAGACCCACCCCACTCCCTCCCTCCCTCCCAGTCACAGGGCAGAAAGCAGGGAAACTGCAGATCCCGGATCCCAAGATCCATCACTTAACATCTTTTGCCACGTGCCCAGATCCCCAGACACTTGTCCTCAGCCCACCTCAGACAGCCCTGACCTTGAGCCAGCCATCCCCTCCAGCATGTGAACGCTGTTGGGGTAAACTCTCCACAGGCAGAGTGCTGCCCCTGTGGATACACAGAGCACAGTCTCCGCCAGGCCTCCAGTGCCCCTTGGCAAGCCTCTCTCTGTCTCAAAGCAGCCTTGCTTCCCATTCCTCTTAGAAAAGTTTAAAACCTCAAGTCCCTTGTTCTACTCTCCCACCACGTTACGTAACTGGGGACCTTGCCTCGTAATTCACAGAGAGAGAGAAAGAAATAGAAGCCATCTGATTGGAATCTCCTCACTTTTATGCCCCCATGCCTATAACCAGTGGCAAAGATGACTAGCTATCCTCCCCCAAATCCATTCTCCCCTTTTCCATCTTAGGAGGATTGTGAGCTATATATGTGGCCTCCAGAATAAAGACTATATTTTCTAGTCTCCCATGCAAGTAAGTGTGGCTGTATGCTAAGTTCTGGCCAATGAGAGAAAAGTGAAAGTAATCCGTATGTTTCTGGGTCTCTTTCCTGGGGGTTTGACCTCTGATCCCTTCCCCTTTTTCTTACTAGCCAGAATGTGAACATGATGGCTGGAACAGAAGCAGCCATATTGGTCACGAGGTAAACTTGGGCCTGGAGGTCAGGTCATCCTGTAGATAGAAGAAATCTGGGTACCTGACCTCATTGAATCAGCCCAAAATTGATTCCCCCAGATTTCTTCAGCATGAGAGAGAGACTGTTTTGTGAGCCCTGTTGCTTTGGATTTTCTATTATTTGATCTTGCAGTAGTGGCTGTGCCCTTCCTCTCCTTCACAGCTGTGTGCTCTGGGACATTTTCCTCCTCAAGGGTCCCCTTCTGCTGGTCATTTCTTCTCTCTCCTGTATCTTACACCCAGCTCCTTCTAGGAACAGATGCCCTTGTCTCATCCACCTTACAGGGGCTTTCAAGCTCTCCAGCCCGTGTCCCGTTCTACCACCTGCCCTCTGGCTCCCCTTCTTTCAGAGCCTAGATTCAAAGAGCATCATGCATCCTCTCCCCACCATGCCCTCTTCAATCCACAGTGACAAGAATTTCTTGCTCACAACTCCTCCAGGAGGCTGAATTCACCAAGGTCACCAAGAACCTCTATTGGCTAAATTCGGGGGCCATGTTTCCGTCCTCATTTTCCTCCAAGTCTCTTCAATATTGGATGCCGTTACCCACTCCCATCGTTGGGAGTCTCTCCCCTTCTTTGTTCTTCTACCTTCTCAGACTAGTCGGCCTCAATCTTCTCACTGTGACTCATTTCTCTTTTCCTCCCACTGCACACTCCTCCTGGTGAGTTCATCTACTGCTGAGGCTTTAACTCTCAGGCTGACCATCCTCTCCAGAAGCAGAATTCCTTTCCTCCCAGCTGCCCATGGAGCCTCTCTTGCTGCATCATCGTAATGATGATGATGATTGACACGACTGAGTGCTTCCTGTGGTCCAGGCTGCCCTGGCCCTCCGCGTGGGTGCTTGCCCTCCATGGAATCTCCACTCCTGTGACTGAGGTACCGTCACTTCCCAGGAGGCACAGACAAGTTAAGGGACCTGCCTGAGGTCACCACAGCTGGTAAGTGGGGGAGTCAGGATTCACACCCAGGCAGTCTGACTGCACAGCCTGTGGCCAAAACCACTCAATGACTTCAAAACAGACCTCCTGCTCCTCTGTCAGCCCTGAGCCTATTAAAGAGGCCACCATTCACCCCCTCAGAAAAGCCAGGGTCCTGGGAGTCATCCTCACCTCCCACTTCCTCCTCCTGCCCACATCCAGCCATCACCAACCCTGTCAAGACCCCCCGACCCCAGTACCTTTCAAATCCATTCTTGTTATGGACTGAATGTTCATGTCCCTCTGAGATTCATGTTGAAGTCCTAACCCCCAACAGGATGGTAGTAGAAGCTGGGGCCTTTGGGAGGTAATCAGGTTTAGATGAGGGTGAGCCCTCATGATGGGATTAATGTCCTTTTAAGAAAAGGAAGGGACACCGGTGCTTCCTCTCTCAGCCCTGTGAGGACACAGGGAAAAGGTGGCTTGCACTGGTGGTAGCAAGCCAGGAGGAGGGTTCCCACCAGAACTGGACCATGCTGATACCCTGCTCTCAGAGTTCCAGCCTGCAGAAATGTGAGAAATAAATGTCTGTTGTTCAAGACACCAAGTGTGAGATGTTGTTACGGCAGCCTGAGCTAAGACAATTTGCTTCCCCCACTCCCAGGGTCCACACACCCCTTTCATAGTCTGGGCCTCCATCAGATCATGCCAGGATTACTGCCAGTTTCCTCTAGTGGGTTGAATTGATAACACCCCCGCCACACAAAAAAAATTCATATGTTGAAGTCCTAACCCCTCAGTACCTCAAAATGTGACTTTATTTGGAAACAGGGTTGTTGCAGATGCACTTAATTAAGGTGAGGTTATACTGAAGCAGAGTGGGCCCCTCATCCAATATGAGTGGTATCCTTGTAAAAAGGGCATGCACACAGGGAGAATGCATTGTGAAGATTAGAGTTATGTTGCCACAAGCCAGCAACTACTAGAAGCTGGGAGCGAGGCCTGGAATAGATCCTCTCCTGAGGCCTTCAGAGGCAGCATGACTCCTGGATCTCAGACTTCTAGCCTCCGTAACAGTGAGACTATAAACTTCTAATGTTCTAAGCCACCCATATTTGGTACTTTGTTACAGCAGCCCTGCCAAACTAATACACTTCCTAACTGGTTCCCCTGCCCACACCTTGCTCCTATGATCCATCTCCTCACAGCTGCCAGAGGGATGGGCAGCAACATAGACCCGGCATTGTCACCTTCCTGCTTGGAAACTCATCGGTGTTCCCACCACCCTCAAGTCCAAATTCCACAGTATGATTTAGCCCGGCTTGCTGCTCCAGCACCATCCACTGTTGGCCCCTTCCTCACATGCTGTGCCTCAGCCACCAGCTACATCCTGCATGTGCTATGGTGCTCTTCATACATCAGTGTCTGCAAGGCTACAGAGCTCCCCCACTGCTGCCGCCACTTGTTCTCCTGAAAGACACCTGCTCATTGGCCTAGTGTTCCTCCTTTGTGAAACTTGCCAAGACTTCCCTCTCTGGACCCCACCACAGTGTGTCTATGCCTTTATTCCATTTATTCTACTTTTTCTCTATGTCTGTTTCCTTGTCTGTAAAGTGGGCTAATAATCACAGTCACCACCAAGGCATTGTTGGAGGAGCCAATGGATTGGTGTTAGCTGGTCTCCAAAGACGGCTGCCAACGGTCCACAGCTCTGGACAGTCCCCCTGCAGTGCTGAACCTGCGCAGGCCTGGGACTAAGAGGATGTGGAAGGAGGGTTGCTGCGCTGGTCCCAAGCCTAGTCTTTAAGAGGACCAGCAGCTTCTGCTTTCCCCTCTTGGAAGGCATGGCCCTGAGCTGCCATGGAAGAAGTCCTGCTGTCCTGCAGGAGGAGAGGCCACCTGCACAGGTCACTTGAAGAGAGGCCCTGAGACGACATGGAGAGGGAACGAGGACCAGCCATCCCAACATCTGAGTGTCCCAGTCGAGCCACCAACTGACCCCATGTCCACCTGTTATTTGATTGCACCTGCACAAGACACTCCAAGGAAGACCAGAAGAAGAACTGCCTAGCTGAACCCAGTCATCCTATGGAAGTGTATTAGGTAATTAAGCTACTAAATCTCCAGATGGTCTGTTATACAGCAAAGAATAATTAAAGCAGAGTTAAACAAGTAATATGCTTAGGACTGTACCACAGTAAACACTGAATTGCTGGTCCATTGTCAATTGTCCTAGAATCCTTCTGGCTCCCACGTATGCCCAGCTCTCTGGGGTAGGGGCAGGAGGCCAGAGAGGAGAAATCTGGAATCAGGAAAGGCTCCCTGGTGGAAGCAGTTCTTGAACAGGCTTGATTCGCGGGTTGATGCCTTGGTGCTGCATACCGTGCAGCTGGGGTTTACCCTCTTCTGAAGTGGGGTGGAGGCTGGTCTCAAGGTCTCTCCCATCCTCATTGGCCACCATGGTGCCCCAAACCCCCCTCCCCAGTTGCATGCTCCTTTACTGACCCCAGCCCACCATATCCACCAGATTTGAGACTTTCTTTCCTGGGGGCCATATTCTGGGTATCTCCAGGCCTGTGGATTCTGCAGGGCATGTGCCAGCCTCCCTCAAATGCTCTGGTACCTTGGACCCAGGGCTGGTTTCTTATGGAGGCATTTTGGTTACTGAGCAAGCTAATGGGAAAAATGTTCTGTGGGGAGGAGGCCCTCAAATCACACCAGATATTCCATTTTATCAGCTGGAATAATTTTATAAAGCAATAACTCCTTTCATTTATTATTTGGTTACTCCATAGTACTAGTTATATAAGAAAAGCAGTATGATAACTTCCTCTCTATCTGGTATGAGAAGACATTCCAGATTAATCTTAGATGTTTCCTGTCCCAAACTGGAATCTTCTATTTTTCCAAAGTCCTGTTTTCCTTTCATGGGAAATGGCACTACAACATATTAATAATCTGGGATTTTCTTAGCATTTCTCCTAGGAATACTCATTGCTGCTGGATAAGTCGTTGTTTCTAGGTCTTTTCAGTGGGCAGGGATAGAAAATATAAATAAAAATATATAAATATTTTAAGACGAAATACCTCAACAGTTCATTCTGGGTCTTCCAATTCAAGTCCAATATTACAGAGGGTTTTTTTTTTAATTCTTTTTCTTCTTTTTCTTGGCTGCACCACGCGGCATACGGGATCCTAGGCATGCAGGATCCTAGTTCCCCGACCAGGGATAGAACCCGTGCCCCCTGCAGTGGAAGCACAGATTCTTAACCACTGGACAGCCAGGGAAGTCCCTACAGAGTTTTTATGTAACCTCTAGTATATTACATCTATACCTTCTTTCTTTCGAATCGAGATTCCTGGTTACCAATACCAGGCTATGAAAAGATTAGAATACCCCATAAACACTCATTTGCTTTACCCCACTTTGTACACAAACAGTATCAGAATAGCAATACTAATACTACCACAACTGAGATAATTATTGAAAATGGTTACACTATCCCATTCTCCTCCAGCCCCTGTTATTTTGGAGACTGCACTATAATTACCCAGTCAGATTATATAGCCATTGCATTCTACAGATAACTATGTATTTAACATTCACCAACAGTCCTTATGCTGATCTGATGCCTCTCTGGTCACTCTGCTTGTCTGAAGCTCATTCTCTAGCAGATTCCCAGGAAGAGGTCGTGGGAACAATACTCTCTGAGTTCTTGCATGTTGTTAACAGTTTGTCTCTGCTTTAAGACTCTAAAGTCAACTTTGCTGGATATAAATCCTTGGCTCACACTTTCTGTCCTTGAGTATCTTAAATATGGTACTGAGTTTTCTTCTGTCCTAAAGTTTTGCTGTCTAAAGATCTGATAATAATCTAATTTTCTCTCCCTCTAACACACTTGATTGTTTTGCCTAGTTGACCAGATCATTCTTCTTTTTCTTCAAATCCAGTCATTTTTTTAGAGTATGTTTTGGTATAGTGCATTCTGGGTTGACACTCAGATGTGTGGTGTACTCTTTCCCACACATAGCTTCTAATCTTTTTTTTTATTTCAAGAAAGTTTTCTTGAGTAATAGTTTTAAGTATTCTGCACCCTTATTTTGGTTTTCTTCTTCAGGGATATGTTGGATCTTCTTTTTCTGTTTCAATATTTGTCATTTCTGTTTCTCTTAACACATTATCTGTTTTCTTTATTCATTATGTTCCTTCTGTTTTAGTCTTAATTTATGAAGTGATGTTTTTCCTTTTATTTCTAATTCTTTCCTGGAGCTCTGCCATCACATTTCAGATTTTTCTAATTCTTAAGTTACTCTTTCATGTTTTATATCAGTTTCTTAATGTATTTTTTACCACTGAGATAATAGGTTACAGTTTGATACTTTTTGGTGTAGGTTTGTCTTTCTGCTATGCTTTCATTGATGTAGCAACAGTATTCTGCTCCTTAGTCTCTCTTTTTTCTTATAATAAATTTGAGTAAGATTTGACCTCAATATTTCTTGATTGTTTTTATGTGAACTTAGTTTTCCTGAACCTTATGAAGAAGGTATGGTTCAAGATGTTTTTTACTAATGCACAAATCTCTCTTCTATTGTTTTTACACAGTGTTAAAAATATGGTGGGTTGCTTACTCAGATTTTCTAGCTCTCTTTCCCTCACCCCATTTTTCCCTGGATCAGCTCTTTACTTCATCTCTATTGTTCCTGTCCTGAACAATTTTTATTCCACTCCAGGCCTTTATCATGTCTAGTGATAGTCTCTAACAAATGTTAGAGTTGTTATTAGGGATCACTATGGAATTTATCAGTAGTATTTTTAGCAATTATTGATCCAATTATGTGATCTTTGTCTTTTAAATTATTTTTCACTTATGTTGATAAATTTCCTAATTTTAAATTTTGTATTCTCAGAATTTTTGCATCTATATTCTTAAGTGAAATTGGTCTATAGTTATTTGGTACAATATTCATCAAGTTTCATGATTAAGATCATGCTTGCTTACAAAGTGGATTGGAGGGGCTTTCGATCTTTTTTAATAATCTGGAATAGTTTGAGTAACAGAAACCTTCATTGTTTAAAAATTTGGTTAGAACTCAACATTTCTTCCTCCTGGGCCCATACTAGACCACATTTCTCAGCCTCTCTTGTTGTTACGGTACCATGTGACTAAGTTCTGGCTAATGGAATGGGGCAAAAGCAGACCCCTTCCAGTCCTGGGCCAGAAAAACCTCCAATTTTCCACCCTCCTTGTACCATCTTCTTTTGCAATGACCTCAGAAGCTATCTATTGAAGATGGTGGAGACAGGATGGAAGAAACATGGATTCCTGAATTACCATTGGGAAACAGCCAACAACCAATGAGGAACGCCTGTTTTGATCTCTATGTGAGTAAAAGATAAACTTCTGTTGTGTTAAGCCCCTAAGATTTAAGGAGGGAAGTTATAGCAGTTAGTAATGCCTACTGATACCATAATCAACTGTAAAATCATCTAGACCTGATGCGTTTGTAAGTCATAGTTTTTTGTTTGTTTGTTCTTTAATTTATTTATTTATTTTTGGCTGCGTTGGGTCTTTGTTGCTGTGCGCAAGCTTTCTCTAGTTGTGGCGAGCGGGGGCTACTCTTCATTGCAGTGCGTGTGCTTCTCCTTGCGGTGGCTTCTCTTATTGTGGAGCACGGGCTCTAGAGCGCAGGCTCAGTAGTTGTGACGCACAGGCCTAGTTGCTCCGCGGCATGGGGGATCTTCCCGGACAGGGGCACGAACCCATGTCCCTTGCATCAGCAGGCGGACTCTCAACCACTGCGCCACCAGGGAAGCCCAATGACTGTTTTATGTTCTTTGTGAGGAAGAAGTTTTTCTTCTAGAGATGGGTATTGGATTTGATCTATTGACACAATACAACTAAATCTCCTAATACTGAACCATCAAGTGAAGCCACCCTGGCTTTGTTAATTTGTGGATAACCTTTATTTTTTACTTCTATTCTTAGAGAATTCTTTATGACTTGCACTTAAAACCTCCACCAGGCTGTGGATTTCCTTCTTAAATTTTTGCCTAGTAAGGAGTAAATTCTGAGTCTACCCATCAGCCCTGTACCTTCTCTTTTTTTTTTTTTTCGGCCATGCTGGCATGCGGAATCATAGTCCCCAGACCAGAGATCAAACCCACGACCCTTGCAGTGGAAGCGTAAGTCTTAACGACTGGACTGCCAGGGAAGTTCCCCTGTCCCTTTTCTTTTCTTTCTTTCTTTTTTTTTTTTAACATCTTTATTGGAGTATAATTGCTTTACAATGGTGTGTTAGTTTCTGCTTTATAACAAAGTGAATCAGTTATACATAAACATATATCCCCATATCTCCTCCTTCTTGCGTCTCCCTCCCACCCTCCCTATTCCACCCCTCTAGGTGGACACGAAGCACTGAGCTGATCTCCCTACGCTATGTGACTGCTTCCCACTAGCTATCTATTTTACATTCAGTAGTGTATATAGGTCCATGCCACTCTCTCACTTCATCCCAGCTTACCCTTCCCCCTCCCCTCCATGTCCTCAAGTCCACTCTCTACATCTGCGTCTTTATTCCTGTCCTGCCCCTAGGTTCTTCAGAACATTTTTTTTTTTAGACTCCATATATATGTGTTAGCATACGGTATTTGTTTTTCTCTTTCTGACTTACTTCACTCTGTATGATAGTCTCTAGGTCCATCCACCTCACTACAAATAACTGAATTTTGTTTCTTTTTATGGCTGAGTAATATTCCATTGTATACATGTGCCACATCTTCTTTATCCATTCATCTGCTGATGGACACTTAGGTTACCTTATCTTTGATAAAGGAGGCAAGAATATACAATGGAGAAAAGACAGCCTCTTCAATAAGTGGTGCTGGGAAAACTGGACAGCTACATGTAAAGGAATGATGTTAGAACACTCCCTAACACCATACACAAAAATAAACTCAAAATGGATTCGAGACCTAAATGTAAGACCGGACACTATAAAACTCTTAGAGGAAAACATAGGCAGAACAGCCTATGACATAAATCACAGCAAGATCCTTTTTGACCCACCTCCTAGAGAAATGGAAATAAAAACAAAAATAAACAAATGGGATCTAATGAAACTTAAAAGTATTTACACAGCAAATGTCCCTTTTCTTTTGATAAGTTAAAAAGTACAGAAAAGTGACCCCACAATACAATCTTGAAAAAGAAGAATGAAATTGAAGGACTCAAACTTCTTGATTTCAAAACTTACTACAAAGCTATAGTAATCATAACACTGTAGTACTTACTAGAAGAAGGACAGATATACAGACCAATGCAATAAAGTAGAGAACCTAGAAAAAACCCTCTCATATATAGTCAATAGATTTTCCACAAGGATGCAAGACCATTCAGTAAGGAAAGGACAATCTTTCAACAATTTTTAGAAAACTGGATATCCACATGCAAAAGAATATCCCTCACACCATACACAAAAAATAAACTCAAAATGGTTTAAACACCTAAATATAAGAAATGACACCATAAAACTTCTAGAAGAGAACATAGGCAAAACATTCTCAGATATAAATCTTAGCAATATTTTCTTAGATCAGTCTCCCAAGGCAAAAGAAATAAAAGCAAAAATAAATAAATGGGACCTAATCAAACTTAAAAGCTTTTGCACAGCAAAGGAAGCCAGCAACAAAATGAAAAGAAAACCTACAAGAGAAAATATCTGCAAACGATGCGACCAACAAGGGGTTAATATCCAAAATATATGAACAGCTCATACAACTCAATATCAAAAAAACCCACAAACAACCTAATCAAAAAGTGGGCAGAAGACCTAAATAGACATTTCGTCAAAGAAGACATACAGATGGCCAACAGGCACATGAAAAGATACTCAACATTGCTAATTATTAGAGAAATGCAAACCCAAACCACGATGAGGTATCACCTACACTTGTCAGAATGGCTATCATCAAAAAGTCTACAAACAATAAATGGTAGAGAGGGTGTGGAGAAAAGGGAACCCTCTTACATTGTTGGTGGGAATTTAAATTGGTACAGCCACTATGGAGAACAGTATGGAGGTTCCTTAAAAAACTAAAAATAGAGCTATCATATTATCCAGCCATCCCACTCTTGGACATATATCCAGAAAAGACGAAAACTCTAATTTGAAAAGATACATGTACCCCAGTGTTCATAGCAGCACTATTTACAATAGCCGAGACATGGAAACAACCCAAGTGCCCATCAACAGATGACTGGTTTAAGAAGATGTGTTGTACATATATACAATGGAATATTACTCAGCCAAAAAAAGAAAGAATGAAATATTGCCATTTGCAGCAACATGGATAGACCTAGAGAATATCATACTAACTGAAGTAAGTCAGCAAGAGAAAGGCAAATATATCACTATACGTGGAATCTAAAAATGAATACAAATGAATCTATATACAAAACAGAAACAGGGACTTCCCCGGTGGCACCATGGTTGGGAGTCCTCCTGCCCTGGTCAGGGAAGATCCCACATGCCACGGAGCAACTAAGCCTGTGCACCACAACTACTGAGCCTGTGCTCTAGAGCCAACGAGCCACAACTACTAAAGCCCGCGCACCTAGAGCCCATGCTCTGCAACAAGAGAAGCCACCACAATGAGAAGCCCACGCACCGCAACGAAGAGTAGCCCCCGCTAGCCACTACTAGAGAAAGCCCGCATGCACAGCAACAAAGACCCAACACAGCCAAAAATAAATAAGTTAATTAAAAAAAACAAACAAAACAGAAACAGACTCGCAGACAGAAAACAAACTTATGGTTACCAAAGGGGAAAGGGGGAATGAGGGATAAATTAGGAGTATGGGATTAACAGATCCAAACTACTTTACATAAAATAGATAAGCAACAAGGAACTACTGTATAACACAGGGAACTATATTCAATATCTTATAATAACCTATAATGGAAAATAATCTGAAAATTATATATATATAACTGAATCACTTTGATGTACACCTGAAACTAACACAACATTCTGGATCAACGATATTTCAACTAAAAAAAAAAACCAACCAATAAAATACAGACATAACATAACATAAATTTTCATCTACCAATATCCCGAATGGACAAATATTCACATTTGAACATTTCCCTTTACAACTTGTAAGAAAATAAATAAGCCATACAGATAAGATTGAATTCTATTCAGTCCCCAGCCCCATTTCCCTTGTCCCCTTACAGAGTCTCATGATTTTGACCTATCTCCATCCATTCCTCATTTTTATACTTTTACTTCTTATATAGATATCCATCTGCAATATATCATTTTAAAATAAATACAATGACATCAGAGCAGAAGCAAGAAGAACTACAATCCTGCAGCCTGTGGAACAAAAACCACATTCACTGAAAGATAGACAAGATGAAAAGGCAGAGGGCTATGTACCAGATGAAGGAACAAGATAAAACCTCAGAAAAACAACTAAATGAAGTGGAAATAGGCAAGCTCCCAGAAAAAGAATTCAGAATAATGATAGTGAAGTTGATCCAGGACCTGAGAAAAAGAATGGAGGCAAAGATCGAGAAGATGCAAGAAATGTTTAACAAAGACCTAGAAGAATTAAAGAACAAACAGAGATGAACAATACAATAACTGAAATGAAAACTACACTAGAAGGAATCAATAGCAGAATAACTGAGGCAGAAGAACAAGGTCATGGAAGCAATGTAAATGCCCATCAACAGACGAATGTATAAAGAAGAGGTGGTACATATATACAACGGAATATTACTCAGCCATAAAAAGGAACAAAATTGAGTCATTTGTTGAGACATGGATGGATCTAGAGACTGTCATATAGAGTGAAGTAAGTCAGAAAGAGAAAAACAAATATTGTATATTAACACACGTGTGTGGAACCTAGAAAAATGGTACAGATGAACCAGTTTGCAGGGCATAAGTTGAGACACAGATGTAGAGGACAAACGTATGGACACCAAGGCGGGGAAAGCCACGGGGGGGTGGGGATGGTGGTGTGATGAACTGGGCGATTGGGATTGGCATGTATACACTGAAGTGTATAAAATTGATGACTAATAAGAACCTACTGTATAAAAAAGTAAATAAAAAGAAATACAATGACATGGTATTCTATGTATCATTATGCAGCTAGCTTTTCCATTCAACATTGCATTCTTAAGCTCTGATACGTAGAGCTTTGATTCCTTCACTTGAAGTGCTATATAATATTCCACTGGAAGAACATACCACCTGGTAGGGATTCGCTCCCTTTTGGCAAACACTCAGGCGGTTTCCCATTTTTCACTATTACAAACAGCACTGCGATGGACATCCTGGTCACCATTCCTAGTGCACCTATGTGCATGTCTAGGGCTCACCCATGTGGGTGGGCCACGGGCAGCGGAGATTCTGGTCCCCGAAGCCCAGGGCCTGGGTGCCCCCTCCCTTTACCTAGAGAACTCATAAATATTATCACTTTCTCTATAAGCACTGGATGCATGGATAACTGGATCCATAATAACCATGTTATAGAAAAGGGAACTGTGTCTTTTTCTTTTTTAATCAAGAATTTACTTCCTTTATAACTTTACTGCCTCTCTTTCCTTGTATGTGTGTCTGTGTGTGTGTGTGTGTGTGTGTGTGTGTGTGTGTGTGTCTGTCTGTCTGGTGGGAGGCAGAGAATGCCTGTCCCTCGGATGAGGTTTCTGTGGCCCTTGTCCCTGTTTGTTCTCATAATTCTTTGTCCTTACCCTTTTCCTTTGCATCCTGCGAATGCCTCTCCATCTGGTCCTTTGTACCTCTCATTTGATTTTTGCACTTTCAGGTCTACTATTTATTGCAACCAATGCAAATTGTAACTCAGCTCCTGTATTTTTTGTTTACCATTGTCTCCTCCCTTGAATTGCCCTCATTTAATAGAAGCTGTATTCTCTTGTACCTTATATAGAGCCTAAAGTACAAACATTCTAACTTTGCTGGTAAAATCTATTGCTGAGGAAAGTTATACTCTGAGGCACATATTCATTTGACATATTTATTGAGCATGTGCGTGTGTCTTGTGAGGTGCTAGAGCTACAGTGATTATAAGATACAGCCCCTGCCCTCTCGTCCTCCTTTCCCCTTGGCTGCATCTTTTTTCATAGGCCCATTTTTTTCCCTGGTGACTCTTCCTCTAATGAAGAGTTCTTTCTATGGGCCTTTGTTGGATGCATGGATTGTCCCAGCTCCCACTTGGGGCCCCCAGACCCAGATGGAATCTTCCTCACAGATCTAAGGTGGAAGATGCTGCACTATGTGGTACCCAGCCAGGTCCTGGCCAATGTTCTCCACGTGCTGGTTGCCCTTCTGGGTGTGAGACCCTGTTCTAGTTCTCCAGGCAACATGGCGCAGGAGGCTTCGGGTGGCTCTTCGCAAGCGAGTCAGTTTCTGAGACCCATCTTTGCTGCCAGCAGGGTCCAAATGATTCTAAAGGGGCCTCCACTGCCAGAGGCTCTCCAGCATCACCTTGGAGGGAGGACAGCAAAGGCTAGTCATAAAAACCCCATCCGGGCCCTCACTAATGGCATCTTAGCCTGAGTCCTTGCTATAAGCTGCTACAAGAGCTGCCTCAAGTACAGGCTTAGTTTCTTAAGTTGATGCAGACATTTTTCTATTTGCAGCGATTTCACTGGGGTTTTCACTGGATACTGGAAGGGGGAGGGCCAGCCATGGCATGTTCACTTTGGCAGATGGAGGAAAGAAGCAGGGAGAAGGAGGGGGCGGTACAGCCATGACAGGGCAACAGGTGCATTGAATGGCCACCCCCTGAGCCACCACACCTGGAAACCCTTAGATGCTCCTCTGGAGAGGAGGCGAGAGAGGCCCTCTGGTGTACAAAGATTTGACCAGGCTGACAGCCTGCAGAGCAGGGCAACACGCCAAGCCTGGCCCTCTGGGGTTCACATGTGGGTTACAAGGGGCCCACTGAGTCCCGGAGCCCCGCCCAGCGCAGGTGCCCCGTGCTCCGGGCCACTTCCGTTCCCTCCGCCAGCGTCTGCTCACTGAGCACCCACCACGCTCCACTACCAGTGCTGAGTGCCGGGGAGACAGCAGTGCACGGAGCAGGCAAAATCCCGCCTGTCAGTGGCTCAGTGGGCGAGACGGATAACGGCAAAACAAATCAGGAAAATATTATAGATAATACGTGCGGTGGCCGCTATGTTACGATGGTTGCTCGTCCACACGGCCTGCTCAGGCCTGCTCAGGGCCGGGGCAAGGGCTTGGGGCAGGGCTGGCTGCGGAGCCCTCACAGAGCAACAATTGGACCTGCATGGCTTCCTGTCAGCCCACGGCGACCCGCCAGGCAGAGGTGCTTATCCTCCTTCCAGAGCCAGAAGCTGCCCTCCGGGGCCCAGCTGCCCCACTGCTCCGCCACCCTCCCAGCCTCATTCGAGGCCCCTCTGCGGCTGTCCGAAGGCCGAGGCCTCCCTCTGGTGGTCGCATGATGCTGGGGGCTGAGGCTGTGCTGGCTGAGCAGGGTAGCGGGCTTTCACCCCGGGCTCCCGCTCGAGGCGGACGAGGAGGCGGCACTGGACCAACAGGTGATCCCGACAGGATGTGGGCAGAGCGCTTCAAATCCTGGTTCTTCCCTCTATTCCACGAACCGACCTAAGCCCCAGTTTCCTCACCCGCAAAACGGGAATAAAGCACCTGTGGCGACTAACGAGGATGAAGACTAGAATGTGCTAAGCATGGTGTACCTCCGCCCTCCACACACACGCCCTCACACCACACAGCCACCTAGGGACAGTCAATAATAGTAACCTACTGTTAGTATCCAGCCTCCGTTTCCCAGTTAACAATCACTTATTGAGTGCCTACTAGATGCAGATACCTATAGTATTTTAGCCTCACCTTTTGGCCCGCTCCTCGGGGTACGGTCTGAAGGGCACACTCCGGCGGCAGCCACAGCGCCGGCCCGGGCTCTGGTCGGCGTGGGGCGGGGGTGGGGGGTGGAGTTTGCGTTCTGGGCGTCAAGCCGCGGGCCGGCAGCGCCACCTAGTGGCAATATGCAGCCATGCCAGGAGACGTGCTTTTTGCCTTCCTGGGCTCTCAGGATTGCAAATCAGGCTCCCTCCAAGGGCTCAGACTGTGGGAGGCCATCGCCGGGAACCAGCAGCCCCATATTACTGTGCACGTCCCAGGCCCCAGGCGGATGGTAGGCAGGGCAGGGGCTTGGAAGGAACCAGGTTCTGGGGTTGCTGGTGGAGCCACTTGGTATACAATTTACTAGTCTGGCCTCAGTTTTCTCCATCTGCAAAATAGGCAATCATAAAAATAAGTCTTTCCACACACAGAATTGAAACTCAAAGGAGATGGGGAAAGGGAATGTGGAAGAGTTGAGAGCTGGATCTTTCTCACGAGATGATAGGTAGAACCGTGCGAGCTAAGAATGAACTGGGTAAGCCCTGCTGACAGGAACAAGGGACATGGATGAGGCCAGAATGGTAGGTAGGACCTCCAATGCCAGGCTAGCACGTGGGGGACCAAGGGCCTTGGAGTCAGACATGTTCTCAAACCCTGGCAGTATCACTTAACCAGATGGGGGACCCTAGGCACGTTCCTCAACCCTTCTGATCCCAGTTCCCTTTTCTATAACATGGTTATTATGGACCATCATTATCGGTGAAAATAGATGAGCATGGAGCTGGTGCACAACAAGCATGAAGGGGGCAGCTGTTACTTGATTGATTCTGTGGGACAGTGGAGAGAGGTCACCCAAAGAAGGGGTCATCTTCTCAAAGACAGGGGTGGAGGAGGGATAAATTAGGAGGTTAAGATTAACATACACACACACTACTATATATAAAATAACCAACAAGGAGCTACTGTACTGCACAGGAAACTCTATCCAATATTTTGTAATAACTTATAAGGGAAAATAATCTGAAAAGAATAGATTTATATTATATTACCAACATATTATCAGTTATAGATATGTAACTGTGCTGTATACCTGAAACACAACATTGTAAATCAACTATACTTCAATAAATATATATATATATATAGATATATATACACACACATAGATAAAAAAGGAAATGCAAAGTAAGATCACAACGATTTATCACCGCACACCCATTAGAATGACCAAAATTTAAGAGACTGGCCATACCAAATACTGGCAAGGATGTAGAGGAACAGGGACTCTACACTACTGGTCAGGATATAAAATCATGCAACCACTGTGGAAAATACTTTGGCAGTTTCTTATAACATAAACCTAAACATACACTTACCATATGATCCAGCTATTCCACTCCTAGATATTTACCCAAGGGAAATGAAAGTATATTTCTGTACAAAGACAGGTACATGGATGGTCATAGCAACTTTATTTGTATTAAAAACAACCAAAAACCTGGAAACAACACAAATGTCCATCAATAGGTGATTGGATAAACTATGGCAAAGCCATACAAAGGAATACTACTCAGCAATACAAGGGAATGGACTACTGATCCGTGCTAGGAAATGAATGAAACTCAAAATAATCGCGTTAAGCAAAAAACGGCAGACAAAGAGAAGAGTCCATGCTGTATGAATCCGCTTATATAAAATTTTGGAAAATATAATGTATAGAGACAGAAAGCAGATCCACGGTCACCTGGAGATGGGTTAGCAGGTGGTGAGAAGGGCTATAAAGAAGGAACCCCCAAGGGGCAAGAGGAAATTTCTTTAGCATGATGGGGTTGTTCATTGTCTCCATCGTGATGATGGTTTGACTAGTGATATATTTGTCACGTTAAATGTGTGTGGTTTATTTTAGGTTGAATATACCTCAATATACTGTTAAAACAAAGTTTGGAGAATACTATTTGGAATTTTTCTACTAACCCAGTCTTCCTTAATGCATTTTATTGTTTTGTTTTTCTTATAAATATATGAGAAGCAAAAAAGTCCCAAATCAAAGCCTACAAATCTCCCCCTGCTTCACAAATATTGTGGGCTGCACTGATATCATCATTTTCTGTGTGTGCCACGGTGAGGGAAAATGACTCACTTTGAGGGTCATTCTTCCATCCTTGTGTTACAAGGGGCCAGGATGATGTAACTGCTTTTGAAGCACAAAGGGTGCAAAGCAGGGGCAGCCCAACCACAGGACTGAGAAAGGCCTCTCCATGGGTTCCGTGTGTTTTCAGGAGAGGTGAGTGGCTGAGGTTTCAAAAAAAAAAAAGAAGAGCTAAGTGTCCACAGCACTCAGCCTCCTGTGGGCACCAACCTGTGATCCCTGGTGCACAGAAGCAGCAGTGGGAGGTAGGGGGGTGTTGGTGAGTGGTGGTGAGAAGAGGGAGGACAAGGTGACCAGAAGTTTCCAGGTTCCAGGGTAATGTGACTTTGGATAAGCAGATTCAGTGCAGTCCCAACCCCTTCGGTGCCTCTGCCATCTTGCTGTCCCAAAGGCAGCTGCCACACCCTCTGAGCACAGAGAGAATCCTCAGAGAACAGCCAGAGCCAGAGTGCCACGAGGCCACCAGCCAGACACAGAGTTTGACCTGGCCTTGAATGCACTGGTCAAAATGGGGACCAGGCAGAGGCTCCAGCAGCAGCTGCAGTGGCCACCCCACGGGGACAGCTACAGTAACAGCCATCCCAGGTTTTGCACGCTTAGTACCATGTGTCCATACGAGGCAACAGAATCAGTAGAGCAGAGGGGCTGCATGCCAGGGAGATTCTACCCAGGCTCACATCATGGCTTTGTCACTTACCAGCCGTGTGCTTTGGGCAAGTTCACAATATGCCTCAGTCTCTCCATCAATAAAAGGGAGATAACAGGATTTACCACATACAGTTGTAAGGATTAAAGGAGTTAATATCTATGTTTAGACAAGTTTCTGAGACAGAGTGTGCTCAGTGATGTGCTTGCTATTGTTGCATTATTCTATCCTTTAAAAAAGAAAAAATCCCTCTTCTGCCCTTTCCTACACATCAGACAATGCAGGCTTGTACATATGGCCAACCAGGCATCCTACCTCTTGTGGGTGTGATGGGCAGTTCCTTTAACACTCTTAAATTGAATTCTTCGGGTTTGGGGCTCATGCTGTTTATTTCTATTGCCCTGGCTACTAAGAACCTCACAGCAAATCTAGAAGTCAACTCTTGGGGCAGGAAGGCTTGGGTGGACTGATCCACGCAGGTCCTGCCGTCTCCAGCAGGGGGCGACCAGCACCATCCTTTGCTAGGCAGTGAGCACCGTCCAGCCCCACCCCAGGCCCTGGAACAATGGGCTGTTTACAGTCCGATGCTTTCCAGGTGCTTTCATCCTGTCCCCGAGAGAGTTCCTGCTGATGTTGGGGGTAGGGCCTCCCTAGGCCTGCAGAGACAAACCTTCCCTTGCTGGTCAGGCCTCTGGAACCCCCAGGGGCTTTTGAGCCACATGTAGCCTCTAGAGGAGCAGGTGATAAGTTACCAATGACCCACCCACCTCCAAGTCTTCTGACCTCTGGCTCCTCCAACCTGAGTCATGTCCCCCCTGTGCTGACCCCTGACCCTCCCATCCCCAGCCCCTGTGCACTTCTGCCATGTCCTGCCCACACTCACCAGTTTTTACTAAATAAAGCACGTTTTGTTTGGTTAAAAAAAAAAAAGAGTCACTCCAGTTCTATAGCCCAAAGGTCGAGGGTGGATCTGTGGGCACTGCTCCTTCCCGGACCCCTGACTTTCCTAGTTCCCATCTACCCCACTTCCCGGAAGAGAAGACTCATGCCAGTGTGGCTTGGCCTCAGTTTCCCAGTCTGTAAAATAGGTTGTCATCTCTGCCTCTTTCCCTGAGGTTTCCAGCAAGTGAATTCCTGGCAGGAAGGATGGGCACAGGAGGCTCCAGGCCCAGTCCACAAACCAAAGGGTGAGAGAGACCATTCCAAGCTGGAAACAGGCAGCCTCGGTTGATCCTCCTGGGCCTCAGTGTCCCAAACTGTTCCAAATCTTGGTC
The DNA here is from genome assembly GCF_003031525.2 of Neophocaena asiaeorientalis asiaeorientalis. Lineage (NCBI taxonomy): Eukaryota > Metazoa > Chordata > Mammalia > Artiodactyla > Phocoenidae > Neophocaena > Neophocaena asiaeorientalis. Next base: position 1,148,763 of record NW_020175320.1, read on the forward strand.
TCAGGGTGGCTCCCCTTCAATCTTTGCACCAACAAGGGGTTTCCAAGCCCAACTTGAGGTCTTCCTCACTCTCGACCCAAACAGCACAAACAAAAAACCAGAAAAAAAAAAAAATCATGTCTTTATTGTCTGATTAATAAACTGGCTTGGAGGGGGAAGAGGAATGGGGGGAACAGCTAGCTTTGATTAGTCGGAAACTCCTGTTAACTGTGTACAAAATGAATGTTATAAAATCAGGTACAAAACAGAGTCAACAAAGCAGCAGCCCTGGGGTGGTCTCGAGGTACCCAGGAGGCTGAGAAATGGACCCAATGTGGCCTCAAGGTGAGGCTGAAGGACTGGGGCCTGGGGTCTGCACCCCACCCCTCTGCTCCTTCACCTCGGGGCACACATGCTCTCCTCCCTCCCTGATTACAAATCACTATAAAACTGCCCTCAAAGGGGCACAAACACCAAGGCCAAGGCACTACCAGAAATGAAATGGGTCTGGAGCCCAGTGCCAAGCTCCCCCTTCCCCAGCAGCCGGAGCCTGGAGGAGGGGTGCCCTGTTCCCCACGCCCAGCAGGGTGGGCACGCACAGAATTCCACAGCTGGGGAGGGGCTCCGCCCCCCAGACAGGCGGTGGCCTGGGAGCCCTGAGCAAACACAGCCATGGCTTTGGTCAGTGCCGAATGTGGAGAGAGGGGCCACAGTCCTATCTGGCCCCCACGACGTGGCCTGCGCAGAGATGTCCTGGCACGGTCCTTCTGGAGCTGCCGCCCCAGGCCACGGCCCTAATTGGGGTAGCACATGCAGCACCCCGTGCCTGCTGCCTCCACGCTGGGTTTGGTGCTGGGTCCCAGGAGCCCATCGGTGACAGAGTGCTCCGTGATGATGTCCTCCACCCGGGTGATGTACAGGAATGTCAGCAGCACCCCCAGGAACTGAGGAGAAGGGGCAGGGCGGGTGAGAGCCTGCTGGCCATCTGGGTGGCCCTCTCTGGCAGTCCCTAGCCCCCACTACCCCAATGGCCCCAGCCTGGGCCCTCCTCTGCACCTGCTGGGAAATCCCAGAGACCCTCCATTCTGTGACTCCTATTCCCCCCCCCCAGCTATGTCACTCACTTTCTAGGCCATTCACCCCCTCCTTCCAACCCTCCACCCCTCCCAGGGTGAGCCCAGGTGGCTGGTCCAAGAGCTCTCTTCACCCCAGCCCTTTGTGCCTACTCTGCACTCTGTAATCACCAAGCCACACATCATCTGAAGCCACAGCCTGCCCACACCATCCCCACCTCTAGCTCCCCTCCCTGGGTGGGGGGGGGGGGCGACCAGCACACCTGGGGGAGCAGGATGCCTAGCAGGAGGCCCGCCATGATGGTGTAGTTGTCCATGAACCAGATGAGCACGGCGTTGGTGCAGCCCCGCACGTAGATGACATTCTGCACGCTGAGGCGCTGCCGGGGAGGAGCCTGGCTGAGCACTCGCCTGGGAGCCCTGGTCCCAACTCTGCCACTCACCCCAGGTCCAGGCGAGTCCCTCAGCCTCTCTGGGCCTCAGTTTCTCGTATGCAATGTGATAAGAAGGTGGCTCTAGATCACTGGGTCTCAGCAGGCGGTACCATTCCCTAGAGAGCACTGCGGACATTGTGGTGGCACTTCTGGTTATCACTGCGATCGGGGCTGGGGGCTGAGGGACTGTAGAGCTCAGGGCAATCCTACTCCATGGACAACTTTCCAGACTACCTGCGTCTTAGATGTCCCCTGGGCATCTGGATGGGTGAAAACCCATCCATAATTATCTGAGCCCAAAGCCTAACTCCAGGGACATAAAAACCAAAGTGTTTTCTGCATGTTTTTACTATGCACTGAATTCTGTAGAAAGAATATTAGATAAAGTAAGGAATAATTATACTTTATTTCATTTGCAACTTTATCAAGAATTGTTCAGCATTTTCAAAAACCATGTCAATGGCAAAAATACGCCCATGGTAATGCAAGTTGTCCACACAACACCCCTCCCAAGTATCAGAAGCCCCTGGCAGTGTAAACACCCAACCACTTCACTTTTTCTGTCTAGTGCCTGAACATGTACGTGTTGAAATACGGTATATGGTTGTAAATTGTTTCATCTTATTTCTCCTTTTATCTCAAATCATTACATTACTTGTTTTGGAATTATGTGTGTAGGTAGGTTATATTATCTGTGAATTTCACTTTGGAATAATAAATAGGGCATTACCAAGTGTTTAATATAAAAACTGGCCATTGGGTTTGATGGCTGGAGAACCCCTGCTGGTCTGTGGCTCTGCATGTTAAATGTGTGTCAGAATCACCTCCTGGCACCACCCCAAGAATGCCCGTTTCTAAGAAGTTCCCAGGTCGGGGGCAAATGGGCAGCTCCAAGGGCAGAGGCAGGCTGGTGCTGAGCGCGGCCAGGCACAGGGACATGCTGGGGGCACTGGCAGGGGCACGGTGGCCTCGGTGGCCTCACACATTAGGTGCTCGGCACACCCTGGCAGCCAGCCTTTCCCAGCCTGGGAGGATTCTTCGCTCCCCGAGTCCTCCTGTTCTGGGTAGGGCAGAAAACCTGGGCAGTCCCTGGCTCCTTTTCACAGCCAGGAATGTTGGGAAATCTCAGCAGCCAGGAGCCTCACCCCTGGTAGCCCCTCTGATCACCCTGGAGATGGGACAGGAAGGGCAACCTTTCTGGAGGAAAGAGATTTCAAAGACATTACCTCCTTGTCAATCGTTCTGTAGCCGCACATGGTGTTGACAACTTCTGTCTGAAAGAGAAATGTGTATTAGCTAACACTTACATAGTGTTTACTCTAGAAGACATTTATTCCCCCTGACCCCCATTTTATAGTGCACAGAGAGTTGCACTGCCCAGTATGGATGGAGCTGAGATTCCCACCCCGGCAGCCTGGCTCAAGTCGGCATCTTAACCTCCCACCTCCAAGAAATGCACAGGGAGGACAGGTGGGAAGGCCAGGTCCGTGGCGCTTCGGTGGGAGGCCCACTGCTCCACCCGTGGCAGCCTAGGAACCCAGAGGAAAGGGCACTGCCCCAGGCTCCCTTACTGCAGCCGCCGCAGAGCCCAAGCTTTGCTGATATGGTTATGGGTTGTCTGAGGTCAGGGCTGGGCCGCTCCCACTACGCTGGCTCTTATGAAAGAAAATCCCAGACCACAGCCAGGGCCCTGGCCAGCTGGGGATTACCTGAGGGCAAAGCCAGGCCTCTGACCACACTTCCCTGCTCCTGCAGACAGCCACCCACCAGTGGAAGGACCGCCCAACCTCCTGCCTGGGAAGAGAGCTGCTCTCAGGGACTCCCAGTGGCTGACTAATCTAGGCGCAGGGGAAGCTGTGGTCAGCCCTAGACCCATCAAATCTCTTCCCAGCAGACCTATAACACAGGACTGGCAGGGGCACTTCCCATCACTGCCTGAGCCCTTGTATAGTTTCCTCTATTTTCTAGAAGGTGAGAGAAAGCTCGATGTCCCGGTCCCATCCCTTCACATCTAAGTGAAAGCTGCTGTGGGACCAGGGTGCCACAGGTTCCAGCAGTAATGCAGGACAGCGGAGTGGCCAGTATGGTCTCTGGCATCATGTTACCTGGTCCAGGTCCTGCTCTGCCACTTAGGAGCTCTGTGACCAACCTTAGGTGGGCTGCTGAGGGACTAGCACATGCAGGCACTCAATAAGGATTTGTTGAATGAATGAATAGCTTCCCTGGTCTGTTCCATAAAGCAATGGTGATCTAAGAATGTACTCCACGGAGCTGTTTTGAATATAAAGTGAGATAGACACATAAAGGGCTTATCCCAGGGCTGGGCACATGGCAGAACACAGACATGCTGGCTGGAGTGACTCTGGACACGATCCCAGCCCCTGGAAGGCAAGGAGGGCTGTCTACTCTCTTTCCAAAAGAGTGGGTTGAACCTCAGGCGTCATCTAGATCAGTCTAAATGTCAGGGCCTGATGTGTGGGCAAAATAACCTCTCCCAGTCTAGACTGTCCCCCAGGAGCCCTCAGACCCCAAAACACTGAGCATCCACTTCATGTCAGTCGGCATTTGTGGCCCCCCAGGCCAAGAACATGACCCCCAGGGAGAAGGTCAGGCCTGGGGAGCAAGTGCACGAGGGCATGATGGGAACAGGTGCTTCCTACCTCATTTGTTCATTCATTCAGTCATTACTGAACAAATACTGAGCACTCATTATGTACCATTCTCTGTTCTAGGTGTTGGGAATATAGACGAACAAAAAAAGGTCCTTGCCTTCATGGAACTTTTATTCTAGGGAGGGAGACAGACAATGAACATAATAAATAAGTAAACTATATGGTATGTAAGAAGGTGACAAGAATAAACTTACTCTTCACTGTGCTTCCAGCCCTGGAGGTGGAACCACAGCTCCTGCCCCTCAGGGAACAGACATGCGGCAGCAGAGGCCTCCCTAACCCTAGAGCCCAGAACTCTTCTCTAGGCCCCAGGGTGACTCACCTAGATATCTATGCAAACAGTAATTCTGGGTGGTTTTTTAATGAGATTAACATTTTTTGGTTTTGTTTCTGTTTTAATTAGTTTATTTAATCTATTTATTTTTGCCTGCGTTGGGTATTCATTGCTGCACGAGGGCTTTCTCTAGTTGCGGTGAGCGGGGGCTACTCTTCGTTGCGGTGCACGGGCTTCTCACTGCGGTGGCTTCTCTTGTTGTGGAGCATGGGCTTTAGGCGCTTGGGCTCCACTAGTTGTGGCGCACGGGCTCAGTAGTTGTGGCTCACGGGCTGTAGAGAGCAGGCTCAGCAGTTGTGGCGCACGGGCTTAGTTGCTCTGCGGCATGTGGGATCTTCGCGGACCAGGGCTCGAACCCATGTCCCCTGCACTGGTAGGCAGATTCTTAAACACTGCGCCACCAGGGAAGCCCCCAATGAAATTAACATTTAAGTCAGTAGCCTGAGTAAAGCAGATTGCCCTCCCTAACGTGGGCAGGCCTCATCCAATCAGTCGATGGCCTGAATAGAACAAAAGGGCAGCCCTTCCTCCCGAGTAAGGGAGAGTTCTTCCTGCCTGACTTCAAACATGAACTGAAACACTGGGTTTTCCTGGGCCTTGAGCCTGCCAGCCTTAAAACAGGAACTACATCATCAGCTCTCCTGGTTCTCAGGCCTGTGGACTCAGACTGGAACTAAACCATTGGCTCTCCCGGGGCTCTCGCTTGCCGACTCACCCTTCAGATCTTGGGACTTGCCTGCCTCCATAATTCTGTGAGTCAGTTTCCTATAATAAATCTCTTTACACACACACATCCTGTTGGTTCTGTTTCTCTGCTGAACAAGCCAGCAAGTCCCTTCCAGGTGGGACACTCCTCATGTAATGCCTGGTGCATGTGGAGGGTATGAAGACCTGTTCCCCTTGCCCCAATATGGGACAACTCTGAAGGATCATCCCAGGACATTCCTGGAGAGGCAGCTGAGGCCCCCATTGAGCCTGCATCATTGCTCAACCTCTCCCTCTGCCCAGCCCAGCTTCTGTCACCTCCCTTACAGGTGTCAATCCTGAGCACACCTCCTACTAAACCTCCTGCTCACTAACCAGCATGTCAGAGCCCACTTCCCAGACAGCCTTAGCTGTGACACCTGGACCACTGCACTAGCCCCTAACCAGACTCCCCACGTCACCTCTGCTCCCACAGCAGACAGGGTGGTCCTGGTAAAGCCTAAGTAAGATCTGCTACTCAGCTACTTAAAGCCCTGTCACTTGACTGCTTGTCACTCAAGGGAACCTAAGTGCTGACCACGGCCATCAGGGTACCCATGACCTCCCTGACTTTGTCTGCCACTCTCCTCCCCCACACTCACTCTGCTCCAGCCACACTGGTCTCTGCACTGTTTCTCAAACTCACCAGGGCAACTCCCACCTCAGGGCCTTTGCACTTGCTGTTCTCTCTGCCAGGAGTTCCCATCCTCAGATACACATGGCTCACTCCCTCACTTCCTTCAGGGTTTTACTGAGAACCTACCTTCTCAGTATCTAAAATTGCAATCCTCCACGCCCCTGCTTTATTTTTCTCCTTAGCATTTATCATCTTCTAGCATACTATCTCTTTTACTTATTTATTTTTCTTGTCAGTTCTACCCACTAGAAAGAATGTCAGCTCCATGCAGGCAAAAGTTCTCTGTGTGTTTTCTGTATCCTCAGAATGTAGAACCACATCTGGCAGGTCCTCAGTAAATACTCGTTGAATGAATGAATGAATACAAGTTGGGCTTCCACATCTCAACCTGGACCTTCAGGTGCCACTGCCTTGGGTGATGAAGTTCAGGGTCACCCCCCGTAGGCCTCCCTAAAAAACCCGGGCTCTTCCCCAGCACTCCCCTTGCACAGAAAGCTACCCTAAAATGGCAGCTACAATTTCCAAACAAACCTCCCCTCCTGGTCCAGCCTTTTTAGGGCTAATGCACTTGGCACTGGCTCCCTGACTCACTGGGTGAGGCCCCCACCCCTACCAGCAGCTGTGCGGTTTACAGAATCCGGAAGTGGGCACAGAATGGTGGAGCATCAGAAGAGAAATTTTCCATGACTCTTCAGGGTGTGAGTAATTGCAAAGCTCTCCACCTCATTCCAACCCAGAAACCATGCAGTTTTGGGACACATTAGTCAAACACAGGATTGACCAAGCCTCTCATTTATTAGCAGTGACAGCACAGGGCAGCCTCCCAAGGGGCCAAGGACGCAACAGAGCTGAGAGGATCCCACTGGGGAGAGGCGGAGGCTGACGGTTACATCACCAGACCCCTTCCAAATACCCTGTTGCTGATGGTGACCAGGACGTCAAGCCCAAAGTCCACCAGCAATGCCCACAGTGCAGGCCCTGCTCTGGTCCTCTGGCTACGGCTGTCAAGCCAGCCACCCTGCTAAGCCCCCCGGCCTGGACCCTCTCCTACTCCTTGCCTGGCTTGCACAGGAGTCCAGGGTGCAGCTCTGACAATGGCTGCCTGAATTTCATCCCAGCCCCATCAACCTTGGGCAAAGCACCTAACCTTTTGGTTCCTCAATTTTCTCATCTGTACAGTGTGTGAAATAACGGTACCTACCTCACAGGGTTGTTGAAAAGACTAAATGAGTTAATACAACTAAAGAACCTAGAAAAGGCCAGCACATGGTAAGTGCTCAGTAGATGTTAACGACCGCTACTAATAAGACAAGACTTCCCCGCCCCCGCTCCCAGATTCACCCCCTTTAGTAGCCCTCGAGGCTCAGGAAGCCTCGACAATGACCACCACCTCCTGCCTGCCGCACCCAACCATCTCCACCACCCATCCTGAAAGGTGAGAGAAGCGTTTGACCAGCCGGGAAGCCCCAGGAGCAGTGGGTACCGTGTTTCTGAAGCAGCAGGTGTAGGGCACCCCGCAGGCCAGGGGTCCGGGGGCATTGCAGTCATGGTACTGGTTTTTGCTCCAATCTCGGTAGTCTTCTCCGCCACAGCACTTAAACTGAGGGATGGAACAAGTGGGGAAGAGAGCTGCCATCACCGCCGGGGCCCCGGGCAGACGGCAGGGAGGGGCCCTGCCGAGGGATGGACGATGTGATTTATGATGGGGGTCACCCTGGTAGGGGGAGCTACAGGCAGCAAATGAGGCATCTGTTGTGGGGTCAGAGTTCGCCAAAAGCGGCATGGCTGCCCAACAGGTAGTGAGCACCCCGTCACCGGAGAGGCATGCAAGCCAAGGCTGGGTAGCCTTTTGGTGGGATAGCGGGGTGGTGACTAAACACTGGAGGGAACATCCTTCCTTGACAACCGGACTCCATCTTCACATCCCCAGGGCAGGCGCTCAACCCGAGGAGCTGGCCTTTAAGGTCCCGGAGAATAGGATTCTAGGGAAGCCCCACAACCCAGGGGTCCCTGAACCACACTGACCTTCTCCTCACCTGCCCCAGCTCTGCCTGTCCTGCCCTTAGCAAAGGGGCACACACCTCACACCCTGGCCTGGGCTCAGGACTGAAGCGATGGCACAGCTGGCATCATTTTCCCCTTAGCTTAGCCCCTCCCTGCATCTCCCCCTGTACAGATGCCAACGCCTGGGGGAAGCAGTTACTCCACTGAGATGCTGGTGTGTGCCGGGCATTATTCTGTGTGCCAGAGAGACAAGGGGCAGCCAAAGCACCACAGCCCTGCCCATATGGGACACATCTGCAGAGGGAGACAGAGAGGAATCAGCATTGTGAAAAGGACAGTGAGGTAGTGCTGGGTACCAGGGATACGGCAAACAGGGGAAGGAGTGGGGAGGTCGGGAAAGGCCTGAGGAGATGTCATTTAATCTGAAATAGGAACAACAGGAAAAAGCCGGTCAAGACATGCAAAGACCCCACGCAGAGACGAGGGGGTTATATTTCAGCAGCAGGTGTGCCTGGAGCAGAGCCAGCAAGAACGGAGGACATGAGGCCAGACCTTGAAAGCTCTGTCAGCCAGAACCAGCAGGGAGCTGGGATGGTATTCTGGGTGACGGAAAGTCACTGCAGGGTTTAACCAGGGGAGTGATATGATCCAAGGTCTTAGTAAAAACACAAAGCAGATACCCCTTCAGAGTCCCCATAGAGCCTTTTAGGTTATCAGTTTGAGGGATCTGGAAGTGCCTCTTTGGGGTACAGTGCAAAGCGCACTTGCTTTGCCATCAGACAGGCCAGAGTTCAAATGCTCACACTACCGGTAACTCCATGCTGTGTGACTTTGGGCAAGTCAGTGATCCTCTCTGGGCCTCAGATCCTCAACCATAAAGCAGGAAGAGCAACGTCAGCTTTGCACAGCTGAGCTGAGAATTACAAAGGGAAGCCATGCATGAGGCATTCAGCACCAAGCAGGGTGCCCAATGAGCATGAGTCATCCCGCCATTCCACCCTGGAAGAAATGAAAATTGCGAGCCAGCTGAAGGTTGGTTCCAATAAAAGCATTTTGCTCCACTTGATGGCCAGAGCTGGCAGGCACATCCCTGGCAAAGAAGGGCCTCCCAGAGGCTGCACCTGTTGTGACTACATGGAAGGCCTGAGCCAAGGGTGTGGCCACTACGGGTGGCCCTGGGTGTGGTGAGACGTTTGTCCCCACTGAGGGCTAGCATGGGAATCAGGCCAGCTGACGCCCCCAAGGTCACATCCAAAGAAGCACTGCCAGGGCTGAGCGGGCCCTCGGCCCTCAAACTCTGCTTGTCCTCACCTAGTAGGACATGAGGATGATGACCACTGCAGCTGACACTGACCTAGGTCTCATCATTTGCCTGGCACTGCTCTAACCACCTCTGAAACAGGTCGAGGCAATCTCACAACGACGCCAAGAGGAAGGGACCAAGTATCCCCTTGAGGCAGATGAGGAGGCTAAGGCGCAGGAGGACTAAGTGAGATTGATGTGTAGAAGCCCCTGAGGGCAGCAGCTTGCCCTGCAACTGCTATTATTATTACACCCACAGATTTGGGTGGACCTTGGGAAGAGGGATGACATCCCCAAAGGACAATTATCACATTCAAAGAAGTGTCATCGAGGAAAAGCAGAAGTCTTGTTCTGTTCCCCCATGCAGGGGGATATGGAATCGGGGAAGAGCTCTCTCCCCATCGGGGCTGTCCTTGACTTGGCAAGGCAGTGAGCTCCCCATCACTAAAGGGTCCTGGCAGGGGGAACTTTGAACTGGGTGGCTTGGAGGTCACTCCCACCTCAAAGAAGCAGGATCTTTACCCACTGGAGAGGGGCACCCTGAGGCACTGCCAGGTGGCTTGTAGCTACCCCTGACCTTGTTCTTTTTTTTTTTTTTCCAGGAGGGGAGGGCCCGTGTACCTGGAGAGGAACAGGTAGGGCAAGTATATTGTGGGGGAAGCACACGGGTAGAGAGCTGGTTGAGAAGGTCAGGCCCTGGCATCCCTACCCTTGGCAGCCATCCATGGCCCACTCTTGCCTCCCAACGTGGCCAGCCACCTGCTTTGGGAATGGATAAGCCATGTGACCCTCACCCCCACCCTCTTGAGCAGGGTCCCCAGTAGGGGACAAAGGGCATGGGAGGCAGATGTCTGACCCAAAGCGCCTGGCTCACCTCCTTCTGAACAAAGTCCATGATGTTTTTGAAGTCCAGATCGTCATAGTAGTTCTCGATTCCTCTTCGAATGTTGTCATTCAGAAAGTCGATGGTCTATTTAGACAGAGAAATTACAAAGGAAGAAGGGCACACATCCCCAGAGTCCCACCCGAGATTTCCCAAAAGTCGGGATTGAACCAGAGTGCCCACATGCCCAGGGGGCCCCTGTCCCTACCTGCACAAAGCACCCCTTCCACGCCCCCAGTGCCCATCGGATGCAGGAATGGTGCACCTCATTCCTTTACAGATCAAACAACCCATCCAGGCCAGGGCTGGGACTCAGCTGCTCAGGTTCCTGGCCTGGCGCTCCTTCTACTGCCAAAGACAGGCCTGTGCTGGAACCTTCCCTTTGCCCTCCAGGCCTTCTCTCCACTCTTCTCTCCTATCCAAGCCCTTGTTCTACAGATAAGGAGGCCCAGAGAGGGAGCTTGATTCTCCCCAGATCACCGAGCAGGTCTCAGCTCTGGTTAGGGGCCTGGCCAGGTCTCCTGACTCTCCTCCGGGCCTCTCTCTGTCACTGCAGGGAGATGACAGGGCCCACCTCCCTCTCGGGCTGGGACAATCCCCACCGGGAAGGGTGCTGGCAGGCCGCCCTCTCCCAGTCACACTGGGCCTTCTGGATCAACAGCCCGGCTGTTGTACTGGGATCCAGGAGCACAAAAGGCCCCACAGCAGGAAGGGATGGGGCGGGAGCGTGGGCAGCCCAGCTCCACACTGGCAGCGACAATCGGGGCTTTCAGAGCAGGAAGGCCCGTGTCTCATCAGAGATTGTGCTGGCACAAAGCGTGCATTCTCAGCTCTGGAGCCGGACGATTCCCGGGGGAGGTGCCCTCAGGGTACATGGGGACAGCAGGGCCCTGGGTTCCAGGCCCCAGCCTGGGACTGCAGGCCCCATCACAGCTACTCCTCCTCTCTGGGCCTCAGTTTCCCACTTGTGAACCAACCCTGCAGGCCTATGCTTAAGACACCTCCGAGCTCTGAAGATCAAAGACTAGGTTGCGAGGGGCTGTCAGGCCTCATGGTCAAGAACACTCCCTGCAGCCATGCAGGCCTCAGGCACTTCATTTAACTTCCGGGCCTCCATTTCTCCCTCTACGGGGGAGAATCCTCTGCCCGGGAGGGGTTGGAGATTCAAATAAACTAAATCTACAAAAGCACTTAGCAGGATGCCAGGCACATAGTAAGCCCTGCTGTTATTATGATAGGTCTTTCTTTTTCCAGGAGACAGATACCCTATGGTATCACTTCATACCCATTACGTCATCAGTGGAAAATGGCTAATCCCAGAAGAAATTAAGGCCGTAAGTCTTGTCCAAGAGCTGGGCCCTAGCCTGGGACCCCTCACAAACACCCTGCAGCCCAAAGAGGTGATGTGACGTGTCCAAGGTCACCCTGCTGATCACTGGCAGAGAGATGCTGGAACCAAAGCGTCAAACTCCCGGCCTGATACACTTTAAGAAGCCAAGATAAGTATATGTATAACTGATTCACTTTGCTTTATACCAGAAACTAACACAACATTGTAAATCAACTATATACTCCAATAAAAATTAAAAACAAAAACTCTGCGTGGGGATAGGTTATCCAAGGTAACTCCTCTGTAAAATGAGAAACAATATTAACAATCTTAGACTCATAAAAGATCATGTGTTACCAATGATTAAAGCTAATATGGAAAACAGGAAAAAAAGAAGCCAAGATAAGAACCCAAGGTTCAGATTGGGGCCATCTCCCCAAACCATCTCCAGTATCAAAAAGAGAGGAATGAAGGATGTGACAGCCATCTCCTTCCTGAAATTTAGACACTGCTCAAAGCCAAGATGACAAAGGAGACTGGCTCAGGGAAACCTATCTCTGTGGCCAGAAGGAAAACCCTCTGCTGATGAAAATCAGCCGCTCAGGAGCAGACCTGGGAGCTGCAGGCCTCGGGAGGCACAGGGCCAGCCCCCTTCCCGTGTGAGAGGCTCTTGCAGTCACCAGCCCTCAGCCCTGCCCAGGTCTGGCACTGGATCCCACCCAAGGCAGGGGCTCAGTGGAAGAGCTGCTTGCCGGCCACTCGACCTGGGCAGAGCAGGAGGCTGCCTGGCCTCAGGCCACCCTTCCCAGAGGCTCCCAGGTCCTGCAGCCTTTCCGACCTTGGGTACCTGCTCCTCTGGGTGATGAAGGGACAGGCCAGCCAGCTGGAGCATGGTTGGGGGTGTCGAAGAAAACAGGATACCAGGCAGGATCAGTCTGTCACCCAGGGTAGGGCAAGGGAATGAGCTCACAGCGTTAAATGGCATGGTGTAAGGGGCCCTTGGCTGAACTGAGGTGCAGGGGCTGATGTCCAAGGTCAGGGACATGTCTAGGGCCACACTCATGGGAGGCAGGGTGGCTTCCTTCCAATCTCAAGGCACTGCGGACCGTCCTGGTCCACCTACCCCAGCCCATCGGCTCACCCCTCAGCCCTCCCACTGGGTCACATGCTGTTAGGAAACAGGGTGGGATGAGGGCAGGAGGCCCAGGGCAGGGAGGAAGACAGGCGGCAGAGGGGACGCTCAGTGGCCCAAAGGGGAAAGGCTCTCCCTCCCTCTTTGGTGAGCAGCCCTGACCTCCCTCCCCAAACCAGCTCAGTCTCTGAGCATCTTCCAAAGGCACGGACTCCAAAAGAGCCCTCTTTGTGCAAATCAGGCCTTCCACCTGGTTAGCTGAACCGGGACCCCGTGGGGAAGGGAGGCCCCGCTGGCGGCCTCTCGGGATGGACAGGAGGAACAGATGGTCCCAGGCTCCACAGGCGGCAGCTGCCCCCGTTCCCATCAGAGAGCTCTTTGGGTATAAAAATTAAAAACAAAAACTCTGCGTGGGGATAGGTTATCCAAGGTAACTCCTCTGTAAAATGAGAAACAATATTAACAATCTTAGACTCATAAAAGATCATGTGTTACCAATGATTAAAGCTAATATGGAAAACAGGAAAAAAAGAAGCCAAGATAAGAACCCAAGGTTCAGATTGGGGCCATCTCCCCAAACCATCTCCAGTATCAAAAAGAGAGGAATGAAGGATGTGACAGCCATCTCCTTCCTGAAATTTAGACACTGCTCAAAGCCAAGATGACAAAGGAGACTGGCTCAGGGAAACCTATCTCTGTGGCCAGAAGGAAAACCCTCTGCTGATGAAAATCAGCCGCTCAGGAGCAGACCTGGGAGCTGCAGGCCTCGGGAGGCACAGGGCCAGCCCCCTTCCCGTGTGAGAGGCTCTTGCAGTCACCAGCCCTCAGCCCTGCCCAGGTCTGGCACTGGATCCCACCCAAGGCAGGGGCTCAGTGGAAGAGCTGCTTGCCGGCCACTCGACCTGGGCAGAGCAGGAGGCTGCCTGGCCTCAGGCCACCCTTCCCAGAGGCTCCCAGGTCCTGCAGCCTTTCCGACCTTGGGTACCTGCTCCTCTGGGTGATGAAGGGACAGGCCAGCCAGCTGGAGCATGGTTGGGGGTGTCGAAGAAAACAGGATACCAGGCAGGATCAGTCTGTCACCCAGGGTAGGGCAAGGGAATGAGCTCACAGCGTTAAATGGCATGGTGTAAGGGGCCCTTGGCTGAACTGAGGTGCAGGGGCTGATGTCCAAGGTCAGGGACATGTCTAGGGCCACACTCATGGGAGGCAGGGTGGCTTCCTTCCAATCTCAAGGCACTGCGGACCGTCCTGGTCCACCTACCCCAGCCCATCGGCTCACCCCTCAGCCCTCCCACTGGGTCACATGCTGTTAGGAAACAGGGTGGGATGAGGGCAGGAGGCCCAGGGCAGGGAGGAAGACAGGCGGCAGAGGGGACGCTCAGTGGCCCAAAGGGGAAAGGCTCTCCCTCCCTCTTTGGTGAGCAGCCCTGACCTCCCTCCCCAAACCAGCTCAGTCTCTGAGCATCTTCCAAAGGCACGGACTCCAAAAGAGCCCTCTTTGTGCAAATCAGGCCTTCCACCTGGTTAGCTGAACCGGGACCCCGTGGGGAAGGGAGGCCCCGCTGGCGGCCTCTCGGGATGGACAGGAGGAACAGATGGTCCCAGGCTCCACAGGCGGCAGCTGCCCCCGTTCCCATCAGAGAGCTCTTTGGGTCGTGCTGGTTCTTGCACGTGTGCACTGCCTTTGGCACCGTGCGTGTGCGCGTGCGCGCCCCTGCCAGAGACGTGTGTAGAATGCTTGGGTGGTTCCTGTGGGGGTGGAGGGCATACAGGTCATTCATTAACTCTAATTAAGTGTAAAGCATGGTGCTATATCCCACAACGTCCTGAGGGACTCGGGGAGCCGCTGAGAGGACGCGCCCTGTGGGAGCGTGGAAGGGAAAAGAGAATTCTGGCTTCCTCTGCTGCGTCCAGAGGCCAAATACACACAGTGCCAGCCCCACCCCGCTCTAAACCAGGTCACACAGCAGGGGCAGCTCCAATGAGGACTAGAAAACCACCTTTCACAAATGGCTGGCATGGCCTCAGAGGCACGTGGCCCGGGCTAAATTAAGCAAAGAGTAAGCAAGCATCAAAGGCCATGGGATTTTCAGAGCACATTGTTCAAGCTACCAGACTCAAGCTACAAAGAACTGCCCTTTCTAGTTCTTTCTTTCAATCTAGTTTTAAAGATATCTGAAGCCTCTGCATCACTGCTCTCAGTGGAGGCACTTGGAGAGTTTTTAAATGAATGAGGAGAATAGCGAAGGGATGTCAGATTTCTTCTGGAGGTCATGAAAATGTTCTAAAATCGACAGTGGTGATGGTTGCACATATCTGAATGTACACTTTAAATGAGTGAATTGTATGGCATGTGAATTAAATATCAATAAAGCTTTTTTTTTTTTAGCCTAAATAAATGAGGAACTGGAGGGGTGGGGGGCATGGGGCAGCAGCTCCCCCAGGACGGCAGGGGTGGAAGGGCTGGCTGGCAGCCGGAGCCTCCCACCAGGCCTCTGGGGACGCAGCTGTCCTAGTTTCCTACAGGCTGCCAGCCGGCTTCCATCGCTTCATGTCCGCTTCTGAGGCCCATGCTGGGGAGGCCCAATAGCTGGCAGCTCAGCTCTCATAATGCAGAGGCGGGTGCTCAGCCTAGGACTTCCTTCCTCCCTTAGTGCCTGGGCTGAGCCAGCATCTCTGGGCTCCCCACAGTACCCCCAGAAGGTGGGGATTCATCCTCGTTGCCTCCAGACCCCAGCCTCTGCTCCAGCCCTGAGATGGGCCCCATCAGACAACCAAGGGTTGAGAGGAACCCAGGGAGTGAGAAGCAAAGAGGTGCAAACTCTGCAAGGTTCTCTGGAATACCGGGCTGGAGGTCACAGGATTAATCCCCGTGGTGGGGGAGGGTTATGCTTTGGTCTCCCAGGTGTTTGGGGCTCTAGCTCTCACTCCCACAGTGGGAGGCACCAGCTATGGGAATCTGTCCACAACAGTGCAGAACTTTCTCTACTTTCTTCTGGGTGGGAAGGATATATATGCTCAGGTGCTCAGCCAAGCAGGCCATGCTGTCTCCTTTCTCCCTGCCCTCACCTCATGGTCACACCCAGAGCCCGCTAGTGGCAGTGCCATGATAAACAGGCTGGGTGCTGCCCATCATCCCATGGCCTGGTGTTAGGTGTGACCACAGCACCCTCTGATCAAGGCCAGGGAAGTGGTCGCTCCCCTGACTGTTCTGGTGGTAGAGGGAAGGAGGTCGGGGATGGGTAAAGACGTACCAGCTACAGCCCAGTGCCCTCTGGGTGTCCCTGCTCAGCCCTGCCTCGCTGGGAAC
Organism: Neophocaena asiaeorientalis asiaeorientalis; assembly: GCF_003031525.2. Classification (NCBI taxonomy): domain Eukaryota; kingdom Metazoa; phylum Chordata; class Mammalia; order Artiodactyla; family Phocoenidae; genus Neophocaena; species Neophocaena asiaeorientalis. Next base: position 1,164,597 of record NW_020175320.1, read on the forward strand.
ACACGGTCAGGAGCTGCCCACCTCCAAAACCCCCGACACCCTCCAGAGAGGCTCGGGACAAGCTGTGGTGATGGCAGGTCAAGAGCGGTGAGACCCAGACAACTGTGGAGGTCGTTCAGGTTCTCTGCCCCCCACTGGGTTCAAGGTGCTGCACTTCTGCTTCTAATGCCCGGGCCCTTGGGGCCAACAGCTCTGCACCCAGCTCTCCAACGCACGGCCACTCGACCCTGCACAAGCAGAAAAGCTGCTTCAGTCCAACTACTGGGTCATGCCTGGCAGCAGGGGCAGTGGTTAATGGAGTTTCTTCCTTACACTCAGGAGTCTGTTTACCTTTCTCTGCCTGGCGGTGGCCGTGGTCTGTGCACCTTCCTGAGAACCCTGTGTGAAGTTATTAGCCTGATGACTTGTCCTCATTTGTCACCACAAGTGCATTCTTAGAGTTAAGAGGTAGCCTGCAGAGTTGGAGACTGAACTTATTACATTGTGATTCAGAGAAATCTGTCTTCTCCTCTTGGTGAAAAAAAACTGGAGTTGGGAACTCACCTTCTCCTGGAACCTGACCTTGACTGTGCCTCACCTCTTCCTCCATCGTACGCTGCCCCTTTCTGCCACCATCAACAGCCAGGCTGCTCCTTCCCTATCCTCGCCATTGGCCCATTTCTTGTTTTACAAAATCGCATGGCATTACAGTTGGCAGGGACATCATTTTTCTTTATATGGTATTTTCCCCTTGATTATAAAAAAAGAAAAAGAAAATTTGGGAGCTAGGGAAAAAAAGAGTCCCATCCCTCAGAGGAGATATGAATTAATATGTTAATATTTCTATTTCCTTCCAGATTTTTCCAGGCCTATTTTCTTCATTGTGGAGATCTTACTGCACTTAGTTTTGTATCTCATTTTTAAATTTTTTGAATTATGTATCATGGGCATATGACAGCACAGCCCATCATGAGCCTCCAAAGAGCTGAGAGCCCTGAAGGTGAAGGTCCTTCCTGGGTTGCACACTGAGACCTTCCCCTGACAGGGCCCCATGAAGGGGACGACCCACCCAAGGGGAAGGAACACACTTCACCCCGTGGTGCCCTCAGGGTTTGGGGATAATGGAAACTCTCACCCCTGACCTCAGGCCCACGGCATCCTCAGCTGTAAGAGCTAAGGGTCCCTGGAGGTTTCGTCTTAGTTCTCTCCCTGGAAGAGAGAGGTGTCACAGTCCCTGTTGACCTACCCGGCACTGGAAAATAAGTCAACCGCCTTTGTGAAAGCACCTGGGAAACCAGAACTGCTCTTCACTTAGGGGATTGTTTATTAAACCACTGATGCTGCTAACCCTGGCCTGGACCTGGGCTTTAGTCAGTAAAGCACTCATAACTCTGGAAAGCTGTGGGCTGGCCAGGAGCCCTGCTGACTGCACAAAAATGCATCCCCATTCGCAAATGGAATAAACATCTCTCTCCCCTCAGGGCTGCTGAAAAATGAACCAATACCCTGGAACTGCCAGCCCAGAGCAGATGGTCTGAAAAGCAGAAAAGAGAAAAAGGGAGGAACAGGTAGCAAAACTAGATTGGGAAGACAACCAGTGGGACAAGGCAATCTACAGATTCAATGCGATCCCCTATCAAAATTCAGATGGCATCTTTCACAGAAATAGAAAAAAAAATCCTCAAATTCATATGGAACCACAATAAACCCCAATAGCCAAAGCAATCTTGGGCAAGAAGAACAAAGCTGGAGGCATCACTCTTCATGATTTCAATATTGCAAAGCTATAGGTACCAAAACAGTATGGTGTTGACATAAAAATAGACACATAGGTCAATGGAACAGAATAGAGAGTCTGGAAATACACCCACACATATATGGTCAACTGATTTCCAGCAAAGATGCCAAGAATATACAACAGGGAAAGGACAATCTCTTAATAAATGGTGTTGAGAAAACTGGAAATCCACGTGCTAAAGAATGAAATTAGACCCTTAGCTTATACCATAGACAAAAATCAACTCAAGACGAATGAAAGACTTAAATATAAGATCTGAAATTGTAGAACTAACTCCTAGAAGAAAATATAGGGAAAAACTCCTTGACATTGGTCTTAGTGATTTTTTGGATCTGACATCAAACATTATAGGCAATGTCGCCTATAGCAAAAATAAATAAGTGGGACTACATCAAACAAAAAAGTTTCTTCACGGCAAAATAATCAAAAAAGTAAAAAGGCAAACTATGAAAATATCTGTAAACCATATATCTGATAAGAGGTTAATATCCAAAATATACAAGGAACCCTTACAACTGAATAGCAAAAAAAACAAATACAGTTGACCCTTGAACACTGTAGGGATTAGGGATGCCAACACCCAACACAGTTGAAAATCTGCATACTGCTATTTCTGCCTCAAAAGCAAAGGAAATGATAAATAACTCACCCAAGGGCAGGAAGCTAAAACAGCTTAAATAGAGTCAGGACTCAAACGCTAGTTCTTTTGACTCCACATACTGTAATCTCTAACCGAACATAAACTTTTCCTCACACTTAGTTATTTAAGGATCTGTAAAATGAAATACAGGTACTATATTTATTGAAAAAACTCTGTGTATAAGTGGACATACACATTTCAAACCCATGTTGTTCAAGGGTCAACTGTAATCTGAGTAAAAAACAGGCAGAGAACCTGAATAGATATTTTTCCAGAGAAGACATACAAATGGCCAACAGGTATATGAAAAGATGCTCAACATCACTAAACATCAGGGAAACGCAAACTGAAACCACAGTGAGATATTATCTCACTCCTGGTGGAATGTCTATTATCAAAAAACGAGAGACAAATGTTGGTGAGGAGAAAAGGGAGCCTTTGTACACTGTTGATGGGAGTGTAAATTGGTACAATCATTATGGAAAACAGTATGATGATTCCTCAAAAAATTAAAAATAGAACTACCATACGTGGTACAATCCCACTTGCGGGTATATATCCAAAGGAAATGAAATTACTATCTCAAAGAGTTATCTGCCAGGAAAAGAACTCCCATGTTCATTGCAGTATGATTCACAATTGCCAAGATATGGAAACAACGTGTCTGTTGCCAGATGAATGGATAAAGATGTGAGATATATACATATAGAGAGAGAGATACAGATACGTAGATATATAGATATACATATATTCTCCATTGTGTGTGTGTGTATATATATATGTATATATATATACAATGTATATATAATGGAATATCATTCAGCCATAAAAAAGAAGGAAAACCTGCCACTTGTGACAACATGGGTGAACCTCGAGGGGGTTATACTAGGTGAAATAAGTCAGACAGAGAAAGACAAACACCATATGGAGTCACTTATATGTGGAGTCTAAAAAAAAAAAGACAAAAAAACCCCTCAAACTCATAGAACCAGCGAGTAGAAAAGTGGTTGCCAGAGGATAGGAGGCGGGTGAAATATGGAGATGTTGGTCAATGGTACAAACTTCCAGTTATAAGATGAATAAGCTCTGAGGATCTAATGTACAGCATACTGACTATAGTTAATAATACTGTATTATACATTTGAAATTTGCTAAGGGAACAGATCTTAAGTATTCTCATCAAAAAAAAAGTTAACTATTTGAGGTGATGGATGTATTAATTAACTTGATTGTGGTAATCCTTTCACAATGTATACGTATCTCAAATCATCACACTGTACAGTCTAAATATATCACAATTTTATTTGTCAATTATTCCCCATAAAGCTAGGGCAGGGGAGAAAAAAAGAACTGAAAAAAAGATTGGAAAGCATCCCTGAGCTGCCTCCATCTTCCTGTGTGCTCTTAGGAGGGCTTCTTAACCTCTCTGTGCCTCAATGACTTCATCAATATGATGGGAATCTCCCCTTCCATCACAAAACACGAAGAAGACCCCTGGATTCCAAGGGTGTAGACATGCCTGTGGTTAAGGCCCACCCAGCTGGTCTCCCTACTGTCCACTCTCCATTCAGCAGCAAGTAAAATGTGAATCAGATCACATCACTTCCCAGCATAAAACTCTCCAAAGGCTTCCTACTGCCTTTAAAACAAAAATCCAAGGCCCTACCTGATCTGCCCTAGATCTTCATCTTCTACCCCCTCCCCATCACTCACCTGTTTCAGCCAAGCGGCCTCCACACTGTGCACAAACCCGCCAAGCTCCCTTCTGCCTCAGTGGCTCCCTCCGCCTGGACCTCTGTTCCCTCTGAGCCTCAGCTGGTTGGCTCCTTTTCAGCAGCATCCTCCCCACCTCCACCCCAGGCACTCTGTTATCAGCCTGTTTTGTTTTCTTGTTCTCCGGTTTACCTGTTCAGTGCCCATCGCCCCAGCCCAGTGGATGTTCCACGAGGGATTATCTGCCCAGCTCTCTGCTGCACCCCCAGTTTGTAGCCCTGGGCACACACACAGTGGGTGACTAGCATACACATGGCTGATAACTGCGCCAGAGGCCCACCTGGTTCCGGAAGATCAAGGCCACCACGCCACCAATGAGCTCGATTATGAGGCAAATCCCAAGGATGTACATAAACTGGAAAACAAAATTCAGAGATTCACCTAGAGGGGAAGGGGAAGTGCCATCTGCTCCGAGGTCAAGCGCAATAAAGAGAATCACCTCTGTCGGAGCTCTTAGCGGCTCCTGGGCCTTTCGCCCCTTCCTCCTGTGAGGACACAGGATGTGGACACACATTCCCGGGAAAGCCTGTTGCTGGAGCTAGTGGTCAGGAAAAGTGACTCAGCTGTCCCAGCCAGACTGTTATCAAGGTTTGTCCCAGGGGTCCTCAGCAGGGTCTAGGTGGAGAAACACAATCCCCTCCACCCACCCCCCACCACAAGCAGAGCTGGTCCTCGCTCTGGCTGACCCAGAGGGGACAGGCCTGGCTTGATGGACAGGCTGCGCAGCATTTCCAGCTCTGCCTGCAGAGGCTCTCCACAGTGGCTTCCCAGACCCCCAGTGTGGGTGAGGGGATGCCTGAGGCTTAGAGGATACAACCCCCTTTATCACAGAAATGGGCATTGTCCAAACTGATGTCAATAACTTCCAGGCTCAGGCAGCACCGAGACTATCCTCATAGGGGCTTTTAGGGGCTTCCCATGTGAGGGGGTCAATGAGGTCAAACACACACGTGGTTGCAGAGAAAACAGATCCTCCTACCCGGCACCCCCCACTCTGGAGAGCCATCCATCTCTTGCCAGTAAGGGGGGTAGGGGGGTTGACCTCCCCTGACCCCAGGGCAGGCACTTGGCCAAGCAGGCCCATCAGAGTCCTAGGACCTTGGCCAGAGTTACCAGGAAAGATTCCCCGGAATCAAGAACCATAAGGACTGTTGGCCTGAAGCTGCTGGCCACCACTGCAAAGAGAGCCTGAGAACAGCATCCGGCGTCCAGCTGGGAGGTGGAGAGAGAGAGAGAGAGAGAGAGAGAGAGAGAGAGAGAGAGAGAGAGCCTGAGGGCACCGTCTGTAGCCCCGGACCCAGTATGGGCTTGCTGGTTACATGAGCTACTGACTCACCACCAACAACTTTTCTTGGTTTTGCTTGCTCTCATTTGAGTATGCTTTCTCCCACCTCCAACCGACAGTCCAGACCAACACAGGGTTTAAGTAAGAAGAACAGTATTCAAATCAGCCTTTCTACGCAGAAGTGGAGGAGGCTGGGCACTCTTGGGCCAACGTGCACAGACAGGCTGACCCAGGAAACCCTCTAAAAGAGCTGGTTTGAGGCAAGGACTGAATAACTGGGATGCCCAAGGGCCCAGGGGTGCTCTCCCCAGCTCTCCTGGGGACGCCAAGGACCCCACCACCACCAGTGGCTGAGGGGTGCGTGGGGCGGACTCACCGCTTGGAGAAGGCACAGGTTGTCGCGAAGGGAAGCCAGCACGCCGATGAAGGACACGATGAACATGACAACCCCCAGGAGGATGAGGATGATGGCCGGGGCCAGAAAGGCACTTTCCAGGGTTTTGTATTTCTGCCTCTCGACCTCTGCATAGATCCCCACTGACAGGACCAGGCCCCCGATCAGCTGCGGCAAGAAAGCAAGGAGTGAGAGAGGAGAAGAACTGGCAGTCGCGTGATTTTCCTACAAAGGGCTCGTCTGAGGGCTGTGGTGTCTGCCGTTACAGGGGCTCACCCCAGGTGACTGGATGTGAGGGAAACTGTTATGGGCTCAACTGTGTCCCCCCAAATTCACATGCTGAAGCCCTAACCCTCAGGACCTCAGAATGGGACTGTACTTGGAGATTGAGGCTTCAAAGAGGTAATTAAGTTAAAATGAGGTCTTATGACTAGGCCTTAATCCAATACAAATGTTGTCCTTAGAAGAAGAGGAGATTAGGATACAGACACACACAGAGAGAAGACCATGTGAAGACACAGGGAGAAGACAGCCATCTACAGACCCAAAGAAAGAGGCCTCAGAGAAAACCAACTCTGCCCACACCTTCCTCTTGGACTTCTGGTCTCCAGAGCTGCAAGGCAACAAATCTCTGTTGTTTAAGCCACCCAGTCTGTGGCACTTTGTTATGGCAGCCCTAGCAAACTAATACAGACCCTATTTGGAAATGCTGCTTTAGAAGAAGGTACTGGTGAGTCAGGGAAAATCCACTGGCTAGAGAGTCAGAGAACCTGGGTTCGAGTCCCAGCGGTGCCACTTGCTAACCCTGGGCGTTGGATAGGCAGGCCTTGGACCACATGCGTCTGTGTTCTCATCTGAAAAATGGCTGAAGTTTATCATTTCTGCCCTGTTCACCCCACAGGTTTTTGCAAGGCTTTTGTGAGATAAGGAAACTGGAAACACTGGAAGTCTGAAAGCCTGGGGCCCCTGGGCTACGTATTACACAGGCAGGTCACCAAGGGAAATTTCAGAACTGCTCAGGGAGATGGGCATTTCACTCAGCACCAGAAACATGGAATTTATCTTCAGAAAGACTATCGGGAATGCCGAAAGTCGGAGCAGGAGGGCTTTTCCGGTGAATTCTTCATCATCAACTTTCCTAACGGTGGAAAGGTGACCACTGTAACAACCCATCAGAAAAAAACAGGCAAAAAAAAGCCCTTGGGGGACCCCTTTTTTGCTCTCAGCCTGAAAACTCTCATACTAAATCTTCCGGGAGATTGATCAGCTGACATCACCCCGAACCCTCAGATGAGTCTGTGACTGCACTGCCACATTGCACTGGGATCCGCAATAGTGTTCTAACTGGCCCCCTTCAGCCCGTTCTCCACAACAGAGTGACAGGCGAAACCTGATCAGGGCAGGCTGGTACTCTGTGCGCCAAGAGTAAAAGCCACAACCCTAATCACAGCCTACACAGCCTGTCTGAGCTCACTTCTCACTCCCCCCACTTCCTCACTCTGATTTAACTGCATGGGGCTCCTCACTGCTGGTCAAACACACGAAGTGTGCCACCCCAGGGCCTTTGCACAGGCTGTTCCCACTGCCTGGAATGCTCTTCCCTCTTCCTTCTGATCTCCATATGGCTCTATGGCTCCCTCCCTCACCTCCTTCCCGTCTTTACTCAGTCTTTGCTCAATCGTTTCCTGCTCAGTGAGGCCTTTGGGGTCATCTTGTTTAAAGGTAGAAAATCCCTCTCCTTGAAACTCCCGATCCCATTTTCCTGTTTTATGTTTTTCCTTTGTAATTGCAAGTATTTAACATACTATATTTTTTGCTCTATTTTTTAACTGTTTGTCTTGCCAACAAGAACATAAGCTCCAGGCTAGGAGGGATTTTCGACCATTTCGGACATCGTCAGCACCCACAACAGCCCTGGCATTTAGGAAGTACAACAGGCATTTATAATCAATGTCTGTCGAATGGATGCAAGCCAGGCTTCCTAATAGACCCCCTTGGGTTTGAGTCTGCCGCTGTCTACCCAGCCTCCTTCCCGTCCAAGGATTCTGGCTTTCCAGGCCACACATTCCCGAGAGCAGATACCCTGGACTTCACAGAGCAGAAGGCAGTGTGGGAGAGGAGCTGGAAGCCATGGTGCTGTCAGCAAAGGTCTGAGTAAAGGAAATGAGGGATAATACAGACAAGATGTGGGCCAGATGTGCCATGAGCACAGCTACCCTAGCGTCAACATCTGGAACTCCTCAAGTTACTCCTGGTCTACCCCCATCTTAAATTGACTACAATGTGCCCTCAAAGTAGATCCCCTTGACTGCCTTCTAAAGAGCACCAAGACTGTCCTGGGTAAAGGGAAGTGCCTGCTTCTCCTAAGCTTTGACAAGTGGCGGGGATGCCAAAAGTCAAACAGACCAACCTTACTTAGAAACACTGGGTAACAGGGGATTACTGGGAAGCCATCTCCCTCGGGTCCAGGGTTCTGCTGTATTTCACAGCTAAGTGCCATTCCCCTTAGTTTGAAAGGATAATCTGGGACTACTGAGATCTACTCCCCTGGTTTAAAGGAATGCCTTCCCAACACACATGGGCCAATAGGTGCGAAAGGCATTGACAAACTTGGCCATGAGCCACTTATTAACAAGTTGGCCATATCAGGAAAACCGTGAGTGAAATGATGTCATCCAAATTACCCAGTTGGGTAAATTTTTTAATTTATAAGACAGGATACACACACACACACACACACACACACACACAGCCCTCTATAGGAAAATGGGGGCCACAGGAAATAAAATCTACCTTTGATAGGGAAAGATTAACCAGAGTTATTTGGTCAGTTCATGCTCCAAACCCCAGAACATGGTGAAATCATTGTTCAAGGCTGGCCTAAGCCCTGCGGGTCCTCTGAGAACAAGGGCAAGCAGCTTTAGAGAGCCAAATCCTCCCCTTCCGAATCAGTGCAATTACAAGAAATCACTTACTCAACCCTAACCCTGAACCAGACACAGAGCCCAGAGATCCTTCCACCCCAGGGATCCTTCCACCCCTTCACCCTGGGGATGACGGTTAAAGAAGAACCCCACAAAGAGGTGACATCTTCAGAGCCCAGGCAGGAGTGCAGCCAATATGCAAGGCCATGGGGGCAACAGAGGTGGGGCTTTACCCTCTATCTTGGTGGAAAGTATGATTCTCAGGTTGTCACTGAACCAACAAGATAACATCTTAATATTTTCAGGATTGATTCCATATACTTTTGTTTTGTTTCCTGCTGTAAAAAAAAAAAAAAGCTCTTCTTGGGCAGGATGGACACAGGCCCTGACATCTTCCCAGTGCCCTAGCCTGTCCCCCTCCCTCCTTCCCGCTTGAGGCTATGCTTTTGGATTAAAGTACCGTAAACCATCTCCAAAACACCAAAGCTGTCATTGGCCTCCATTCTGAGCAGAATTGACCCCAGCCCTCTTTGTAAAGGCCAGTCAGTGGCTTCTTCTATTTTTATAAGCTCCCCGGACACTCCAGAACAGCCTTGCCGGGAGGAAACAAAACTTCCTTTGGTCTGATCTCCCTCCTGTTACAAAAGATCACATTTTCCTTGCTAGTCAGCCTTGCAACATTTCCAGACCACTAAAGCCATAGGAAAGCTACTGTGGCAAACGCAGACCCAAACTTCTGGACTCCCGCACCACTGTGTACTGAGCTATCACAGGTTCGTGTCTCCTGGTCCGGCCCTCCCAGCGGCCAGCAGGCAGTCCCTAAGGTGGCTTCGCACACAGCACACACTGATCTGGGCTCCTCATTCAAGGGTTCCAGGGGCAGTAGGCACGGGGAGAGGCCGGCATACCCCTCCCAGGCACTTCAAGATTTCCAAATGATATTTACATCTCTGAGGACATCATGTTTCCATGTGAGTATAAAATTAACTGCTGATGCTAGCGTGCAATCCCATGCACTCTTCTCTGCTAATTATAGTCTCTCTTCGGGGGCCGGCCACTCCAGCTCCAGCGCAGGAAGTAAATGGCCCATTTGTCAAGCAGGACAGCTTCAGCTAAACATGGCTGGGGATGAGGGGCACACGGCCACGCCCATTTGGGGCCAAAGAGGCAAAGAACATGCTGCTGGTAGCCCACGCGCCAGGACCAGAGCCCCAGACTTTGCAAGCCACATGGCATCTTCAACAGGCTGCATGGGAGCCCTGTCGTCCATTGTGAACCAGGCCCAAAGGTCCCCTCTGAGCCCTGCAGCCTGGAACCGGCTTCTTCCTCTGCAGGCTGAGGCCCAGCTTCATGCAGCTGCTGGGAAGCAGGAGGCCGTGTGAGGCATTCCAGCACCTGCGTCATCCCCTCCTTCAGGAAGCATCTGGTCCCAGCTGGCTTACCCCCAGCTGGGGCAGGTCTGCACTTCGAGGGGACCTGCAAGGCCTATTTTTACCCACAAAGGCATATGCCAGGCACCTATTGTGTTCCAGACCCTGGGGGTCACAAGGGGTCCCAAGACTAGACAATGGGCTAAGTCTGGAGGAGGGGAGATTAAGAGGCTAGAAATGATCTCTGTGGCCTGATGGATGGAATTCAGGGGTCTTTGAACTGGGGATGGAGAAAAAAGTCAATCCTTACTTTCATTAGCCTTTAACTGAAATGTTCCTGTCACGAAAAAAGAGGAAGAACCTCAGGTCTACGGGAAGCATGCTGCAATCCCTCCCATGGGGAAGGCTCTGGGAATTTGAACAAAACTGAGGGGGAGAAAGGAAACATCAGAAAATCAAGGTGGGCTTCCTGGAGGAGCCAGTGTTTCCTGGAAGGTCCCAAGAACTGTTTCACTCTGAAACCATCTCATGGGTCACTCAAGGCTCCAGGGTTCTGTGTGGCCCAAACAAAGCACTTTTCTGAGTTTTGAGCTTGAAAGGATGTGGGGAGTAGCTAAAACCCAAGGCCTGAGAGAGATTTTAAATAAGATGGGGCTAGCAGGTCCCCTGCATCCAGCCAAGAAACCCCAGACTTCACATCCATCAGCTCTTCTGCCCCAGGACGATCCTGCCTGGCCCTAGGCAGAGCCCACCCTGCAGACAGCCATCTTCTCTCACACACAGATTAGGGCTGGAAGGAGCAGTAGAGGCAGGATAAGAGATGGGAGTTGGCATTCTGGACCTTCATTTATTAGTTCAGTGCCCTTGGCCATGCCACTTCGCCTCTTTGACCCTCACCTTTCACCTGTAAAACAGTAAAGGCTGCTGCTGTGTACAGAGTGATTATGCTGTGCCAGCATCCTGCGAAGTGCTACACCGGCATGATCTCCCTTGACCATCACACATCCTTGCACGTCTAAGAAACAGCCGATCACATTTTACAGACAAGTCTCAGTGAGGCTAAGTGTCACAGAACTTATGAGAGGCAGAGCCAGCATGTGTGGGCAAAACCTGTCTGGCCTGCCACTAAGGCTACCAGATGGGCCTTTCACTTAGATCTGGGAGATAATTGGTCTGAAATGTCTCTGCAAAATACAAAGGTTCCAGTAGCAGAGCAGTACTCCCAAGAGAATGTTCTGTGATGATAGTAACATCTAATACGGTAGCCACTAGCCATGTGTGGTTAGTAAGCTCTTGAAATGTGGCTTGTGTGCCTGGGGAGCCGAATTTTTAATTTTACTTCCTTTAAAGTAGTTTAGATTTGATCACGTGTAGCTGGCGGCCACCGTATTGGACAGCACAGTTCCAGAGCAGCTCTCGTTGGACGCTGCCCCTTACCATTCTCACCTTGCTCCTTTCTGATAGTACAGACCACCCTTATTAGAGAGTCACGTGCCCTAACCATCCTGCCACTAGCTAGAGGAAGTTCAATTCATACTCACTGACTTCATTCAGGAGAAAGCAACCTCTTTTCCCACTTTCCCCAAGAAAGCTCAGTTCCTATTATCCCATCCCTCTTGCCCCTAAGGAAAGCAGGACACCCCAGATCCAGCATCCCCAACCCAAACTGATATAGGGCCTATTCTGTCTCCTGGGAAAGTGCCAGACCCACCTCTAGGACTACAGGGCAGTATTCTAAGCTCTGGGGCCCTGGACCCCAGCACTAAGTCCAGGCAGCCTGTGCTTGAGGAAAGGGGTTCCTCCCAACCCCAAAGGAAAGCCAGCCCTGGAGGAAACGGCAGAGACTGCCTCCTACTGCCAGCAAAAAAGCCAGTCTCTGGTCTTTGTCACTGATACTCCACTGTCAACTCTGCCTTCACCCTAGACTTCTTTCTTTTTAAAAAACTGGACATCAATGCAGAGAACTTGGTTAACTGCAACACTTGGTCCATGACATCCTCTGACAGTCTGCTTTTGTTTGGAACGTAGGAAGCACCACATATTAACCAGTCCTCCTGTCCTCGCTGATGTGCTACGACTCTGCTGTCACACACTGACTCTCCCATCGGCCACTCGGTCCCAAAACGAACCCCCCTAGTGTAGTGACTACAGTTTTATAACACACCATGGCACCTGCTAGGCCACATCCCTCCTTCCTGTCTTCTTCCGAAGTGTCCTGGATACTCTTAGACCTTGACTCTTGTGTAGATATTTTAGAGTCATTGTATCAAATACCATGAAAAAACCTGCTAAGGTTTAACTAGAACCGCATTGAATCTATAGATCCCTTCGGGGAGGATTGACATCTTTATCAGGACTTCCTGCCCAAAAGCATGATTTATTCCTTCTTTATTTACATCACCTTTATTATGACCTCTCTAATAACAGTGCTCTCCACCTCCCTCAAGCTTTTCTGTGGCTGTCTAGGCAGATCTGGAGAGAGACTTGTGGAAGTCTTTCCCAAGCTGCCCCTCCAGCTAGGCCCAGGGTGGGAAACATGGCCTTTGGAAAACAAATCTCTCTAAGAAGCAAAGTGGACACACCAGTCTGTTTTGCTACCCTCCTGTCACCAACAGTTACAAACACTTGATTTAAAAGACTCCCACACGATAAATTAGGAGTTTGGGATTAACATATACACATTACTATATACAAAATAGAGAATCAACAAGGACTTACTGTATAGTACACAGAACTCTACTCAATATTCTGTAATAACCTATAATAGAAAAAAATCTGAAAAAGAATGGATATATGTATAGCTGAATCACTTTGCCATACACCTGAAACTAACACAACTTTGTAAATCAACTATATTCCCAAAATAAAATAAAAATTAAATTAAAAAAATAAAAGACTCCCACATGTTGTCTGTTCTCTATATTGTGAAGTTTTTTAGAGGTCTGCCTTGTCACTTTCTCTGTCACTAGATGATCGTCCACATTCTTACAGCTGGGGAAAAAAAAGGCTCCCACATGTACACAGCTCATTCCAGGCTGTGAAAGAGCTAAACTGGGAGGTTTGCAAGCCCCAGCTACTCAACCCAGCCGGGGCAGAGTGGAACTTCTAATCACAAACCAGCACAAACATATGAAACACTGTGGGTAGGAGCTGACAGAGCCCGGACTCTCTTTGGGTAGAGTTTAGGGGCAGGCAGATGGGGAGCGATGTAACAAACAAGTGGTAAAAATCTTCTGAGACAAGAGGCCTGGCAGTCACTTCCTCCTGGGAAATCGGAGCAGGCCCATTGGAACTGAGCCTTGGAGGATGCACAGGAGTTTGACTTCACACCACTGGACGCTCCGTCAGCACAGGGACTGGCCCGATAGATCTGTCGGCGGAATGAATCAGAAATGCTATTGCTTCAGATGCCCATGAGCCCAAAGAAGAAACTAGTGATGCCATTCCAGAGTAGAGCCCTCTGAGGCTTAAGGATAAGATGACTTATCTGGTTAATCTGAAAACCACAGAAACAGCCAAGGGGCAAAGGAGAGTCAAGAGCATATCACCTCCACCCAACACACTCTTCTCCCTGGTTTTCTTTTCCCTTCTGTCTCTGGACCCCTTTCCTTCTCTCCACCTTCCATGTGTCTGAACCAAGAGAGTCAGAGCCCACCTCCCAGGGCTGTATTCCCACGGTGCCTGGGTGATTATCTTCCTAGATCTCAGCCCAGGTAGGGCACCCCCTGCTGGGGTACACTCAGCAGTACACCCTGTGCCAAACCACTGCTGGTCTCCCCTCCCTTCTTTCTCTAGCAGGGCTGGCTAAGGCTCCCCTGCTCAGAGCTGCAGGCCACTGGCAGGAGTGAGTAAGATGGCCCAGGTCTCCCCTTCCCTCAGACCCTCTAAAAGCAGACACAGGCTCACAGAGGTGACAAGGGGACTTTGTCCTAGACAGCCTCCAGTTCAGGTCCCAGCAGCCTTTCAAAACCCCCAGCTGCCCACCAGGAACTGGGCCAGGCATCCCCCATTCTTTCCAAAGTGGCGGCAAGAGGAATTTCAGGGAAGGGGGCAGGAAGGTGGAGTCCCCCATGATCTCAACTCTCCCTGACCCTCCAGGCTACTGAGAGAAGCCGCAATAAAGAAGGGAGCTGGGCTTCCCTGGTGGCGCAGTGGTTGAGAGTCTGCCTACCAATGCAGGGGACACAGGTTCGTGCCCCGGTCCGGGAAGATACCACATGCCGCGGAGCGGAGAACAGGAGTTTGGGGAGTAGACATGGGGGGGTGCGGGGCGGGGGAAGAAGGAAATTCCAGCAGCAGGTGCAGAAGGCAGTGAGGCCCCACAGCCAGGGCTGCCTTTTCCCGGGGGACACCTGGCTGCGCTGGGCAGATACGAACTAAGGGCTGTCTCCACACAATTTTGGCAATGACAGAGCTTACTGTTGTGTGTTTCTTGTTTTTAATGTTAGATGTAGTTTTATAGCTAAGAAAAAAATAAAGCGAATTGATTTTATATATATATATATATATATATATATATATAGCCCTTGGTTCATTCTTTGCACAAAATCCCACATCTGAACAGGGTCCTTTGTCCCTGAACAAAGGCTGGAAGGCAGAGGAGGCAATCAGACCACAAGTGTCAATGCCTGGCATGACACTTAAAGAATATAAATTGCCCCCACTCCAAAGGCTCAAGACTCCAAAGAGGTCAAAGGGCAAAAGGGAAAAGGAGGCAGCATGACACATTGGAAGGAGAACTGGGGTGCGGGGGGGAAGGATGAGAGGGGAACCCTGAACTTTAATCCCAGTTCTGTCGCTAACTCCCATGCAACCTTGGGTAAGTCTCCCTTCCCCTCTCTGGGCCTCTATTTCCCTGCTCCAAAAGGGAGATGTTCGGCCACAAGCCCTAGAATCCCTTCACTGCTCCGGGGGCCCATGGCAACTCATGCCCAGACAGCCCTTGTTAGAACCCTGGCCACGAGCAGACTGTGGGTGGTCCAAAGTCCCCTCCTCTACTGAGTCCTTCTCCATGGGTCTACCCCTGCTTTCCCACCTGGCCTGGAGACGTCACACTCCTGCATGAGAAAGGTCCTACAGGGGACAGAGATGCCCTTTCCGCCCTGATCAAGGCACACACCTCCCAGCCTCCCACAGCAGCTGTGGGAAGGAGACCAACTGTTTCTTGGAAATAACAAAGCTGAAAGAGGCTAATGCCCATCCCCCAAAGCTCAGCTCAAAGCCTC
Organism: Neophocaena asiaeorientalis asiaeorientalis; assembly: GCF_003031525.2. Classification (NCBI taxonomy): domain Eukaryota; kingdom Metazoa; phylum Chordata; class Mammalia; order Artiodactyla; family Phocoenidae; genus Neophocaena; species Neophocaena asiaeorientalis. The sequence continues at coordinate 1,179,985 of NW_020175320.1, forward strand.
CTCCCCTGGAAAGCCTTCCTGGATCACCCCAGCTATAGAGATCTTTCTCCACTTGTGATCACCTATGAAATCACCAATGGGAAGCCCTCACTGGTACTGCTATTTACAATACTAACTATGCCCACTGAACAGATCATTCTGGGTATTTACTACCCACTGCATGCAGAGCGAGGTGGCAGGACCCAGCAACACATATACCATACCATCTCTGACCTCAACAACTTCACAGTCCGCATACATGATGCCAATGCATTAGTCCCAAAAGTTCACAGGAAGTTTAGCTTAGCTCCCAGACCACATTCTCCCCACAGAAGCCATATGGAAAGTGGTTAGAGCCCAAGCTGGTTCACAGTGGCCTAATGAACTACAATGCCCCTGAAGCAAGATACCATGCAAAAGTTCCTGGCACCCAGCAGGTGCTCAATAAATGTTACTTCTCCTTTCCCAGTAAAGATGCAGTACTGTTGTAACCCTGACATTTCAAGACTCAAGTCAGATGCCAGAAACCATTTCCCCTTTAGAGGCACTTTGGTCCAAGGATAAATCAGGGGAAAGAGAGTCCCTATTCTGAATTCTAAGGCAACATTCACTGATTCAACATATATTTAGTAAGTGCCTAGTATGTACCAGGCACTGGGAATAAAAAGGTAAGACCTAGTTCCTGCCTCAAGGAGCTCAGTCTGGTAAGACACACCTGCACACCAACAAATGCAGTGGAGTTGGGGAAACACTGGGGTAGAGGTAATTGTTCAGAGGCACTAGAGATAGGAAACGCTAAATCATGGGCAAGGAAGGCTTCCTGGAGGAGGTGAGTTTGAACTGAGTCCATTTGATGCACGTAATGGATAAGTAAGAATTTCTGAAATGGACAAGGGGTTTCAGACGCCCATGAAGGTGCCATGGGGACAGCAGGTCAGCATAGCTAGAGCCAAGGACAGGCAGATGGGGGAGGCGAGGAGGCCAGGGAAGCTTGCAGAAGCCAGACCACCAAGGCAAGGTCTCTCAGGTTAAACCAGAAAGTTCATTCATTCATTTGACATCTCTTTACTGAGAGGTTGTGTAAGCCAGCGGTTCTTCAAGTTTTTGGTCTCAGGATTCCTTTTCACTCTTAAAAACTTTTGAGGACCCTAGAGTTTTTGTTTTGGGGGATTCTATCTATCAATTATTTACTACATAAGAAATTAAGACATATTTTAAATATTTATTAACTCATTTAGAAATAACAGTAATAGATTTACATGTTAACATAAATATTTTTTGTTAAAAATTTTCCCCAAAAAATTGAGGGGGAAGAGTGGCATGGGCTTTACATTCTTGCAAATGTTAATGTCTGGCTGATGAGAAGAACTGGGGGATTCTTGAAGCTGCTCCTCACTCACTTTGCTGCCACATCACCATCGCGTGCCCCTAAAATACTCCCTGGGGCACTCCTGAGAGAATGAGAGCAGGAAAGCAAATAGTATCCTAGTATTATCATGAAAATGGTTTTGACTTCACAGACCCCTCAAAAGAGTCCCCCCACCAAGGATCCGTGGAGCACACTTTGGGAGCAGCTGTTAGGAACGGGCTGCGGGGTGGTGAGTGGGGCCCAGCTAGCAGTGAACCAACGAAACACAAAAGTCTCAGCTTTGGTGGAGCTCACTTTCTAGTCGGGGAGAAACAGATAAGAAAAGTATACGGTATATCTTGGTTATAAGTGCTATGAAGACAAAAACAGAAAAGGAGGCCAGGGAGGCTGGTAGAGGGGACTGTCATTTAAAATAGCACAGCCAGGGAAAGTGACACTGGAGTGAAGACTTGAAGTGGGGAGGGCTGGGCGTGGCTCTGTAGCATCCACGTGGATACACAGCAGAACATCCAAGCAGCTTCCAAGACCTTGGAATGTGCCCATGTGTTCAAGGAACAGCTGCTACAGCCTGATGGGTTGAGAGTGGAAGGGAGGAGGTGAGAGGGCAGGGGTGTGGGCTGCAGAGCAGATGGACCCTTTGAAACTATTGAGGGGACTCTGACTTTTGCTGAGTGGAAGGCAGTACGAGTTTGCAGAGGAGTGATCTGATATGGCTTTAATTTTTAAATGAGTTACTCTGACTGCTGTGCTGAGAACTGGGGGATGGAGGCATGGAGGTGGAATGGTCAGGAATCTACTGCAGTAACCTAGATGCTAGGTGAGAGTGGCCTGGATCAGGGTGGGCACATGAAGGTAGCAAGAAGCAGGCAGACTGGATATATTTTGAAGTTGAAATTAGGGAAATCACTGAAATAATTTAAGCAGGGAGTCACATGCTCAGATTTGCTTTCAAAAGTTGTTTTACCAAATAGAATATGCACACAACCGCAAGTGTCATCCACGGTTTACGCATTTGTTATCATAGGGAAATGCAGGCTTGCAATGGAGAGGGTTGGCGGTCCAGCTTGGCATGGTCAGCAGCCGGGAGGCCGGGCATCACGTGCCTCCTAAGGTGGCCTCCTGCACCCCCTCACCGCCTCCCCACACAGCGTTCGTGCAGGAATGTGCAGCCTGAACCTAATTACAAGGAAACCATAGAGCAAATCCAGAACGCTGATGTTCTGCAGATCAAAGGCCTGGAGGCTTCAAAGGAATCAAAAGCAGTGAGGATAGTCTAGGTTAGAGGAGATGAAAGAGCCATGTCACAGTGAAAACAATGGGTGGACCTTGATTGGATAAAATGTCCGCTACAAAGGACATTTGGGAAACAACTGGTGAAATCTGGAAATGGACAGCACAGGTGATGTTCTATTTAATGGTGATTTGTTTTCAGATGGACAATGGCAGCATGTGGGAGAACCCCCTTTTCGGAAAGCTGGATGCTGGGGTACGTAAGGGTGAGGCCACAATGGCTACAAAAAAAAAAAAAGTGTTGTATTTATTAAACTCTTCTTTCAACTTTTCTGTGGGTTTAAAAAAATTTTTTTAAGTTCATTTCCCCATCACAGCTTGATTAGGCACTACTTATTTAGCGCTCCCTGTCCCGTGAAAGAAGGGCCTCTCCCGCCTCCCCTTCCCCAAGGAACAGAGGCTCCGCCCCACACATCCCAGACAAGCTGGTTGTCTGCAAACAGAGCGTCTTTGAACAGATAACACCAGGGCGTGCTGGGTGTCCCCAAGCAGACCGTGGGCAGTGGGCCCCGGGTCTCGAAGCTCTTTAGAGCATCTCCCCACAGTGCCTAGCACAGGGCCCAGCACATGCCATTGGTGACTGACAGTGGGCACTCAGGGAATCCTGGGTCTGGCTTCCGGCCACTGAGCAGTTCTCCTTCCAATGGGAAGAGGGATCATGCAGGGTGGGCCAGCAGCTCCCCATGGATATCCAGGCCCAGCAAGCCCCTCCCTCTCTGCTTTCTGAATTTTCCTAAGCAACGAGAGGGCAAGACCCCAGTAGGTCTTGGTGGATCAGACAAATGCAGGCAAGTGACACATGACTGTCTTCCCTGGGACCCCAGAACCTATAACATTCAAGGCCTCAGAGGTCACCCCTCATGTTTCAGAGGCACTGGGACCTTTTCTGTCAAAATGAGATCCACTATAATGCATGAACTGTAATTCTGCATCCTGATTTTTTTTTTTTAATGCACTATGAGAAATATCTTAAGGATAACTGGAGAAGCTTTAACATGGACTTGTTGTATAGTGGTGCTGTGGTTGTATCCAAGGACAATTTTGTTTAAGGAGATGCATCTGAGGATGGTTGGGGTGAACTGTCATGATGTCTGCAGCTTCCTCTGACATGGCCAAATGTTAAAATTACTGATTCTGGTTAGTGGGCATATGGGTGCTCACGGCATCATTCTTTAACCTTTTTTATGTCTTATTTTTTAACAATAAAAACGTTGAAGCAGCAAGCAAGATCCAAGTTCCATTTCTTCTAAGAGGAGATCTGTTCACAGTCTGAGTCTCCCTTTGGCCTGGGAAGTCTCAGTGGCCACAGCCAGGGGCTGGCTCACCAGAGGCTCAGGGCAGGCAGCCTCCTCTGGCCTGGAATTAATGCCCTCACCAGATGTTTCGCTAACTGCCAACTGGGGCTAAAGATCAGCTGTGACGGGAACCTACCTATTATCCATCCAGCGAGCTCACTAGAAAACAGCACCCCGGGGGGCCTGTAGGACACGCTCCTCCTTGTGCACAGGTTAGAGGCCTGCAGGAAGGGACAGAGAGGGTCACTCGTCACCTTCAATCCCATCCTTCTCTGCTTTAAGGAAATCAGGACAAGAGAAGATGCATACGACAAACGAACAATATGATGACAGCCGGTGCCAGCTGTGGGAGGAGGTAAGGCCGAGTGACCCACTGCTCCCTGAGGCTGGGCTGGTGGGACTGGCAAAGAGCATGTGCTAGCTGAGGCCCTCTGCACTTGGGAGCTGTGTGACCTTGGACAGATCACTTGCCTCTCTGAGGGTCAGCTGCCTCTGCTGTTAAACAGGAATGATAACACCTGCCTAATGGTCACTCAAAGGACCTGGGGAGATGGGGAAACTCCTTTGTAAACTCTAAGATGCTGTAACACATAATGAGAATCCCCATTCTTTCTTTAAAAGCCAGCAGATACAAAGACTGTTAAGTGCCTACACCTCACCAGGAGGTGCCACTATTTTTCTTTAAATTGACTGACTTCTTACTAAAATAAATATGGCCTTGGCCTAACCTAATCAACATCTATGAAATCATAGATCTGAGGTATTAGTTATTTTCTGTAATACACATTACACCTAATGCACATGTATTACATTTTAAAATGTTCCCCCAGGAACCACCTAAAATCGTCTTGTGTACCCACCAGGACTAAGGAGATGGATGCTGTTCTGGCCCCACCCCCTTATTTTGCAGATGGGAATCTGAGGCCCAGAGAGAGGCAGTCACTCCCATAAGGTCACACAGTCCAGTGCTCTCTCCACTGCAAGCTGTCCTCCCTCATCGGAAACAAAGAGTTCTCACGCCCTGGCATATCCTCTCATAAAAGAAAAAAAAAAAACCTGCTTCTGAAGGACGGTGACGGAGGCTCCATTTCTGCCTTCCTGCAACTTCAGAGAGCCCGCTGGGGACCTGGCCCAGGTGCCTTGTGCCACTTCAGGTCTGCTCTCTCCCTTCCCACAGAGTCTGACAGTCAGCCCACCTCCCTGGGGCCCTGGCCCCAGGAAGCTGGTCCCCACTCCAGGGCCCCTGCTCCTCTAGCAGCACCTCAGGGAGAACCAGAGGGCCCCCGGATGCCTGGGAAATGTTAGGTGAGTGACTAAAGGACCGAACCAATGAACAAACAACCCATCCCCAAACAGCCCACCTCCCTTAAAAGCATCCTTCTCTTAAGGACAAACACCCGGAATAGGAAGGCATCGAGAAGTCTGCCAGAAGAGAGGAGATAAGGCTTTGCATTTATTTGCAAGTTCCCTAACCTCTCTGAGCCTCTCTTTACCTCAGTGTAGAATGGGGCAATAACCCTAAAACTGCCTCTGAGGGTTGCTGGAGGATTAAGGAGAGAATGTCTAGGAGACAAGTCAGTCCAGCACATAGGAAGGGCTCATTAATTGTTAGCTAAAAAGACAAAGAATCCAGTTATAAGGTAAATTAATGCTAGAGATGTAATGTACTATATGATAAATATAATTAACACTGCTGTATGTTACCTATGAAAGTTCTTTTTAAAAATATTTATTTATATTTTTGGTTGCATCGGGTCTTAGTTGCAGCAGCCGGGCTCCTTAGTTGTGGCTGGAGGGCTGCTTAGTTGTGGCTCGCTGGCTCCTTAGTTGTGGCTCGAGGGCTCCTTAGTTGTGGCATGCGAACTCTTAGTTGCGGCATGCACATGGGATCTAGTTCCCCGACTGGGGATCAAACCCGAGCCCCCTGCATTGGGAGTGTGGAGTCTCGACCACTGCACCACCAGGGAAGTCCCTGAGAGTTCTTAAGAGAGTAAATCCTAAGAGCTCTCATGACAAAGAAAACTTTTTCTTTTCTATTTCTTTAATGTTATACCTGTACGAGATGATGGATGTTCACTAAACTTACTGTGATAATCGTTTCATGATGTAAGTCAAATCACTATGCTGTACACCTTAAGTGTATACAGTGCTGTATGTCCATTATATCTCAATAAAACTGAAAGAAAAAAATTAAAAAGACAAAAGAGGAAGAAGCAGAAGGCACAACCAGGTTAGACAGAGGGCAGCCAGGGGAGATTTTCTCACTGCAAAGGGGAACGTTTAATTCTAAGTGAGGCGAGCACCAGAGGAGACTGCAGTGCAGAACCAAGACACAAACAAACAGGGCCGCTCCTGGCTCAGGACTGTGGGTCCCTGAACAATTCCTGTCCTCGCCTTCTTTCTGCTCTGATCCTGAGTCCACGCCCCCCTGAAGATGGAAAGAGTCAAGTGGCTGCTGCCACCCCTGTGGGGAGCCCAGAGCCCAAGTCTCCACTGCTGACTAAGCCGCCTCACCCACCGGAGCCTCCTGGGAGCCGCTAGCCCACCCCACTCCAATCACAGAACATCTGCAGCTGTCCTGAGCACACTGCTAGGACTCAGTGAGTGCCGGCTTCTCAAGGGACGGGGCTGGCTCATCTGTCCCCACCAACCCAGCACAGGGCCAGGCAAACAGTGCTCCCCGGTGGCACGCACAAGCGTTCTCACTGCCTGAGTTCTTTCTGGCTCTGCAGAGAAGACCAGTCTGTGATAAGTCACACATCAGGCCTCTGTCCCCAGGTGCAGCAGCAGGCCCGTTTACAGTAGGGACACCAATAATCCCAGCTGGAGAGCATGCCACTGGGGTGAAATCACTGAGCAGTGCCCACTGTCCCCTCTGAACAATGGAGGTATTAGAACCAGAGGCACTTGCCGTGTGGCCTGGTTTCAGTTTCCTCCCCTCTGAGAGGAAGGCATTGCTACACCAGATGCCCTCCACGGCCCTTTGAAGTTCGCCCAACTGGAACCCCACCCAACTAACTGCCCCAAGAGATGGGTGATACTCCTGTTCAGAAAGGTTGTAAGGGAATCACAGATATTTTACAGCCCCACTTAGAAAGCAGTTTCAATTTAACTCTTTTCAGAATCAGGAAGTCCTTCTTGAGAGCTAACTTATATTCCCTTCTCATGCTTTAACCTCTTTCTATCAGGCTTTCCTTGCAGAAACCAGTTGTAGAGCACAGCCTTTGAGCTGGGTGAGCAGACAGTTGCTGGGAAGGGGCGGGGCCTGTGTGGGGCAGGCTGCTT
>NW_020175320.1:1187299-1205818 GCF_003031525.2 Neophocaena asiaeorientalis asiaeorientalis
GGGGTGGGGTGGCATGAGGGGCGGGGCCACCAGCAGGGGTGGGACTATGGGCCTTACCCTCTGCCAGCCCGGCTCCTCTCCCCATCCCCAGCCCTTGTCCTCTGTCTTCAGCACCCGCAGAAAGGAAAGGGATATTCAGGGACCTGCTCAATTGGACCCCTCCCTAGCGAGGCAACCTGGTGAAGCGGAAAGGGCTTGCATTGGTTTTCTGGGTTGCTGCAACAAATGACCACAAACGGCTTAAAACATAAACGTATTCTCTCAAAATTCTGGAGGCCAGAAGTCTGAAACCAAGGTGCCGCTGGGCCATGCTTCTTCCAGAGGCTCCTCGCCTCGTCCAGCTTCTGGTGGCTCCAGGCATTCCTTGGTTCGTCTGCCTTTGCATTCACACCGCTCTCCCCTAGGTGTGTTTGTGTCTTCTCTTCTGTCTCAAAGCTCCCTCTGCCTTTCTCTTACAAGAATACTTGTCATTCAATTTAAGGCAGCTCAGGCGATCCAGGATGATTTCATCTCAAGATTCTGAACCTAATTATATCTGCAAAGATGCTTGTTCCAAATAAGGCCACATTCACAGGTTCTGGGACATGAACACATCTTTTTGTGGGGTGGGGGGGCACAATCCAACCCACTACAGAGCTCACTGGTCAGAGTCAGAAGTCAAGTCCCTATCCTTCCACGAACTGGCCACTAGCTCATCACTGTGACCCCACGCAAGTTCATCACACCTACCTGGAACTCTGCTTCCCCACCACCTGCTGTACCTCCCCTACAGAGTCAGAACTGCAGGTCACAACCAGCTTTCCAACACGATGCCTACACATCAGCAGTTCTCAAACTGGAGACATAATTTCGGGGGGGGGGGGGGAATTATCACAGCTCACCCCCTAAGTGTGTGAATCCCTGACTCAAGAAACTCAAGTCTGGTTCTATAGAAACTTCTTCAAATTACAAAGTTAACTACAGAGACGTGTTGCCTTTAGAGCAGATTAAAGGATGCTATAAAGATAACCAAAAGGAAAACAAAATTCTAGAACCATGGGCACCCCCCAACCTGGATACATCTGGGTCCCCGGAAGAAGCCCAGCCTCCCGCAGGGTCACCCCCATCCCCAGGCTGGTGGTCTCCACACACCTCCGTCAGCCTAGACTAGCCCCGCCAATACCCCACCCAACACCCCCACTCCTCCACCCCTGGCTAGCGCACCCTCCCCTTCCAGGACGGCTCCCTCACGGTGAGCCTCTCCCAAATGTGCACAGTGACTTCCCAGCCCACGGACACTGTCCAGATTGTCAGCAAGGTTGGGAAAAGGTTCAGCAAGGCAGTCAGGATTCAGGTACAGAGAAAGTCAGCTTGGAAACCGGGCCACTCCCATCAGAATTCCCTCACAGACACCACCATGAGCTGCAGTTTCTACTCCAGCTGCACGTTAGAATCACCCGGGGAAGTTTAAAACTTATAGGTGCCTGGGCCCCACCCTAGACCCATGCAGTCAGCTCTGAAGATGGGGCTTGGACACATGCCCTTGTGAAATCCTCAAGATGGGAGGCCTCAGAGGCCCAAGGCCCAGAAGGTCCTGTCTTTTGACCTCAGGAAGTGACCCAGTCTCCGAATTCAGCGCCAGCCTCGGAAGCCAGCACCCCACTCCACTCCAGCTGGGCGACTTGGCCCCAATTTGTGACAGGGCGGGCTGGGGGCTGCACCCATCTCTGGGCCCAGTGCCCAGCCCACAGAGGGTGCACAGGAACTGACCACCTGACCGGGAGGCCCGGCTAAGAGCCCTGGAGGCATCGCCCCATCCAAGCCTGGCCCCCTGTGAGGTACAACGGTTACCCCATTTCCACAGACAGGGAAACTGAGGCACAGAGAGTTGTCCGTGACTTGTCATGTAGCCAATCAGACCTGCTCCTCACCCATCAACCAAGAAGTGCTCCTTCTCCTAACTTGCTGTGTGGTAGAGCTGCACCTCCAGGACTGGTCCCCTCAAAGGGCGTTTCTGGGGGCTTCCCTGGTGGTGCAGTGGTTGGGAGTCCGCCTGCCGATGCAGGGGACACAGGTTCGTGCCCCGGTCCAGGAAGATCCCACATGCCGCGGAGCGGCTGGGCCCGTGAGCCATGGCTGCTGAGCCTGCGCGTCTGGAGCCTGTGCTCCGCAACGGGAGAGGCCACAACAGTGAGAGGCCCATGCACCACAAAAAAAAAAAGAAAGAAAAAGGGCGTTTCTGACCTCAACATCTAGGCCCAACAAATACCCCATCCTGCAGTGACCCACCTGCCTCTCTCAGAGCTCATCTCCACTCCCCTCAGCCTGGTCTCCGTGCCCTTCAAGCCCGGCTCCCACCTCCTGGAAGTCCTCCCCGGGTCTCCTCGGCAGTCACGGCCAGGCAGCCCCGCAGGAAACCACACGCTGCCTCCAACTGGCTGCTGCCGCCTGATTTCACCTTCCAGCTCCCTCGCGGGCTGACCTCCTAGTCTTCACTGTCTCCCCTCCCACAGGCCCAGGTGGGAAGGCCCAGCCTGGAGCTGAACAGTACACCTGTGTGACATTCCCTGGCAAGGGCAGACCCTGCCCCTGGGCTCCCAGAAGTGCTTCTCCCATCCCTCCTTCTCCAGGTGCTCTCAGAGCACTGAGGATACTTCTAGTTTGGCCTCCCTAGACCCACGTGCCCATCATGTGGCACACAGCCTCTGCTGGTACACCACTAAAGCCTAGGAACTAAAGGGTGGGAAGAACTCAGGCCCCAGAAGAGGCTGAATGCGCTCCCAAGGGGTCAGACTTCTCTGCCCAAGGGCAAGGCCACAGCCATCTGCTCTAAGCAGGCAGAGAATCCCCAGCAGAAAGCAGCTTCCTCTGATAAGACAAATTCCAGAACTTCTCATCACATCTTATGTCCCAGCTCCCCCTGAGCTCCGTAAGGCTCCCCAGATAAGTCTCCATCCCCCCCCAGGGACACCGGGCCTATAGTGTGCTGGGTGCTTCCACATCTCTCATCTTGCAGGGTCCTCCCCACAGCCCTCCAGGGTGTCCGCAGATGAAGCGTCCAGGAGAATCAGAGAGCTGGTCCTTCACCCAGCGTCACAGCAGAACCAGCACTTGATCCATGTCTCCAAATGGCACTGCCATCAGGTCCTGACAATTAAACCTCCCCTCTGGGCCACTCAGACCCCAGACTCCTCATATGACCAGAGTCTCTCCACCTACAATTTGGCCCTTAGCCTTCCTCATCTGCTGCAGCCATACTTGCCTACCTCGGGCCTGTGCACTTAACTGCTCCCTCCGTCTGAGATGCTCTCTACAGGCCTTTTTTGTGGCTGGGTCCTTCTCAGACTTTGACCTCCTCATAAAGGCCTTCTTTGACCACCCCATTTAAAGTAGGAACTCCCATCTCTTCCCACTTCCTCCCTAATTTCCTCCTTAGCACCTATCACAACTATGTTTATTTACTGGTTTGTCTGACTAACCTGTCTCATTCATAGTTGTTTCCTGGTAACTATCACAATGCCTGGTATACACAGTAGGCATTAAATAACTATTTTGTTGACTGAATAAGCAAACGGTCCCCACCCTGGAGGGAATGGCAGATCAAGACTGGAATCTCCTGCTTTCCAGAAGATGTCGATTCCAACCCACTCACATCCAGAGGTGCTCTCTGGGAAAGGTTTATCTTCTCAATCCCCTGTGTCCGGGGCTTACCCAGAAGACATCATTCCCCTGTATATGCAGCCAACTGGTATGGAAATTGCATTATCAGTCCCTAATCTGGTTGACTCTAAGCCCCACCCCAGGTTGGCATTGTGAGTCACAGAGAGAGAGGAGGCGCCGGGCAGGGGAAAGGAGAAGGGCAGGTAGTTACTCCTGCTCAGGAACGAACAACCAAAGGCAGCGAGGTCCCAATCCACTCCTACAACTTAAAGCAGCCCCTCTCTTACAGGAGGGGGCAGGTTCATGCACAGAAGCCTCGACTAAGCACAAAGAAACTTTGTCGGGGCCTTACTTGCTCATATGGAAAATGAGTTCATTAGAAGGTTCTCCAAATCCCTCCTGGGACTGTCTTCCTGATTCTCTGGATTTTCAAGGTCCCATGGCCAAGCTGGGGGGAAGGGAGGACCTCTCTGGGCCTGAGGCCTGAGCCCAGCACCAGGTCATCTCTGACAGCCCATGAGGCATGGTAACCACTTCTCCAGTATGAAGGCTGCCTCACTTCCTGCTTGAGTTTCCCTATTTTCTCTTTGAAATGCTTGCCTAGAACAAGAGGGAAATAGACCTGCCCGATCAATCAAACACAATAAAAAAAAGTTAAATATGTACATATATGTACAAGGAGACGTCCAAATGGGTATTAACCCCAACAATGGTTCTCTCTCAGTGGCAGAATCGGAGGTGACTTTTATTTTCATCTGTGTACTTACCTGAATTGCTCGGAATTCTTTTTAAACTATGTGCACATATTATTTTCACACAAACAAAGCTCTTTTCAAAACTTAGAAATTCCTGCTATGGACTTCCCTGGTGGCGTAGTAGTTAAGAATCCGCCTGCCAATGCAGGGGACAAGGGTCCGATCACTGGTCCGGGAAGATCCCACATGCCACGGAGCAACTAAGCCCGTGTGCCACAACTACTGAGCCTGTGCTCTGGAGCCCACAAGCCCCAACTACTGAAGCCCATGCACCCTAGAGCCCGCGCGCCACAACTACTGAGCCCACGTGATGCTACTACTGAAGCCCGTGCACCTAGAGCCCGTGCTCCGCAACAAGAGAAGCCACCGCAATGAGAAGCCTGCGCACCGCAACGAAGAGTAGCCTCTGCTCGCCACAACTAAAGAAAGCCCGCGCACAGCACCGAAGACCCAATGCAGCCAAAAAAAAAAAAAAAGGCAATTCCTTCTGTGCTTAAGTGAGAGGCCAGGTATTTGGCTCCTTCCAGAAATGCTGTCTTCCACCTACACCTTGAGCCCTGACATATGGAGGGACTACCACGGGGTAGGGGCTGGGGGTACAATGGCTGGTAAAGGTCACAGTGACCCCATGAAGAAAGTGAAGTCAGGCAACCGGGTCCTGGTCTGGGTCTGTCACTAACTTGCTGTGGGGTCTCAGATACTTGCTTCCTCTCTCCAGGCCTGTTTTCTCCTCAGTAAAACAAAAAGGTCACACTAGAGGTTCCTTCAAGGGCCCTTCTAATTCTCAGTGAGTACCAAGAAGAATAGAGAGGAAGGTTGGGAAAGGACAGCTAATCCTTAAGTAGCTGGTGTAGTGTTTATCATGTGCTAGGCATTGCTCTAAGCTCTTCCTATAATTAATCCATTTAATGGTCTCCGCAACTCTCAGGTAGGTTCTGGTGTCACCCACTTTACAGATAAGATAACTGAGGCAGATGGAAGTTAGTGCCTATGTCACTCAACCTATAAGTGTCAGAGTTGGGATTTGAACCCAGATAGCTTGGTACAGAGTCCACACTCTTCACCATTAAACTTTAGGGAAAAATAAAGCATCACAGATCAAACTATGATAACGGGGCCCATCCTTGGAGAGGGCAAGAAGAGTTAATATTGCCTCTGGCATTTATAACCTTCATTACCTATCCACACCCACTTCCTTCTCAATCATCAACACCCCTCAGCCCTGACACCATTACCCAATTGAAAACCCTACCTCATTGTCAAGACAACAGGTGCTTGCCAGAGAGCCAGTGTCTCCACGACCAGTAAAGCCCACTTTGCAAATTCAAGGCGTCAGCAAACCTGACCACTGCTGGCTATACACCCAGTTCAGCCTCTGATCCAGGTACTCCTATCTCCAATCCTTGCTTCCAAGATGCAGGTTGGGACTCAAGTGCCCCAATGCAACAAGCTTTCCCTGATCACCTACTGTGTGCCCGGCTCCAAGACCAGCATTTGGAAGAGGATACAAATGAGCTACACGCCTGACCTCCAGGAGCCCACAGTCCAGTGAGGAAAAAGAGTCATGTAAACGGATCTCTAGGATACCCTGTGGTTGGTGCTATAATTAGAGATGTGTCCCCAGTGGGCTAAGGGCACATGTGTCAGAGTGATTCACCCATGTGGTGGGAAGAGGTTCCAAGGGCCTCTGGGTGAGCTCCTTTCTCACTGAACTGGGAATGAGGAGACGCGGGGGCTAGTGCCAGCTCTGCTCAGTGACCTTGAGACACACCCCCTCTGAGCCCCGAGGTCACCCTCTAAAAATGAGAAGGCCCCCAAGTGTGGGACAAGAAGTCACTGTAAGGGGTGCAAGGTCATGTTCATATTGACTCATAGACTGAGAAGTTTTCATTCCTCATTTCCCTTCTGATCTTTCCAATCTCATCAAGGAGCAAATCTCAGCTTCGGTGTCAGTTTGTCTTTACGCCTCTCAAACACTTGCCAAACTGCTTTTGAACAACCAGGGCAAGCCTCAGGTTTGCAGCCTACAGCACCCACAGTATCTAGCTAGGATTAAATAACTTGTTTTGTCTTCCCTGCACTATATTTACTGTCATATTTACCTGCTATTTTTTTTAACATCTTTATTGGAGTATAACTGCTTTACAAAGTTTTGTTAGTTTCTACTGTATAACAAAGTGAATCAGTTATATGTATATATATATATCCTCATATCTCCTCCCTCTTGCGTCTCCCTCCCACCCTCCCTATCCCACCCCTCTAGGTGGTCACAAAGCACCTAGCTGATCTCCCTGTGCTATGCGGCTGCTTCCCACTAGCTATCTATTTTACATTTGGTAGTGTATATATGTCCATGCCACTCTCTCACTTCGTCCCAGCTTACCCTTCCCCCTCCCCGTGTCCTCAAGTCCATTCTCTACGTCTGCATCTTTATTCCTGTCCTGCCCCTAGGTTCATCATAACAATTTTTTTCTTCTTTTTTTAGATTCCATATATATGTGTTAGCATACGGTATTTGTTTTTCTCTTTCTGACTTACTTCACTCTGTATGACAGACTCTAGGTCCATCCACCTCACTACAAATAACTCACTTTTGTTTCTTTTTATGGCTAATATTCCATCGTATATATGTGCCACATCTTCTTTATCCATTCATCTGTCGATGGACATTTAGGTTGCTTCCATGTCCTGGCTATTGTAAATAGTGCTGCAATGAACATGGTGGTACATGACTCTTTCTGAATTACGGTTTTCTCAGGGTATATGTCCAGTAGTGGGATTGCTGGGTCATATGGTAGTTCTAGTTTCAGTTTTTTAAGGGACCTCCATACTGTTCTCCATAGTGGCTGTATCAGTCTGCATTCCCACCAACAGTGCAAGAGGGCTCCCTTTTCTCCACACTCTCTCCAGCATTTACTGTTTGTAGATATTTTTTTAAGTTTGTTTATTTATTTATTTATTTATGCCTGTGTTGGGTCTTCATTACTTCACACAGGCTTTCTCTAGTTGCGGCGAGCAGGGGCTACTCTTTGTTGCGGTGCCCAGGGTTCTCACTGCGGTGGCTTCTCTTGTTGCGGAGCATGGGCTCTAGGCGCGCGGGCTTCGGTAGTTGCGGCGCATGGGCTCAGGAGTTGTGGCTCGCGGGCTCTAGAGCACAGGCTCAGTAATTGTGGTGCACAGGCTTACTCGCTCCACAGCATGTGGGATCTTCCTGGACCAGGGCTCGAACCCGTGTCCCCTAAATTAGCAGGCGGATTCTTAACCACTGCGCCACCAGGGAAGTCCCTGTTTGTAGATTTTTTGATGCTGGCCATTCTGACTGGTGTTAGGTGATACCTCATTGTAGTTTTGATCTGCATTTCTACCTGCTATTTTTGATGAGGAATATTGGTTCCCCAATGGCAGTGGTGATATAAAGCCTCCTTTTAAAAATACACTTAAGGAAAAAAGAAAAAAAATACACTTAAGGGGCTTCCCTGGTGGCGCAGTGGTTGAGAGTCCGCCTGCCGATGCAGGGGACGCGGGTTCGTGCCCAAAAAAAATTAATTAAAAATACACTTAAGTTTAAAAAGTGAATCAGCTTAAAGTAATATAATATTACATGTAAACAATATTATAATAGTTACAGCCTCTACGTATGGCTATTTGAACAACATCTATCAAAATTTTTAATGCACATACAAAAACAGGTGAAGCTGTTCTGTGCTATTAGACATCCCAATAGCGATTACTACTGGTGAGAAGGGGTAGCGACTGGCAGCGGACACAATGGGAGTTGCTGGCTTCTTCTGGTCCATTCTGCTGGTTGACCTGGGGGCTGATTATACAGTGGTGTTCACTTTGTAAAAATTAATCAAGTTGTACACACTTATTATGAGTGTATTCTTGTATGTATATTATATATTCATATACCCTTTAACCCAGCAATTCCACTTTTAGAAATTACCCTGAAGACATACACACATATGTGCAAAATGACACGTTCGAAGATGCTCACTGCGGCACTGTCTGCAGTAACGAAAGATTGGAAACAACCTGAGTTCCCCAGCTGGAGACTGATGAAGTCTATTTTGGCCTAGCCTACAGTGAATTCTATGCAGCCGTCAAACAGAATGAGGCAGCCCCTAGCAAAGCTCCAAATTTTACACAGATTTAAATTTAAGTGAAAAGGTAAGGGCAGAGCTGTGTATAGTATGCTACTTTATGCAGGGGGAGCAAAAAGGAATATGTAACATATGCACATGTTTGTGCCTAGGATTGCATCTCAGAAAAGAATCATAAGAAACTCAACAGAGGCCTCCTCTGGACAGGGCAGGCCAGGAGAGAGAGATAGGAGGAAGGCTTATCACTGATGACGATTCTTCTATACTTTTAAATGTTGTACAGTCTCCTTGCATTTCCTATTTGATAGTAAGTTTTAAAGCAAAAAGCCCTATAGAAGGTGCATGGCTATGGTAAAACTTATGGCTCCTTAAATACTGAGATGAAAGTGTTGGTACTTTGGGCTTATAAAGCAAGTAACCCTTGGCCCTACTCCTCCTCCCAAGGGACGGAGACGATAGGCTCTCCTGTAATGGCTTCCAATTAACAGCAAACCCAGTCTAGGACAAATTACTTAAACTGGGCCTCCACCCTGCAGTCAAATTCTGGCACCTGGAGTTGCCCTGGCAGGTGGCTGAGCTCTTGGCACGCCTAGGGAGATTTTTAAGCACAAATACCTGCAGGGATGGGAAGTTAACGATTTGGTAAGGCAATCTCAGGTGGCTGGAAAGGAAAGATTCTGAGTTCTGAGTCCCACCCTGCTCCAAGAGAGACAAAGCAAAGGTCACAGAGTGGTCTTTTCTCAGGGCTGCAGGGGACAGTGACAGGACAGGCCTTGAAAATTCGAGTTCCGTTTTAACTGTGCAACTTTCTTTTTTATAGTCCTTGGTTTCCCCACATGTCACTGTTTCCCCACATCACTAACCCCAAAAACAATCCAATGAAGTGTGGGGCAGGGTATCAGTTATCCATTTTACAGATGGAAAAATGGAGGCGCGAAGAGGTTAAGAGACTGGTCAGTGATTATATATCAAGAGAAGGGGTGAAGCCAAAAAAGTAATCCCCACCTTCTGACTCCTGGTCTTCCCCTATTTTCTCACCTCTCCACCCATCAACCTTAGCCTTCTTTCTTTCAACTCTGACCTACAGAGAATGAGCTTCTGAGGCCAGACGGACAAGGAGAAGGCAAGAAAAACCCAGAATCAGAATCAAAGAGCCTACGAGACCATCTAACTCAGCCGTTTTTAACCCTGACCACACACTAGAATTACCTGGGGAGCTTAAATAAGTTTAAATAAATACATAGGCCAGGGCCCAGGTAACTGTAGTGTTTTTAAAATTCTGTAGTTGATTCTGATGCAACTTTGAGAACCACTGAATGACAGCTCAAATCATCCCCGTCCAGTTCCACATAAAACCTTCTGCCTCCCTGGAGCCTCCATCAATGGGTCTGTGCTCCATCCTCCGGCCCCCACACATACTGCTCTTCTCTCTTCCACATTACATAGAGTCAGAGAATTGGACTGGGAGCTGGGCAAGTCAATTAACAGCTCTGAGGCCCCAAACATGGAAATGACTTGCCTAAGCTCTCCCAGTGATTCAAAACAGAACAAGACTAGAATCTGGATCTCTTGACTACCAGGTAAGGTCACATACACAGAGGGGTCACAAGGAAAGCCAGGCTTGATGGCAGATCTAACAGTTCCTGCCAGCAGAACAGACCCAGTGAGGGCTGAGGAGAAGACCAGGAGTGTGCATGTGTTTTGAGGCAGAGGGGTGTCAGGTACCTGGGCAAGTCTGCCCTGTGGGGAGGGCTGTCAGGTACCTGGGCAAGTCTGCCCTGTGGGGAGGGCTGTCAGGTACCTGGGCAAGTCTGCCCTGTGGGGAGGGGTGTCAGGTACCTGGGCAAGTCTGCCCTGTGGGGAGAGGTGTCAGGTACCTGGGCAAGTCTGCCCTATGGCATACTGGGGGTAGGGGGCTATTCTAGAGTGGCAGGGCTGGCACTGGCCTGTAGAAAGATGTCCTCATTTCTACAAGGGGGCCCAGCCTAGTCTGAAATCTCCATAAAGAAATCCAGTCTATTGGGGCACCTTACCAGGAGGGCCCAGCTCCCTTGCCCATAATAATAATGGCTGACACCTCTTAAGCTCTTCACTGGTCCCTGTGCTAAGCAATGTACTTGACCTGTTTCATTTAATCTCCACAACCATTCTGAAAGTTGAGTATAATTACTGTCTCCGTTTGCAGACCGGGAAACTATGGCCTAGAGAGTTGAAGTAACTTCCCCGAGATCACGCCGCTGGAAAGTGGTAGTGGCAGGATTCGAAGGCTGGTTCATGTCCAGCCACTACCACCCTGCCCCCAACAAGAGAGAGAGAAGGTTAAGTGCAGGGGCTTTTTTAAGTTACTGAGCACCTGGGAGCAGCCGGAGACCACACGTCTGGTGGAATCCTCCTTTCACCAAAGAGGAAATCAAGGCACCTGGAAAAGCATCTTGCTCAGGGGCATCGGCAAGTAAATAGTGGGGACAGCATAAGGAGTTCAGGTCTCCCGACTCCGGACAACAAAGCCCGACCACTTCTCCGCAGACGGATAAAGAGACGAACTCAGTAATACCCGGCAGGTGGGGTGAGCGCGGCCAAACGTGGTAACCACAGCCTACGGCACCAGCGGAAGCGCAGCGGACTCGCAGAACCAAACTGCTGGTCAGGTGCACACAGGTGCGCCAGGCGGAGCTCCTTCGTGGGAGCTCCTTCGTCTGAGACGTTGCCACCAAGCTCTAAGGCTCCGCACCGAGCGGCTGAAACTCAGGCGGAGCTGGAGCAACCATAATTTCCTAGTTCACAAGGAGAGTGGGACGAGAATCCAGGAGTGCGCTTCTGCCCCTCCCTGGAGCAGACAAGCCTGGACCCAGCCCACCCCCACCGCCGGCTCAGCGTGTGGGTGAACAAGGGAGTGCCGACTCCCCCTCCCATGCCGGAGCCCGACTGGGGTCACTCACCCAGAACACCGTGGAGTAGATGACGAGCGAGAACTTGAGCCAGAGATAGGAGAGGCGCGCGCAGTAGCGCACCTGCTCCGAGTCTCCGCGGGGCATCCTGGGGGGCTCCCGGGCTGGGTCCCTCGCTGCCAGCAGCCCCACCTGAGGCTGCCTGCCCGGCTCCCCGCCCCGCCACCGGCGCTCACTCGGGGACTGACACCGGCGAGCCGCAATCACAGCCCCGGCCCGGGCCCACCCAGCCCCAGGGCCAATGGGCGCTCTGGTAGGGGGCGGGCCTGGGGCGGGGCAGCGGCCTGGACCCAGAGGAGGCCGAGGGAGGGGCGGGGGCGAGGGTTTTGCGAAAGTGGTCGCGTGCAGCGGTAGAAGCGCCTGTACTCAGGCACTTTGGGGGCCGTGGGAGAGTGTGTGCAGAGGGGCGCTAGGGAGACAGCTAGAGTGCTTCATTCAGGGTACACAGAAATGCTCGCTTTCCACTGTTGTCAAGAGAGAAGACTATGGGAAAAGAGCAGGAATTTATGGCTAAGGTGTTAATGTGTGCAAATGAGTGTGCAAGGCATGAGTGGAATAAGGAAGTGGAGTTCCTCAGCCTAAGGGGGGTGGGAGAGCCGCATCTAGGAAGGTGCTGCAGACGAGGGAGCGGCTAGGGGCCCTCGTGGAGCTGAGGCCCGCAGTTTCCTTTTGTAACAGTTTGGAGGCTTTTCCCCAGGTCTCTGAGATTCCCCTTCTCTGCGGCCAGGTGAGATCCCAACCCTGCCCCAGTGGCCTCCTCCTCTGAGAAGCCCTCACCCCCTCACCCCAAGTCAGGAGCCCCCTCCCTTGCACACACTCAGCCCAGCTCTGACCCAGCTTCTTCGCACCCAGCCTTTCCCCTGCCCGGGGTCAGAATCTGTCTTCCTGGCTGTGAGTCTGTCTCCCACGGCCCCTGCTTGACTCACTGCTATTTCCTTTCCCTGCAGGCCTAGCTCAGCCTGGGACTTGGGAGGCCGGCAATCAGTGTTTGCGCCATTCAGGAATTAAATGTGTGGCCCAGAGGTTGTGAGCTCACGGCAGCGCTAGGTGGGGTCCCTGGTGGTGACTGCAGGAATGGCACACTTGTCCCAGTCCCCTGCCCTGAACTCCCAAGCCTCCCAGAGAGAAACAGAGACCAGGCTGTCCCAGCCCTCAGGGATCTGCCATAGAAAGAAGAAAGTAAGGTGGGGGTGGGGAGGGAGGCAATGCCCTGCCCAGGGAGTTAAAAGGAAGCCAGTTTCCTGGTACTAGGGAGCGAGCCTTGCAAGGTTGGGTAGAGACTTGGAACCAGGAACTGCTGAGGGTCACCTTCAAATGAAGAACCAGGGGCTAAGAAGGCATCCTACCCCAAGGTTAGAAGTCACCCTTTCTGTCCTTTAAGGAGGAAGAAATTAAATCTTTACCCCTCTTTGCAGGACTACCTTCCCTCACCAGCCCCACAGAGCCAGGCTTACACCCACTCATGGAGGTGCTCATCTCCATCCCCAGGAGGGCTAGCTCAGCACCTTGCCCTAGGAGCGGTTGTCTGTCTCCCTCTCCCTGGGGGTTCGCCTCCTAGCCTCCTTCCCCACTCCGGTTTTCTTTTAGTTGCCCCCGTCTTAGTCCTGACCTCTCTATCTAGCTGCACGCTCTCCTCTTTCAAATCTTCCCTAGTGACACACACACATCTGAGTAGTCCCTCTCAGCTCTCCCTGAGCCCCTAAACTATGACACCCTGAGGGATGAGGCTGAGACACCCCCGCAGAGGGAGCCTGGAGCTCTTTGGGGCTAGCACAGCCTTTCCCGGCCTCCTGGGCAACTTCGTTATCCCTCCCACCCCCAACCTGACCCCAAGCACTATGGGCTGCTCCTCAGACACAGCTGCAAATACTGAAATCTCAGAAGAAGTAATGACCTATTTTCAATTTTTCTCTCCTTTTGCCAGGACCTCTGGGCTGGGGGTCAGCAGGCCTGGTGCCAAGCCTGGCTTTGCCATTAACTTTGTTAGAATATGTGGCATAAATAGTATGACACAGAGGTGGGCGTGTGACCCTGGCTGCAGCTTCGAACCGTGGTGAGCTTCAAATGTATCCTGATATCCAAGCCCCACCCCAGTCCAGTTAAGTCAGAATCTCCACCAACCGGGGCCTGGGAATCAATATTGTAAAGGTGCCAGGTAATTTCTAAAGTGCAGCTATGGCTATCGCCAAGTCTAGAGGTAGTCATGAGGGTGAGGTAGTCGGCCAGAATTTATCAGAAAGGCCACAGTCCAGAGGGCTCTAAGCTATCCAGTGGTGCGCTGGTCAATGTTTAATAACTGGCTCTCTGGTTGGTGGGGTGGGCAGGGAGACCCTGTTGCCACTTTCCATAGTGTAAATACTTCCGCCATGTCTGAGATGTACACAATCACACCCAATCAGCTCAGCACAGCCCTGCAGCTCTCCCTCTCTCAATAATGATTAGCATAGAGAGCGCCATAATGAATGTATCAGTGAAATTCATGGCTTATTAATTAGCACAACAGGTATTAGAAATAAGCTATCTTTTGGTGAAATTACTGCCGGCATACCTTGGAGATATCGTAGGCTGGGTTCCAGACCGCTACAATAAAGCCAATATCGCAATAAAGTGAGCGACAGGAATTTTTGTTACCCAGTGCATATAAAAGATACATTTATACTATACCACTGTCTACTAAGTGTGCAATAGCATTATGTCTAAAAATGCAATATATATGCCTAATTTAAAAACAGTCCACTGCTGGACGTCCTGGTGGCGCAGTGGTTAAGAATCTGCCTGCCAATGCAGAGGACATGGGTTCAGTCCCTGGTCCAGGAAGATGCCACATGCCATGGAGCAACTAAGCCCACAAGCCACAACTACTGAGCCCGCGTGCTGCAACTACTGAAGCCCAAGCGCCTAGAGCCTGTACTACACTACAAGACAAGCCACCACAATGAAAAGCCCGTGCACTGCAACGAAGAATGGCCCCTGCTCACCACAACTAGAAGACCCAGCAACGAAGACCCAACACAGCCAAGAATAAGTAAACTTTTAAAAAATAAAAATATAAACTTTTAAAAAATACAAAATAAATAAAAATACTTCATTGCTAAAAAATGCTAATCATCATCTGAGCCTTCATCGAGTCATAATCTTTCTGCAATAGTAACACTGAAGGTCACTGATCACCATAACAAATATAGTAATGAAAAAATTTGAAATATTGCAAGAATTACCAAAATGTGACACAGAGACATGAAATGAGCAAATGCTGTTGGACTTGACACAGGGCTCCCACAAACCAATTTGTAAAAAAACGCAGTATCTTCAAAGCACAATAAAGCGAAGTGCAATAAAACAAGGTGTGCCTGTAGCATTCGAGATATGTAGATTGGCTAAAATGATGAGGGGCACCATCCATTCCCTCTTCAGAGTAAAAAAAAAAATCTCACTTAAGGATGATGCACTGGGCTAAATCCTTGAGGCATCCCAAATCCTGAGGGATTCTGGTTGCCTGATGTGACCATCTGTCTAGCTGAATCCTGCATCTAGAACGTTGTATCTTTCTTGAGTGGACCCTTCATGCAAGGTGACAGAGCACCTAAAAGGACAGAGGGCTGAGCCTTCACTGACTTTACAGAACAGACTGTATGAACCGGTTTTGTGGCTTCCTGCTAGTAAATGCTTGTTGTATACTTATTTGTATGCGTAGCAGAATTTGTTCTGAGATCTATTATCATGATAATCCTGGCAGGGAGATTGTAGGAGGAAATAACTAACCTTCACCTTTAGCGGCTACTACTGCTTATGAAAATGAAACCTACGGATTGTACACAGTCAACTTGGCTCTCATAAGTTTGCATCCCTGCCTCTGCTTCCCCATCTGTGAAACCATGAGGCTGGACTGTTTTTCTTCTACCTAGTTCTAACAATCTTAGCTATAGTCCTCACAGACAAATCAGTCAGCAAATGTACACTGAGCTTCTACTATGACTCAGGCCCTGCCCCAGGCTCTGGGGATACAGCTGTAAACAAGATAGACAAGAGCTTCTATTCTCTTCTACTGGGGCAACAACTACTACATGAAAAGGGTAATTTCAGGTACTGATATGTGCTAAAGATGCGGGAGAAGAGCTTCTAGTGGAAGAAGCAGCAGGTACAAAGGCCATGAGAGAAGAAGCAGCTTTGAGAGGGTCCATGTGGCTCATGCAAGGACCTCGGGAGAGTAGAACGGGGAGAGATCAGAGGCATAGGAAGAAGCCTCACAGCTTTCGTCAACAGTGTAGATTTGTTTCCAGTTTTAGTGAGGGCCACTGGTAGGTTTTAAGCAGGGACGTGATACTGAATGTGATTTAAGCTTTAGAAGGTTGCAGCTGGGACTTCCCTCGTGGTCCAGTGGTTAAGACTCTGAGCTTCCAGCGCAGGGGGCGCAGGTTCGATCCCTGGTCAGGGAACTAAGATCCCACATGCCGCATGGTGGCCACAAAATAAATAAATAAATAAGAAGGTTGCAGCATGGAGGACAGACAGGAGACAGGGCTGGGGGTGAGGAAGGCTGGTTAGGAAGCCCTTGCACAGTCTCAGTGCAAAAGGCTGTGGACTAGGGGTACAGCCCTGGAAAGAATGACAAGTGGCTGCACTGGGGATATATCTTGGTGATAGAACCAACAGAGCGTACTGACAGATTGGGTGTAGAATGTGAGGAAAAGAGAAATCAAGATGCTCCCAAGTGCTTTTGCCTTAAGCAACTAGGTAAATGTTGCTGTCATTTACAAAGGTGAGGGAGGTCACAAAGAATGCTGCTGGGGGGAAGTGGGTCAAAAATCAATTACTGGGGACTTCCCTGATGGCTCAGTGGATAAGAATCTGCCTGCCAATGCAGGGGACATGGGTTCGACCCCTGGTTCGGGAAGATCCCACATGCCACGGAGGAACTAAGCCCATGCACCACAACTACTGAGCCTGTGCTCTAGAGCCCGTAAGCCACAACTAGTGAGCCCACGTGCCACAACTACTGAAGCCTGCGTGCCTAGAGCCTGTGCTTCACAACAAGAGAAGCCACCACAATGAGAAGCCCGTGCACTGCAACGAAGAGTAGCCCCCACTAGCTGCAACTAGAGAAAGCCCACACGCAGCAACGAAGACCCAACGCAGCCAAAAATAAATTAAATAAGTAAATTTTTAAAAAAAATCAAGTACTGGACTTCCATGGCAGTCCAGTGGTTAAGACTCTGCACTTCCACTACAGGGGGCACGGGTTCAATCCCTGGTTGGGGAACTAAGATCCCACAGGCCACACGGTGCGGCCAAAAAAAAAGAAAAAAGCTTTCCTTTAAAAAAAAAATCAATTACTTTGTTTGGCCATTTAACTTTTTGAACTATCTTTTCAAAATCCAGGTGGAATTGTCCAGGGAACTCAGAGGTGAGGTTTAAGCTGGATGATATAAATTTGAGAGTCATCAGGTCAATTTAAATCATGGGCCTATGTGAGATCATCTAGGGAGAAAATGTAGCAAAAGTAGAGGGACAAAGACAGACCCTGGGGCCCCTTCCTTTGAGAGGAAGAGAGGCTGGCAAAGAAAACAGAAAAGGTACAGCCAGTGAGGTAGAAGGAAAATGAGGCCAGAAAGGTGACAGGGATGCCTAGAGAAGAAAGGGCTTCAAGAAGTTAAGAGACACACCATTGTAAAGCAATTATACTCCAATAAAGATGTTTAAAAAAAAAGAAGTTAAGAGATGCTCAACAGCACTTAATGTCCTGGGAACCCCCTTTAATACGCTGAGGCTTCAACTATGTTCTGAGAGGGCGGCGGGGGATGGGTGGCACAGAGCAGAGAACTGACCATCAGCTTTGCAAGATGTGGGTCACTGGTGACTTTGATAAGAGCTCTTTCAATGGAACAATAGGAACAAAATCCTGATTGGAGTGGATGGAGGAGAGAAAGGAAGGGAAGAAATGGAGGCGGTAAGTGCAGACAACACAGGGAAGTATACACTAGCAGGCAGATGTACAAAGCCATTCACGTGGGAGTGCATACGTGGACTTCTTCCCAACCCACCAAACAGCCTCCCAGGTCAAATATGCATGAGTTAGCACCTATGTGGAAGAGTTTCAATGGTCAGGAATTTCAGCAGCTTCTTCATCAAGAGATAGAATCTGTTTCCTTACCTCTTGAATCTATGCTGGCATTCTGACCTGCTTTCACCAATAGAATGTGACAAAAGTGAGGTTGGTTGAGTTCCAAGCCTAGGAATCAAGAGCCTTGCAGCTCCTGCTTTGGTCCCTCTTGGAATGACACTGCCATGGGAACAAGTATGAGCTAGTTGGAGAAACCACATGAGATAGAAGCAAGGTTCCTGGCTGGCAGTCCCCAACCACCAGACATGTGTGTGAAACCGTCTTAGACCATCCAGCCCATCCACGCCACAGCTGACTGTATCTATGTGAATGAGTCCAGGCACCAGCAGCTGAACCCAGCCTAAATGTGCCAACTTAGAGAACCAATTTAGAGATTGTTGTTTTAAGGCACTAAATTCTGGCATGGTTTGTTATACAGCAGAAGATAACTGGTACATTCTTAGAGTCAAAAAAATTCTTTAAACTCAAATACCCATCTCCTTTTTTCCTCTTCCTCCAATTCTTCCCCCAAAGTACTGCATTTTTGAGTCTATATATTTCTTCTTGAGGAGAGACTTTTGTTATCCTTCAGGTTTTCCTTGACTCCTTTTAGTGCCATCTCGTGGCTCAGAATTTAGGCCACTTCTCCTTCCCATCGCATCTTAACTCTCAAGGATCTCCATTTATTCTTGACCAGTTATTTATTTAGCATCAGGCACTGAGCTGTGGGACTTCACATAATCACCTCTTTTGTATATATATATATATATATATATATTTGGCTGTATTGGGTTTTCGTTGCTGCGTGTGGGCTTTCTCTAGTTGTGGTGAGCGGGGGCTACTCTTCGTTGCAGTGCACGGGCTTCTCATTGCAGTGGCTTCTCTTGTTGCAGAGCACAGGCTCTAGGCACACAGGGCTTCAGTAGTTGTGGCACGCAGGCTCAGTAGTTGTGGCTCGCGGGCTCTAGATCGCA
>NW_020175320.1:1205879-1229655 GCF_003031525.2 Neophocaena asiaeorientalis asiaeorientalis
TTGAGCATTCTTTCATGTGTTTGTTAGCAATCTGTATATTTTCTTTGGAGAAATGTCTATTAAGGTCTTCTGCCCAGTTTTGGATTGGGTTGTTTGTTTCTTTGATATTGAGCTGCATAAGTTGCTTGTATGCTTTGGAGATTAATCCGTTGTCAGTTGCTTCATTTGCAAATATTTTCTCCCATTCTGAGGGTTGTCTTTTCATCTTGTTTATGGTTTCCTTTGCTGTGCAAAAGCTTTGAAGTTTCCTCTGGTCCTATTTATTTTTGTTTTTATTTCCATTTCTCTAGGAGGTGGGTCAAAAAGGATCTTGCTGTGATTTATGTCATAGAGTGTTCTGCCTATGTTTTCCTCTAAGAGTTTGATGGTGTCTGGCCTTACATTCAAAATCCATTTAGAGTTTATTTTTGTGTATGTGTTAGGGAGTGTTCTAATTTCATTCTTTTACATGTAGCTGTCCAGTGTTCCCAGCACCACTTATTGAAGAGGCTGTCTTTTCTCCACTGTATATTCTTGCCTCGTTTATCAAAGATAAGGTGACCATATGTGTGTGGGTTTATCTTTGGGCTTTCTATCCTGTCCCATTGATCTATATTTCCGTTTTCGTGCCAGTAACATACTGTCTTGATTACTGTAGCTTTGTAGTATAGTCTGAAGTCAGGGAGCCTGATTCCTCCAGCTCCGTTTTTCTTTCTCAAGATTGCTTTGGCTATTCGGGGTCTTTTGTGTTTCCATACAAATTGTGAAATTTTTTGTTCTAGTTCTGTGAAAAATGCCAGTGGTAGTTTGATAGGGATTGCATTGAATCTGTAGAATGCTTTGGGTAGTAGAGTCATTTTCACAATGTTGATTCTTCCCATCCAAGAACATGGTATATCTCTCCATCTATTTGTATCATCTGTAATTTCTTTCATCAGTGTCTTATAATTTTCTGCATACAGGTCTTTTGTCTCCTTAGGTAGGTTTATTCCTAGATATTTTATTCTTTTTGTTGCAATGGTAAATGGGAGTGTTTTCTTGATTTCACTTTCAGATTTTTCATCATTAGTGTATAGGAATGCAAGAGATTTCTGTGCATTAATTTTGTATCCTGCTACTTTACCAAATTCATTGATTAGCTCTAGTAGTTTTCTGGTAACACCTTTAGGATTCTCTATGTATAGTATCATGTCATCTACAAACAGTGACAGCTTTACTTCTTCTTTTCCGATTTGGATTCCTTTTATTTCTTTTTCTTCTCTGATTGCTGTGGCTAAAACTTCCAAAACTATGTTGAATAACAGTGGTGAGAGTGGACAACCTTGTCTTGTCCCTGATCTTAGTGGAAATGGTTTCAGTTTCTCACCACTGAGAATGATGTTGGCTGTGGGTCTGTCGTATACAGCCTTTATTATGTTGAGGAAAGTTCCCTCTATGCCTACTTTCTGGAGTTTTTATCATGAATGGGTGTTGAATTTTGTTGAAAGCTTTCTCTGCATCTATTGAGATGATCATATGGTTTTTCTCCTTCAATTTGTTAATATGGTGTAACACGTTGATTGATTTGTGTATATTGAAGAATCCTTGCTTTCCTGGGATAAACCCCACTTGATCATGGTGTATGATCCTTTTAATGTGCTGTTGGATTCTCTTTGCTAGTACTTTGTTGAGGATTTTTGCATCTGTGTTCATCAGTGATATTGGCCTGTACTTTTCTTTCTTTGTGACATCTTTGTCTGGTTTTGGTATCAGAGTGATGGTGCCTCGTAGAATGAGTTTGGGAGTGTTCCTCCCTCTGGCAGGCAGATTCTTAACTGCTGCACCACCAGGGAAGTCCTCACATAATCACCTCTTAATTCCCCACCACCCATGGAATTTGATGTGATGAATTCCACTTTACAGATGAGGAAACTGAGGCTCAGAGAAGTAAACTGACTTTTATCCAGCGGGAAGTTCAAATACTCTGAGCCAGCAAATGATGTGCTTTCTACTGAATGCAGTTGTGGCCCCAGCTACACTAGAATGAAATGTGTTAACTACGTGCCTTAAAAAGCAACGAGAAATAATACACAACAGCGCAAACATTAAGAGTTCAATACTGATCAGAGCTGAAACTTTACATAGTGTTATTGTGTGTTTCTGCAAAATAGTAGTTCTGTGAGCTTTTACGTGTTTCCTTAAAAAGAATCTATCAAAAAAGTCTGGGAAATGTTGCATGACTTTTTCATATCCTTTAACATGAGAATAGATATTGTTTCTCTCCAGGAGGAAAGATGGGGATGCAGCTTTTCCCAACTATATTTGACTGCACAATCCTATTTCCCCCAGACAACAGCTGTTAACATCTCAATAACTAGTATCTATCAGTGGCTTGGGGCACATGGCACATTCAGTTTTAAAACTGGGACAGTCCCTAGAAACCGTAACAGTTCACCTGGGACTGAGGGGTTTCCTGGGATCTAGGAGTTTTGGTGCTAAAACCAGAAGAGTCCTGTGCAAAACCAGGACAAGATGGTTATCCTATTTCTTTCTACTCTTCCCATGATCTCACAGATGTTCAGAAGGGACCAGCCAGTGGTGTGAGGGCTTCAAACTGTGCCCGCAGAGGAAAAGTCAGAGAAAGGGGAAGGGAAGACTCAGAGGATAGGACCAGTGACTTCAGCTATCTGAAGGTTATCATGGGGGAAAGAGGAAAACTCATTCTAAGGGATCCCTTGGGATAGGAGTGGGACGAAGGGGACCTGCTGAAGGTGAGTCAAGCTCCCTGAAGCAGCACAGCTTCGTGAAAAACATTTGATTCACAGTCAGGGGGCAGGTTACATGCCAGACCTACCACGTGCAAGCCAACTCTGAATGAGGATACTGGGAACTTTCGTTACCCTCCTGGGACACCAATGCCATCTGTGAAACGGGATGCCTCAAGGTAACCAAATGAAATTATCAAGCACTGTACCTAGAACAAAACAGCTCCTAAAGAACTGAGGCAAATCTGCCCACAGCTGGCCTGCCTCTGTCCAGTCCAATGGGGACCAGTAGACATGGAGGGGGCCAGGACTCGGAGACCACCAGAACCCCTTCCATCTCTTCACAGCCCAGGTGCTGGCCCTGAGCCTGGCATCCACCCTCCTAGGACATTTATCCTCTGGCTGGTTTTCTCCTTCAAAATTTTTGGAGCCACCTGCCAGCGCTGGGAGGTAGGCTGGATAGGTGTTTGTATGCCCAATTACAAATGAGAAAACAGGGAGGTTAGGATATTTCCCCTGGCCACAGAGGGAATTAGCAGTAAACCAAGGCTGACAGTGGTGATTCAAGGAGTACCCGAGCTGGGAGGATCTTCAGATATCATTAGGTCCACCCGCCTCATAAATGGACAGAGGAACTCAAGCTCAAAGAAGGCCAGAATCCTGCTTACATCTACCTACTTATGTTTTATGCCCTTTTCTACATGTGTGCTATATCGCACAATAAATGTTTTTTAAAAAGAAAAATGTTCCCTTTTATTTTGCATTTCCCTGATAATTAGTGAGGTCAAGTGTATTTTTACATGTTGATCAGCCATTGGTGGTTCTATAAATTTTCTGTTTTTATCCTTTGTACATTTTTTTTTAATTTATTTATTTAATTTTATTTATTTTTGGCTATGTTGGGTCTTCGTTGCTGCATGCAGGCTTTCTCTAGTTGCGGCGATCGGGGGCCACACCTCATCGCGGTGCGCGGGCTTCTCATTGTGGTGGCTTCTCTTGTTGTGGAGCACGGGCTCTAGGCACGCAGGCTTCAGTAGTTGCGGCACGCGGGCTCAGTAGTTGTGGTGCACGGGCTCCAGAGCACAGGCTCAGCAGTTGTGGCGCACAGGCCTAGCTGCTCTGTGGCATGTGGGAT
The DNA here is from genome assembly GCF_003031525.2 of Neophocaena asiaeorientalis asiaeorientalis. Taxonomy (NCBI): domain Eukaryota; kingdom Metazoa; phylum Chordata; class Mammalia; order Artiodactyla; family Phocoenidae; genus Neophocaena; species Neophocaena asiaeorientalis. Next base: position 1,209,738 of record NW_020175320.1, read on the forward strand.
CTTCCCGGACCGGGGCTCGAACCAGTGTCCCCTGCATTGGCAGGTGGGCTCTCAACCACCGCGCCACCAGGGAAGGCCCCTTTGTACATTTTTTAATTAAGTAATAGATTCTTTTAAGTGGGCAATGCCAAGGGCTGACAGACTGAGAAAACGCCATTCCCATCTCTTCTCCTCATAAGGGAGGGGCCCTTCTGGAGGAGATTCCAGGCTGGCCTCACAGAGCTTTGACAGAGAAGTCTCGCAGCTGGCCACCTGTAGGGGTTGGTCTCGCTGGGGCCCAGCCAGGGGTTCTGGGAAAGCACCGTGGGAACACTGGCTGCTGGGCCAGGCCTGTATGACTCACTGGGAGTGGTGAGTGCCAGCCATCAGGGCGGCAGCAATAGCTCCACCTGTCACTTGGGAGGGCAGGGCACCTGCTTCTGGAAGGCTGGGTGCTGCTGGTGAAGGGGAGCCTCAGAGGAGGTGGCCGGGCCCCCAGGGTGGTCAGAAGGTACCAGGAATAGGCCTTGGGGGACACAGAAGTGGGGTCTGGACTTGATCTTGCAGCTATTGAGGAAGGGGTGTAAGGTTTTACACTCAGAAAACGTACATGGATCTGCTGGCCTATGCCAGGAAGGTTAACAGGCCACAGCATCCTGCCCTGTGCTGGTTGCTAGGGGACCCCCTTAAAGGTAGACTGCCCAGTTTACAGCTGACAAAGTGCTTTCACCCACCTATTAGAACCCTCACCATCCCCAGATTTACTTGGATATCACCCCGCTCCCCACTCGGTTGTCGGCAGGGGCCATCTCACCACCTGGTATCTGGGGACCTGGGGGGTGCTGGGCACACGTAGCTGCTCATTAAACACGGAAGCCACAGGTCAGCTGTCCCTCGCATCGCGGCCCGGCTCTGCCTGCAGCCCCGTTCAGACTGCAGGTTCCGTCCTCCCCCGGGCTCCCACCAGAAAGCCAGTCACACAGATATTTGAGGAAAAACTTATCCCGGGGGGGAGCTAGTTCTCCTCTCCCAGAAACGCTGACTCCTTTCTCCTATTTCCGGTATTTCCCCTCAGGCCATTTCAACTTCCTCTTTCTTGTTTGCTGAAAGAAATTCACATCAGCTGCAGCACCTACATTCTGTCGTACATTCCCAAGTCCCCCTCTGCCCGGCTCAGAGAAAACAAAAGGCCTTCCACTAGCAAAATGCCATTTTCTGTTACAAACATGTGTTGACTGAAATGTGGTTTTTTTCCTTTTCTGTGGGTCATCAGAATCGCTCTGTGTGGGAAACAAGACGAGGAGGATACTTCTTGCTTCACTCACGAGGAGACACAGTCTCGGAGTGTGCGCCCAAAGTCACACAGCCCTTCAGGGTCCGTGCAGGAACTCGGATCCGGGGCTGGTTTCCACCTCCTGCTCAGCCTCCTCAAGCTTCCCTCCAAACCCTGGAGCAATGCTGGCTCCCTCTCTGCCCCAGCAAATTCCCTGAGATTTCACGAGGACTGCAGAGAAAGCAGGCTGGTCTGACTTCTGGAGGGTCAAGTAGGGGCTGGGGAAAAACACCATGAGTTTAGGCTGCTAAACAGTAGTTAGTTCTAGTGCATCATAAATGCCATAGGAACCTGCATTTAAAGTCAGCTGGGGGGGCTTCCCTGGTGGCGCAGTGGTTGAGAATCCGCCTGCCAATGCAGGGGACGTGGGTTCGAGCCCTGGTCCGGGAAGATCCCACACGCTGTGGAGCAACTAAGCCCGTGTGCCACAACTACGGAGGCTGCACTCTAGAGCCCGTGAGCCACAACCACTGAAGCCCGTGTGCCCAGAGCCTGTGCTCCGCAACAAGAGAAGCCACCACGATGAGAAGCCCAAGTACCGCATCGAAGAGTGGCCCCCGCTCGCCGCAACTAGAGAAAAGCCCGCGTGCAGCAACGAAGACCCAACGCAGCCAAAGATAAATTAAAAAAAAAATTTTTTTAATAAATAAATAAAGTCAGCTGGGGTGGAGGGAGTTATGGAATTCTTCTAGTAAAGGATCTCATCTTCCTCTAATTTTATTCTCTTGTGAAGCCAAAACAACTGTCCCCAGAACATCCTCCAATTCAATACCGCTTATACATTTTTTTTTTTTTTTGGCTGCGCTGCATGGCTTGTGGGATCTTAATTCCCCGACCAGGGACTGAACCGGGCCACAGCAGTGAAAGCGCGGAGTCCTAACCACTGGACCACCAGAGAATTCCCCTGCTTATACATTTTTTTTAACATGACCCAGAACTGTAGTTTACGTTACAGCCCAATGTACATACAAAACACAAAACTGAGCAAAAGTTGCATGAAACAAACTCACCCTTGCCGCAGGACGCGTTCTTATATTTTCTATACTGTCCCTTTCAACACTAGTCATAACCCACTGTTTGAAATCACTAATTCAAACTCCTGACAAAATGCCTCCAGAGAAGCCCTACCCGGCCTCTTTTAGCAAACAGGTAAGTCGCACCTGGATTTATAACATTTGTTTGTACAGAGTGTACCCAGGTATTAAGCAAAAGCCAAACCTTTATAAACTGGGCTCAAGTGAATCCTGAGATTGCCTTGATTGAGCAGTGATTGCACATCCCTTACCCCCTCCCCCTGCCTGCCACCCACTCTTTCTGTGACATAACCCGGAAGCCAGGAAGGAGTACCTGAGGCCGCAGGGAGCCCCTACATCTCCAAGGGCAAGAGCAGGTTTGGGGCTCCACCCTCCTGAGCTACAGCTGAAGGGCCAGAGGTGGGAGAAGGGGCACAGCCTCCTTTCGGCACCAGGTAGAAGGGACTTTCTGGTTCCCAGAGGTGACCTGCCCCCACCCCCGTGGAACCCTAACTCTTCTCAGGGAGGGGCTGCTTCTGCCTGCAGGCCGTGTGTGGTCCTGGGGGCCTGCGCCGCCCAGCTGACCACCACGGAGCGGGGGGCGGCACTGGTGGACTGATGGGTTGCAGGTGGCCAGCGAGCCTCCAGGGATGCCTAGAGTGGACAGAGGCGAAGGAGTGACTGTTTGCCAGACCTTTCCTTCGCCAAAGGCCCAGGAGAGCATAAACTGCTGTGTCTTCCACCGCTTACTGGCTTGTCCCTGTTCTAAACATGTCAACAGCCTGGCCTCTATGGGGACCAAGGGGGAAAAAATATGAGGAAGGAAAGAAAAATCACACCTATTTAAAAGGACTCAGTAACATAAGGGAGGAAGCCCTAGGTGAGCGTGTTAAGTAGAAGTAGCAAGAAAGAGAGGACTTCAAATAAAGAAAAATTGGGGCTTCCCTGGTGGCGCAGTGGTTGAGAGTCTGCCTGCCGATGCAGGGGTCACGGGTTCGTGCCCCGGTCCGGGAAGATCCCACATGCCGCGGAGTGGCTGGGCCCGCGAGCCGTGGCCGCTGAGCCTGAGCGTCTGGAGCCTGTGCTCCACAACGGGAGAGGCCACAACGGTGAGAGGCCCGTGTACCGCAAAAAAAAAAAAAAAAAGAAAAATTGGTTATGGGAAGATGCAGTTGGAGGACACACAAAAAAATTCCTGCTAACTAAAAAATATGACTTTCTTTTTTTCTTGTTTCTTTTGGCCACGCTGCGCAGCTTGCGGGATCCTAGTTCCCGACCAGGGATTGAACCCAGGCCCTCGGCAGTGAGAGGGCACAGTCCTAACCACTGGACCGCCAGGGAATTCCCTAAAAAGTATGACTTTCCAATATAACAATTTAATAGAGACAGTCAGGGATGGGAATTGAGTCTGGAAGACAAAGGGAGAGAAGTACCTCACAATTCAGAGCAAAAAACACAAAGAAGTGGAAATCAGAAGAAAAAGATAAGAGATGTGGAGGCCAGATCCAGGATGAAGAAATGTAGCAGATGCCGCTGGCTGACTAGCTGAACCCTGTGCCCAACCTCCTCCTCCCTCCTCTGACTCCACTATGGAGGCTGGACACTTACTACCAGCTTCCCTTGCTATATGACACTGTTCCAGCCCATGAGACATTAAGCATCCAGAAACACTTTTGTCTTTTCTGATATAAAATGCATATGCAATTAGTGCCGCACTTTTTTCTCCTTTCTTCCTAACTTGACTGCAAACACAGTGCCTGGAGCTGCGGCAACTGTCCTGTGACCACAAGAGAGAGGCCAAGAGAATTGAGGAGATACCAGCCCAAACCCTGACGTTGTCAAATGACAGAACCCAAGCCAGCAGCTGCCTACCCAGTGCCTTGTGAAGTGAGGAAAATAAGCAACTATTTATTCAAGTCATTCTTTACTCAAATGTTCTGCTACTTATACCTGAAAACATTCTTACATAATATGAAAATAGAGAAATTATAGAAGAAAAGTTCCCTGTGAAGGAAAACTTGTGCTTTCAAACTGAAAGGACTCACTGAGTACCATATTTAAAACTGATACTCTTTTATACACAGGGTATAAATTGGCAAATTCCTGAATTCCACAGAGAAAAGAGAAAAAGCTACAATCTTCCAGCAAAGAGAATAGGTTCCTTAAAAGAGTATCAAGCAGGGCTTCCCTGGTGATGCAGTGGTTGAGAGTCCGCCTGCTGATGCAGGGTACACGGGTTTGTGCCCCGGTCTGGGAAGATCCCACATGCCGCGGAGTGGCTGGGCCCGTGAGCCATGGCCGCTGAGCCTGCGTGTCTGGAGGCTTTGCTCCGCAACGGGAGAGGCCACAACAGTGAAAGGCCCACGTACCGCAAAAAAAAAAAAGAGTATCAAGCAAACATTAGATTCTTCATTTTTAGCTCTTGAATCTAGACCACAGAAAAGCAACATCAGTAGATGATTGAGAGGAAATAACCATAATCTATGATCAGCTTTAAATATGGGGTATTTTCCATAGTCTCAAGGTCCCTCAGGAATTATTAGCTATGGCTTGGGCATTTCAAACAGAAAACAGGAAAACACTGGCTTTAAGGGTATTAAGAACAAACATCTTTATATCTACATCCACATTTAAAGAGAAAATGCTTTTCTTTATGCTTCAAACACTGTAAACAGATAAACTGCAAAAATAAAAACCTGGGGCAATATTCAAAATCATAAGATTAATACAACTTACCTCTCGTGTTGTTGTGAGGACTGGTTCCATTAATGTTTCCACTCAGTGAGGAAGGGGGTGGTGATAGGGAGGGAAGGCAGACATTTGAAAAAGCAATAACACAGAGTGGTTAAGTGTCGAGGGGAGGAGCAGTTGCTTAGATCTGTCTGTTCCAGAAAGGCTTCCAGGAGGCAGCAATGTCAAAGAGAGGCCTGCCAGGGACTTCCCTGGTGGCACAGTGGATAAGACTCTGTGCTCCCAATGCAGGGGGCCTGTTTCGATCCCTGGTCAGGGAACTAGATCCCACATGCATGCCGCTACTGAGAGTTCACATGCCACAACTAAGGATGCACGGGCTGCAACTAAGGAGCCCTGGAGCCGCAACTAAGGAGCCCGCCTGCCACAACTAAGACTCAGTGCAACCAAATAAATAAATTTTAAAAAAAGAAAGGGAGACCTGACAGATTAAGTGGAGGCTGCCCAAGTGAAAGTGTGTAGAAGAGGGTCTCAGAACAAGGGAAGAGTAGTTCCCAAACTTGGCTGCAAACTGGAACCACCTGGGGATTTCTAAAAAGCACTGATGGGGCTTCCCTGGTGGCGCAGTGGTTGAGAGTCCGCCTGCCGATGCAGGGGATACGGGTTCGTGCCCTGGTCCAGGAAGATCCCACATGCCGCGGAGCGGCTGGGCCCGTGAGCCATGGCCGCTGAGCCTGCGCGTCCGGAGCCTGTGCTCCACAACGGGAGAGGCCACAGCGGTGAGAGGCCCACGTACCGCCAAAAAAAATAAAAAATAAATAAAATAAAAAGCACTGATGCCTGCCTCCCACCCCCATACCTCCTGCTTAATTGGTCTGAGGTGTGACGTGGCATCAGGCGTTTTCAAAGCTCCCCAGGTGATTCTAACGTGCAGCAAAGTTTGGGAACCACAAGGCTTGAGGCAAGAGCCTGTGGCTCTCAGTAGATTGAATAGGGAATTGGAGGGGGGAGGACAAACAGTGGGAATGGAGAGAAGTGGATGGGTTAAGATTTAGGATGTAGAATGGATGCGAGTAGGTGATAGTGGGGAGAGAGCGAGGGCAGAAGTTGCTGATGGTGATGCCCCGGTTTCAGGCTTGGGGAACTGGGTGGATGTGGTCAGTTTTCTGAGATGCAGAACACAGCAGGAGAAAGGAGTGTGTGCAGGAAGACCTGCTGATTAGAGATTATGCACACTTATTACAAGGAGGTTTGGCTCAATAAATCTTAACCCTGGCCGTGGTTATCGTTATCATCATCATCAATCATCATTTGAGACCGAGAGGCTGCTTGAAGCCCTTGTGTTCACCAGGATTAAAGCAATGATGTCCTCAGTGTCGCCATCTGTGTATGACAGGCACTCAGGCAGCAGTTGACACACGTGCAGGGGACGGACCCAGGACCTTGGCCCAGGTAGGAACGGGGGTGGAGGCGAAAGATCAGAGATGATCTCCCTTAGTCTCAGGCCAGGATCTCCAGTGATCCCCATGCTCAGTCCAACCTGAATGAGGGTGTCCTTTGGATGAGCTGCTGTTTCTGCAAAGTGCTCACGTCATGGAGGGAGCCCTGAGGAAACAGCACTGCATGGGGAATTTGGAGGCTGGAGCTCCAGACACAGCTCTGTTAGTACTGGCTGTCTGACATGGAGTGAGTGCCTTACCTGGGCATCAGTGTCCTTATCAGGACTAAGTGCCCCGGAGGGCTAAGACTGTATCTGTGTTGATGACCACAACAGTGGCCAAGACTGACATTCTCTGCCCTCCAAGGAAGAGACAAGGGGCAGCTCCCATGTCCTCCAGAAAAGCTTCCATGTGCCAGTGAGGAGTAGAGAGCAAGTATCCAGGGAGGCTTCCAGGAGGAGGCAGCATTCCATCTGGGCCCTAAAAGGATTCATACATAGTGTCTGTGGCAACACACCCCACCCTTGGAACATTCAGGACAAATTTGTCATCTCAGAGAAGCCCTGTGGTAGGAGAAGAAAGTGTGTGGGCTCTGGAGTCAGACAGATCAGGCTTTGACTGTTGGCTCCCCCAACTGCATGACCTTGGGCAAGTTCTTTAACTCTTCTGAGCATATATTCCCATGTGTGAAATGGGGATATAATGAAATAACAACAGCAAACTCTTATTTAGCTCTATGCGCCAGGTACTGGCACAAAAACAGTCCCATGAGATAGGACAACTAGTCCCACTTGACAAATGAGGAAGATGAGGCATGAAGAGGTTATATAACTTGCTCAATCACCAGGCACATGGGCACGTGTGTGGTGCACAGCTATTGCTGTGACCACAGAGATGATAGTTGATGGACTGTACTGGAACAGGTGAGCTCATTGGCAGAGCTCAGTCTCCTGGGCAGGCCAGTGTCCAGAAGAGAATTTCAAGAGATAGAAAGTGCCATTCTCCAGCAAGCATTAAGAACAATGCATGATTTGTGACCACATCATGATACCCCGTGGTCCCTGGGACTTCCTGAATATGGTACCACATGGGTAAGGAAAAGGCAAGGGCTCTTAGAACTGGCTTCTTCCCACCAGCCCCAGTGAGTCCCACAGTGCCAAAACCCAGTTGGGTCCTGAAGAAGGAAGACACTTCCTCTCCCAACTTCCCATGTAGCTAAGGGTGGTCAGGTGACCTTGTTCTGGCCAATAAGATATAAGGGACATCTACTGGGAGGGTCCTAGGAAAGATTTCCCTCCCTGACAAAAGAGAAAGACCTGGAAGGGGGGTTCTTTTCCTTCCTGCTCCCTTCCTGGGATGGGAATGCTGTCACGTAAGGACATGATATTTGGAGCTGTTGCAGCCACCTTGAAGCCATGAGGTAAAGGCCAAGAAAAATCAAAATTCCCAAAGAGCTTTGAAACCATTGAGCTGTTTAGCATGGAATCACTGACCTCCAGACTTCTGGTTATGTGAGAAAAATAAGCCCCCATTTGTTTAAGTCACTGTTGCTTATAGCAAAAAGTATTCCTAATAAGCCCCCATTTGTTTAAGTCACTGTTGCTTATAGCAAAAAGTATTCCTAATACTACACCCGAGGTGTTCCACTGTATTCATTCACTTACTTAATCAGCAAGTGCCCTTAAGCACATACAATGTGCCCATCACAATGGAGGGAAGGGAAGATATGGCCATAATCAAGACAGACATGATTCCTGGCCTCATGAATTTCTTAGCTTAGCCGAGAAAACCCACTCTGAACAGATGTGATGGGTAAGGGTGTTAACAAGAAGGAAAGCACAGAAATATGACTGGAGTATAGAACAAAGACAGTTAACCTGAGTGAGCACCAAGGAAGTTCTTGAAGGATACTGTATTATGAAGGGTTAAGTGCTATAATAGAGCCCAACATGCAGTGCCTTAAATAAGAAAGAAGTTTGTTTTCTTTTTTCTTTTTCATGTAACAGCCCTGGGCTCTGCCAGCCATAAGACAGGGCTGCCCTCTCTGGATTCAAGATGGCAGCTCCTGTTGTTGCCATTTTCCAGGCAGTAGGAAGAGGGGAGTGGAAGTGAAAGGCAACCAGCTCCCTCTTTAAAGATGAGACCTTCAGAATGACAATCCTTAAAAAGTCTACAAATAACAAATGCTAGAGAGGGTATGAAGAAAAGGGAACCCTCCTACACTGTGGGAATGTAAGTTGGTGTGGCCACTATGGAAAACAGTATGCGGGTTTCTCAGGAAACTAAAATTAGAACTACCATATGATGCAGCAATCCCACTCCTGGGCATATATCCAGACAAAAGTATAATTCAAAAAGATACATGCACCCCTATGTTCATAGTAGCACTATTCACAATAGCCAAGACATGGAAACAAGCTAAATGTCCATCTACAGATGAATGTGGCTTCCCTGGTGGCGCAGTGGTTAAGAATCCGCCTGCCAAAGCAGGGGACACGGGTTCGAGCCCTGATCTGGGAAGGTCCCACATGCCGCGGAGCAATTAAGCCCCTACACCACAACTACTGAGGCTGCGCTCTAGAGCCCACAAGCCACGACTACTGAAGCCCGTGCACCTGGAGACTGTGCTCCGCAGCAAGAGAAGCCACCGCAATGAGAAGCCCGCGTACCACAACAAAGAGTAGCCCCGCTCGCTGCAACTAGAGAAAGCCCGCACGCAGCAGCGAAGACCCAACGCAGCCAAAAATAAATAAATAAATAAATAAATATTTTAAAAATAGCAAAAAAACAAAAAGAACCCCAGATGAATGGATAAAGAAGATGAGGTACATATATACAATGGAATACTACTCAGCCATAAAGAAGAACGAAATAATGCCATTTGCAGCAACATGGATGCAACTAGAGATTATCTTACTAAGTGAAGTCAGAAAGAGAAAGACAAATACCATATGATATCACTTACATGTGAAATCTAAAATATGACACAAATTAACCTATCTATGAAACAGAAACAGAATCAGGGACATACAGAATAGACTGGTGGTTGCCAAGGGGGAGAGGAGTGGGAGAGGGGTGGATTGGGAGTTTTGAATTAGCAGATGCAAATTGGTATATATAGAATGGATAAACAACACGGTTCCTACTGTATAGCACAGGGAACTATATTCAATATCCTGTGATAAACCATAATGTAAAAGAATATGAAAAAGAATGTATATATATATATATATATATAAAAAAAAAACGAGACCTTGAAGTTGTCCGTATACACATATAAATCGCTTCTGCCCACATCCTATGGGCCAGATCTTAATCATGTGACCACACCTGGGTTGGAAGGGAGGCTTGGAAATGTAGTCCTTAGCTGGGCAGCCAGGTGACAGGTAACATCTGGGGAGGTTCTATTGCTAAAAGAAACAAGGGGAAAGTGGTCCTGAGGGAGAGTTAGCAGTCACACCTGGTAAAGGAATAGGGCTATTTTTCTCTTAATCCAGAGAGCAATGGGAAGTCACTGAAGGGTTTCAAGCAGGAAATGCATGGTCAGATTTGTGTTTTTAAAAGATCATATGGTGGCAGAGGATGGAGTGGAGGGGGACAGATATTACAGGGGGTAGTGAGTTCTCTCTGCTATTCCAGGACCCGGCTCCCCAACTTGGCTGGGAGCTTCATGAAGGTAGAGACATGACATTTTCTCCTAACTCTGGGCTGACCATCAGACCACCTGCCCAGTCGAGAGACCCGCTGCAGGGCCCAGGACTCAGCCCTTTCAGTAGAAGCGCTGACCCTTTGTCACCCCCCTTTCCTCGCCACAGCACTTGCTGCCGCATTTGCCAGCACCTGGGGCAGACACCAAGTACCCTGTGCCTGCAACACCCAGGCTGCCTCTGGGATGACCCCAGTCATGCAGCCAGCAAGCGGGTGTTAGGGTGTCCCCTCCTAGGGCAAGCCGCACCCAGTTCCTCCTCTGCCTGCCATAGATGGGCAGATTTTGCAGAAGCCTGATGTTGAGAAACGAACCCGTTTTGTGTTAAGAGCTTCTGAGCTCTGTGTACACCAGGACTACAGCAGATGTAAACACTCGCGGCCTCTCTTCTCCAGCTAGATAAACTTCAGGCTTTCAGGGGGAGGCACTGCCCCAGCACACTCACAGTGTTTAAAAAAGGTGTCAGCTGCAGCCCATGCTCTTGGCAGACGGCAACTCTCCCTCTCCCAGCTGAAGTCCCAGACTCTGGGCCAGCGGGTGGAGGGCCCAGAGCCCATCTGCTAAAGGGGCCAGCCTGGGACCCTCTAGTCTGTGGACCAGGTGGGGGGGGGGGCTATCTGTGAGGAATAAATCCTGGAATGCTGCGGAGACCCTAACATCCTCCAAAAGCTCTGCCCGACCTACATGCACATGTTCTTTTAGTTTAAGCTTTAGATTCTGTGAAAATAAGAATGCTACTCCCATCATCCCTGACAGGGTGATGTTTTAAACTTTATTATTTGTTATTCATTTATTCATCTGGCATTTGTTGAGCACCTACTGTGTGCCATGTACCAGGCTTTATACTGCCCTGCCCACTCAAAGTTCCCTAAAATCCCACCATTAGTGCCAGCGCCATTAGTATAAGGCTTTCAGATATATATATTAGATATAGATAGATGATTATGTTATATATACAATGTATCATCCCTCACCCCTGAGTCATATTTTAAATTTTATTCATCAACATTTTGATTCAATCAACATTTATAGTGCACCTGATATACTGACTACTCTCCTAGACACCAGACATAAATAAGACACAATCCAGGTCCGGAGGAGTTCCCTGCCTGTGTGACAGGGAAGTAACCGGGAGGTGGGTTTGATGGGCCACAAGCGAGCAGAGGCAGACAGGCCAGTGCAGGACGAGGGAAGCCCTCAGGAAGCGGCCCCCCTCCAGGGCCAGAGGACCCAGGACAAGCCTTCCCATCTCGGGGGCTCCCCCTCTCTTCTCCAAATGAGGAACTAGATCAGGGCTCCTGAGTCTCTGAATTTCATAGACCAATAAAATATCAGAAACCTAACTGAAGTAACCACACAGCTCACCAGAAGGTTATTCCACTGAGTAAGAAATATGAGAGAAAAAGAAAACCCAGGAACACAGCGACCATCTGCCGTCACCATTATTTCATGACAGGAAGGACACTTTAACCCAACGAGCAAGAAGGGCATAGTCTCAGAATGAAGGCTGAGCCTTCAAACGGGATTCATTCACCGGAATAAAAAGCTCAGTGCGCTGTCCTCACCCTCATTTTGCCCACAGCCCTGTGAACTTCGTCGTGACCAGATGACCCACAGCTGCATGTGACCCACCGAAGCCAGGACCAAGGGCCCAAGCCCAGCCAGAGACACGGTCAGGCGACTTCCAAAGGCATCTCTGGGACACTGCTGAGGGGCACCCAGGCCACAACGCTTCCCGGAGCCCCTTTTCCCTCCCTTCCCTCATCCCTGCAGCAGCTCCCACCTTCTTCTCCTCCAAACTCCCTGAAACACAGATCACTTCCGACTCTGGTCTTCAGGATGCTTGCTTCAAGACCACAATAGCACAAACCATGAGGGTAACTCTAACAGGCCATTCTAGCTCAGAGTGACTCAACCCGGGGCTGTCCAAGGCCGCTGTCTCACCATCCCCGCTCAACTTCCCCTTCCGCCCACACCTGCTTCTTTCCCCTCCCTTCGCCAGGGGTTGATCCCATGCACTCCTTAATAAACATCCTGCACTCTAAAGTCTGAACCAGAGTCATCTCCCAAGGGTCCCCAACCTGCGCAATCACCTCAGCCCAGCCAGCCAGAACCCACGGGCGGCCTTCCCCTCCACTTCCTGGCGGAGGGAACTTCCCCCATACATGCTCGAAGAGCAAACTGGAGTCTTGACGTGTCCATAGGAGCTAAAGGAATTTAGAATGTTTTTCTGTTTTGACAAAGAGCAGCCTTCAAGGACATTGTTTAGCGATGAACTCAGCAGGCCAGCTCTGAGCGGCAAGGCTGATTGGTAAACCCTTTGTCCAGGGCGGGGCGGCCCCCACCCTCTCCTTCCACGAGGCCACGAGCACATAGTTGGAAAGGCGTGAGAGCACATGATTTAAGGGGGAAATAAAACTCTTGGATTCCGCAGCTCCAACACATAATCTTCACATACACAGTGGAGGTGGCGGGACGCTGTGGGGAGGAAGAAAGCGTGCTATTTGGGGCTTCTAGGGCTTCCCTGCACTGGGCTTGCACCTGAAACTCAACAAACTCTGGCTGCCTGGAGTAGGAGGCAGAACCGCAAACAGAGAAGACTGCCCTGCAGTTACGTCCTTATTTCTATACATTCTACCTCCAAAACCCTGGTCAGTGGAGCATGAGACAAACAAGCCCTAAAGTTGAGTGGCTACCGCTGCTACCAAAAGGCATCAAAGGCAGAGGCCCTTCAGCAAAGGGCAGACATGCAAACAGAGGCTGGTGGCCCGATCCAGACAAGGAACAGGCCTCTGCCCCACGGCTTGGCCAGGGCTGGAGCCAGTTGTGTCTGAAGCTGACTCTGGGCGAGAGGAGGCCCGGGGCCCCACGGTACACATACCCACGGGAGGAGCAGGGGCCCCTGCAAGCAGCCCCTCCTCAAGGAACGCGGCTGGCTTCCCAGGAGACCAAGCACACACTTAGCCCAGCAGCCCAGCAGGGCCACCAATGCTGGTGACTGAAGCCCTCCTCGGCTTTAATGAGGGACACGCCCTGCCCTTATGAGCCTGCCCAGCCTTGAGGGTCCACACACCCACAGGTGTGCACAGGTGCACGAGTGTGTGCGTGCTTACACACGTCTGTCACACACACAATCACTCAGACACAGCATTGCAGCTTCAGGCAGCACCCGACACACATGCACACGGTCAATGACCAAGAGTAGAGTCTGTGGGCAGCCCCTCGGGGTTTTCTGGAGCTCACAGAAGAGGCAGCGAGCCCTGCCCTTGTCCTAAGACAGTGGTTCTCAAAGTGAGGTCCCTGGACCAGCAGCACCAGAATCACCTGAGAACGTGTTAGAAATGCTTTGCGTCCTGCCTCGGCCAGCAGAGCCCTGAGCTGTCTGGGGGCCTCCCGCAGGGCTACAACTCCTTGACATGTTTTTTACCTGCCAGCTCCTGTGCTAAATAGACTTTACGTACGTTATCTCATTAAAACTCACCAACATCTTGTGAGATGCACACCGTACTGTTCCTTTTGTTTTCAGATGGGAAAGTTGAAGCTGGGAAAGGTTAGAAGACTTGCCTGGAGTCCCTGGGGCTCCCAAGCCCGTGCCCCTAATCACATTCTAGATGTAGCTCCAGCGCCGCTGAATGTAAACACCCTACCAAGGACTGTGCCCCGCATGCCCAGCCCCACCGCTGCCACCTCCCATTTCCCTTGGGTCTCTCCCTGCCTCAGCAGCCAGTCCTAAATCTTCCCTCAAGAGACAAGGCCGGGCCGTCCACGCAGGGGTGGGACGAAGGGCAGGGGGCAGCCCGACCTCGTGAGCAGAAAACACCTCCGCCAAGGCCCTCACCACCCAGCACGCCCCGCCCGGAGAGCAGCAGGGAGGCAACCACGGGCTGGCAGCCCTGCCTGCACCCCAACGCCTGGAGAGAGAGCCTGCTGTGCAGCTGACCTATGGAATCCAAAGACGGCTGCTGTGTGTGCGTCTGATCCAGAATGTTCCCTGAATTGCATTAGGAGGGACCTGGGTTGAGTCCTGGCTTTATCACCAACTTACTGTGTGACCCGGGCTGGTCCCCTCTTGGAATCTGTTTTTCCATTTCTGCAGCGAAGGGGTGACTGATGATTTATAAGGATGTTTCTTGCTCTGAAAGCATGTCTTGGATTCTAGATGTCCACATGACATTGGAGAAGTCTGGCCAGGCCATGGGAATGTAAAATGCCAACGGCTCTGGACCCGGCTCTCTGCTCAGCCTAACTCATCTTTGCTTGAGACTTGGGAGTGCCCCCTGGCTCCCCAGATGTGCCTGGCTTTGCACAGGAGTGCTTCCCTCGCTCGCCCATACTCATGCACCAAAGAGGATTTGTCTTCTACAGCATATCCGGCAGGGCACCAGGGCCTGGAAGGAGTCAAGGAGCTAGACTGTTGTCCCAGACCCAGAGGCAGCCATGGGAGCCTGTGCCATGGTGACCGACACCAACATCTCATCTGGCCTTGAGAGCAACACCACAAGCATCACAGCCTTCTCCATGCCTGGCTGGCATCTGGCATTGTGGGCAGCAGCCTACCTGGCCCCGGTGCTGGTGGCTGTGATGGGCAATGCTGCGGTTATCTGGATAATCCTCGCCCGTTGGAGGATGCGCACAGTCACCAACTACTTCATTGTCAACATGGCCCTGGCCGACCTCTGCATGGCCGCCTTCAACGCCGCCTTCAACTTCGTCTACGCCAGCCACAACATCTGGTACTTTGGCCGCGCCTTCTGCTACTTCCAGAACCTCTTCCCCATCACAGCCATGTTTGTCAGCGTCTACTCCATGACCACCAGCGCCGCCGACAGGCAAGAGGGGGCAGCTGCGAGGAGTCGGCTCGCTTTTCTTGGTTCACACAGGGCTGGTAACTTGCCCACAGTCACACAGCAAGTTAAGGGTAGAACCCAGTGAATTAGTTGCCTCCTAACCTGATCATGATCCTAAACTATGCATCTGTCAGACAGGGGACTGTGGAACCGAAGCAAGTAAGGTTCACGTTAGACACAAGGAAGAACTTTGCACTAGACGGCTGTTCAAGGCTACAGGGGAAGACCAACAGTGTTTTAGGGACCTTCTGAAGTGTTCTTCTCTGGAGCTGATCTTTGTTTTACTGAAAGGAAATTGCTTATATTGTCATCCTATTCCTAGATATATTATATGAGGGGAAATTTTAACACTGCACGCAGTTACTATATCATTAAGATGGGGCCAATTACTTCCCTGATGCCGCTCTCTGGGGCTGCAGACTGTGACGTTCTGACGGGGATGGGGTGGGGGCAGGAGGGGTGGAGGAGTGATCAGTCGGGAGATCTGAAGGTCCCCTAAGACTTTCTTTTCATTCACTCAGGTATTTGAGGCACTGTTTCAGGCACTGGGGAATAAACACCAGTGGGAAAAGAGTCCCGGAATCATGGTCTCATGGAACTTCCATTTTAAAGGCTGGGTGGAGGGTGGGTAGTACGGACTGTAGAGGGCAGGGTGGGAGCCAGGAGACCAGGCAGGAGGACATTGAATAATAACCCAGGTGAGGAAGGATGGTGGCTCAGGTCAGGATGGTAATAATGGTGACTCGTCCATTCATTTCTTCATTCATTCTTATGTTCAATGCCTACTATGTACAGATACTCTTCTGGGCACTGGGGGAAGAAACAGACAAAGGTGCCTGCCCTAGTGAGAATTTAAATAATAAACACAAGACTAAACAAATGATATGTTGTATTTTGAGGTCATGAGTGCTATGGAAAAATACCAGGAAGGGGATCCGAGGCACTAAGGTATGTGTGCTGGGGGAGGACAGGTCGTAGTGTTAGATGGGTGTCAGGATCAGCTTTATTGTGAGAGTGGGATTTGAGCTGCATCCTATTGCTCTGGCCTGGTCTCAGGGTTCAGATTAATCCCAGGGAGGAAGGCCCGGGGGTCATCTAGGACCAAAGCCGTCTCGGTGTATGTAGAGCAGTTCCTCCACGGCAGAAAGCTGGTGGGCAGCTGCTTTGGGCTTTGTCCAGGAGACCGTTGGGCTCTGTTAAGGTTTCTGAACGGAAGACAGGCTGTGTGGCTGGGGAACTCGGCAGGGCTGAGCTTCAGGACAAGGCCCCAGATGGACTGCCGGTGTCGCCACACCGCTCTCTTGTGGCCATCGAGAGCATATCCGCGCTCAGAGGGAGGCCATGTGGTGGAACCGGGTGGGGTGGGCAGGCGTGTAGGGCGCTAGTGTCCCACATGGCTGTGGGAGAGCACCAGCCCAGCTGGCTCTCTGCAGGTCGTCAGCCAGGGTGCAGGGAATGGGACTAGCGGATCTGGGCTGGTCTGACGGGAGGGCACCCACCACTCACACCGCCCTCTGCTCACAGGTACATGGCCATCGTCCACCCCTTCCAGCCACGGCTCTCGGCCCCCAGCACCAGAGCAGTAATTGCTGGCCTCTGGCCGGTGGCCCTGGCCCTCGCCTTCCCCCACTGCTTCTACTGCCCCATCACCATGGACCGGGGTGCCACCAAGTGCGTGGTGGCCTCGCACCTTTTGTAAGGCCTGGGGGTGGGGGAGCATGCGCACATGCATGTGTGTGTGTGCATGCACATATGTGCACGTACACATGTGCAGGGTGTATGTATGGGTGTGCACATGTGTCTGTGAGTGAACTGGGGATTATGTGAGTACAGTATCAACTAAAAGTAACACTTAGCACTTACTAAATGTCAGGTTTGGTCTAAGTACTTTACATATATGAACCCACTGGATTCTCCTAACAATATGAGTATGTATGTATTATTATTCCCATTTTTCAGATGAGGAAACTGAGGCACTAAAAAAAACTAAGTAATGTGCCTAAGACCACACAGCTAGTAAGTGGTAAATCGAAGATTTAAATCCAGGCAGTCCTGCTTCAGAGCCCAATCTCCTCACCACTCTTACTTAAATAAGGGACATGTCAGGGTACCGAGACAGAAAGA
The DNA here is from genome assembly GCF_003031525.2 of Neophocaena asiaeorientalis asiaeorientalis. NCBI lineage: Eukaryota > Metazoa > Chordata > Mammalia > Artiodactyla > Phocoenidae > Neophocaena > Neophocaena asiaeorientalis. The sequence continues at coordinate 1,226,870 of NW_020175320.1, forward strand.
AAGGGCAGGTGCCAGAGCCTGGGATGTTTTCAGGAGGAGCCTGGAGTGGACTTGACCTGAGGCAGGCACCGTGGGCTGGGGGATGGGGGGAGAAAACAGAACTCAGGCGTGGTGCAGCTGCTGTGTGACACTGGGTAAGTCCTTTCCCTTTCTGGGAGTCAGTCTGCCCAGTTCTCACAGCGGGTGTGGCTTTGTCATCCCCAAGCACGGGGGAGATAAAGAATTGGTTGAGGTTCTGGAGACAGTAGTCGAGTTGGAGTCCTGCGCTGTCCCCTGCTGGCCGAGGACCCTTTGTAGTCACTTAACCTCTCTGACCCTTTGGCTCCTTCTCTCTTAAAGGGGATTAGTACGAGAACCTTGCTCAGGGGTTGTTGCGAACACAGAAGAGAAAATGTACCTGACGCAACTTAGCACGGTGCCTGGCACAGAACCGGCGCCCAGTAGGTGGTAGTTTAAACGGGGAACAAACGAAAACAAACCTGGCAGATTTAGTCCAAGAAAAGCCCAGCTGCCCCAAGCCCGAGGATGTGCACGCTCTGAGCCCCGAGCCGCCAGAGCACAGCGACAGCTCAACTCCTTCTCCCGCCTCTTTTAACACTCCTCCCCCAACGCCCGCCCCTACCTGGTCTCCTCCCGTCCCGAGCACCAGACAGAAGAGCGCCACGCTGCGGCCTTCGGGGAAGGCGCCATTCCTCTGAGAAGCCTGTTCCTGGCAACTGCTGAGTTTCCCGGGAAACTGCTGCCCTGCGTCTCTGCCCTCGTTCCGTAGCCCACGTTCTCAGGACTCACGGCTCCAGGGGCGGAGTCTACGTAGGGACCCGCCCCCCTTCTTGGCTTTGGGAAGGGGCGGAGAGCAGAACATTTCCTGACTGGCCACTGCGGGGCGGTGTTTCTCCACCTTAACAGTGAGCTTTTCTCTCTGAGGTATGGACCAGTAAGAATTTAGGGTACCAACCACCACCTTTCTGGGGATGGTGATTTCCGACTCTGCTCCAGGCAACAGGGGAAAACAGGAGGGCAGAGGTGGGCTAGGAAGGCTATACTTTGGTGCTACTTCGAATTCTGAGAGGATTTGGGGGAAAGCCTGGTTTCTCGTGTGTAAGAATATATTATTTGTTCTTGGGTTGGGGAGCGTCTGAGATTTAGACTGGGGGCTCCATCCGTACAGGCTCACATCCTGTGTGTGTAGGAATCTAGGAAAATGCACATACGCTCCCCAAATCAAAATACAAAAAAAGGCAGTCCAGGCTATGAGATTCTGGCAGGCCCTAGAAGATGGTTCCCAAAGCTCCTTGGCACTCCCTTTTGTGTGGGAACCTAGCCCAGAGTGAATTCCTAACCTGAACCAACCCACGAAAGAATGAGGCAACAGAAAGGCGTCACTCATACTTGGGAAGGATGGTAGAGATTAACTCCTTGTTTTACAAATGGGAAACAGACTGAGGGAGAGATCTGACTTGCCCAAGGTCATGCTTTAAATTAGATGCTAGGCAAGAACCCAGTTCTTCCGACTCCACAGGGCTGACCCTCAGTGGAAGGAAAATCATTTGTGCGTTAAGTCCGTATAGAGCTGTTTCACAGGACACAGACTTCCTGTGCCTCTCTGAGCCTCATTTTCCCGCTCTGGGTGCTGAGACAGGTGGCCCTGCTGATCCTCAAGGTCTATCTATCTCAGACACTCTGTGACGTCACAATGAAGGTAAGGTACAAGGGCCTGGCACCTGGCTGCTGCTCCACCCTCACCTGCTCCACAGTAGGACAGATGATGATCGGGGAGTCTAGGAGCCCCCAAACCTTTTGTAATTAGCCTGGTTGCCAAAAGAGTAAGCAAGCCGAATTCTAAACTCAGGCTTTAGGGAAGACGTTTGCTGGAGCCACCTACTCCCCTCCCTCCAGGTGTCAGTACCTCTTGAAAGGGACCCAGCAAGGCTGGCACACGGGGAGGAAAGGAGGGGCTTGGGTACACCTCTGTTCTCCTAGAAAAAGGTCACATGACAGGGCCAGGGGTCTTGGGTCCATTCACCGGATGCTCCTGCTTGGGCCTTGTCAGAGAGAGGCTACAGCATCGCTCAGAAACCAGAATGGGCAGCATGCATCTTTCCAAAAGGAAATGAGAAGGCCTCAACACAGCCCCGGGTGTCCTCCACGGGGACTGGATGAGCGCCATCAATGGTGCTCCGGGCCACCTGCTCACAGGTGGTGTGAAAGAGTATCTGCAGATGTGAGCCATGTTCCCAACCAAATGCTCATAGTCAGGAAGAGATGCTCCACCAGCACGTACAGTGTGGCCTGTCTCCACTGCCCCTTCCCTGCTAGGGATGTTCGTGCAGGATAGAACCATATCAACTCTAGGAAATCTATCTAGACAGACAGTTGCAGATATAGAAGATATACATAATCTATCTAATACATATGTGCATATACATATACACATATATTACATGATTCTGGAAGAAATATTCCAAACCATTAACAGTGGTGGGGGTGAGATACATAATTTTACTTCCTCCTTTGTGCTTAACGGCATTTTAAATTTTAAACAAATGTATTACTTGGTTAACTTTTTCATTCCTATTTATTTCCTTGTTTGGTAACTTGTCTGTCACTTGGAAGGACTCAGAGCTAACACAGGTGTCCCTTTTGCAGCAGGGGAAACTCTCATTGGGCACATGTGCTAGCCAGTCTGCCCTTCTTTTTTTTTTTTACTTTTTTTTTTTTTTTTTCAAACCAAGTCCTCAAAATCCAGTGTGTATTTTATACTTAGGTCACATCTCGTTCCAAGACCT
>NW_020175320.1:1229763-1273328 GCF_003031525.2 Neophocaena asiaeorientalis asiaeorientalis
CTTTTTTTTTTTTTTTTTTCAAACCAAGCCCTTGGGAGGTGGCCCAGGGTAGCCCGCCAGGGACAGCTCAGGGGCGTCAGCAAGGTCCTGGGGATTGAGTGCTGGCGGATGCTGGAGTCGCCCCCAGGTCGCCCCGTGCCTAGTCCCTTGATTCTCCTTCCAGGTACCACCTCGTGGTGATCGCCCTCATTTACTTCCTGCCTCTCGTGGTGACGTTCGTCGCCTACAGTGTCATCGGTCTCACGCTCTGGAGACGCACTGTCCCAGGGTACGAGGTGCATGGCACCAACTTGCGCCACCTGCAGGCCGAGAAGGTGAACTCCGGGAGCGGGGCCGGAAGTTTGGCCCCGCCTCGGGATCAGCCATTCCGGGCACGTCGCCTAGAGGGCGCCGCGGAGGATAGACTCCACCTGTAACTTGCCCTTGTCCCAAGTCCCTGGCCAGAACATTCATTCCTTCTTCCCGGGCGGGCGGACTTGCTTTGGTCTTTGGGCTGTGGCAGACACAGATTGCAGGGAGAGGGAGACCTTGGAACGCGTAGCTGGCATGGTCTCCTCTAAGGATGGGGTTAGGAACGCCAGCTCATCCACTCTCCAGGGAGGGGAGCTGCTCGGCTCTAACAGGGATCCAAGCCGCCTTTTAGAGGAGGTGGCTACCGAGCTGGGCTTTGAGGAGTGAGGACTTCAAAGGAAAGACAGCAGTGTGGACAGGGAGACCAGCCTGAGCAAAAGCCCCGAGGTGGAAGGCCCAGGAGCGTCTGGGTAGCAGAAGCTCTAGGGGCCTGAGCCTGTGGAGGTAGACAGGGCCTGCTTACTGAGGGCTTCTCAGGCTGGCATGAGACGTGCCTCGTGCTTCCCCTCGGGAAAACTGGGGCTTGGGGCTTCCAGGCTGAGGAGTGACCTGAGTCTCTCCTGGACCAGTCTGTGAAGACCATGGTGCTGGTGGTGGTGACATTTGCCATCTGCTGGCTGCCCTACCACCTCTTCTTCATCCTGGGAAGCTTCCAGGAGGACATCTACTGCCACAAGTTCATCCAGCAGGTCTACCTGGCGCTCTTCTGGCTGGCCATGAGCTCCACCATGTACAATCCCATCACTTATTGCTGCCTCAACCACAGGTGAGCCCTCACCCCAGCCCCTCTCCCCAGCCTAGCTCCACCTGGACTCCCCTGCACAGCTCGAGCCTGTGCCCGTCCATCCCCGCCACCATGGGATTACCATCCTCCCAGGGAGCCCCCAGCACAGTCCTCCCTCTGGTCCAGGCCTAACTCGAGCCCCACCTCCTCCCCAAAGCTTTGCCCCGTTGCCCAGGCCACAGCTCTCACGTCTGCCTGCCCCTGCTCTTTCTTCTGGGGGCTGCATCTGGGACAAGGAGAAGAAAGGAGGGGGACAGAGAGATGGAGGGAGGGGAGAGAGGGAGAAGGACAGCCAGAGAGGGTGGAAGGAAGGAGCCAGGTAAAGGAGGGAGGGACTGATGGTTTTAAGAGCTTCCTACACTGAGGAAGAACTGAGGACTGTCCCTGGGCGAGGAGAACAGCGCCAACCGCAGCAGAACGAAGCACTCAACCTGAGGCTGGGGGCCAAGACTAGAGGGGGAGCAGGTTGCTCCCTGGAAGATCACAGAAGGGGCTTTCAGGGCAGCTAGGAAGTGACCTTGGCAGACACTGCCAGAAAGGAAGGAGCCAAGTTCTCACTTCCCCCCAACCCTTGTACTTCTAGAGAAGTGTAGTCCCAGAGAGGGGCTGGCATTTGCTCAGGGGCACTTGCACAGGTGAGGAGGTGCTGGGCCAGGCAGGAGCCCCAGCCCAGGAGTCCTGCTTGCAGAGCAAGTCGTTCAGCCTCTCAGAAAGCCTTGACGGTGGAGCCAGGTAAGAGGAGATGAGAGGTGGACACTGAGTCCTGGCCTTAACAAGGCAGTGATGTGCGTGAGGTTGGCCCTGGGCATCTTTTATCACCTCCCTGCCCACATGTCCACACCACTCATAATGCCAGTAGGATCTTTGTTGCTCAGATATCCCACCCGGGGCAGGCCCGAAGGAAGTAAGAGACTGTACTTTTTTTTTTTTTTTTTTTGACTGTTTAATGGCTGCCAGAACCTTCCATTTGTCTCCTGAGAGGCAAATATATAATGGGAGGGAGGTGTTATCCCCATTTTACAGATGAGGAAACTGAGCCTCCAAAAGGAAGACTCTCCTAAACTCATACAGCAGGAATTCCATGTGTCTCCAAGGCCTTTAATCTCATCCCCGCATCACACATTTCTCTTGCATGCAGTTGTAGGAGTGCGAACTTGGAGACAGGGACTGTCACATCAGGGAGGGGGCTCCCAGCCTTCTGTGTCTGTGCACTGGTCACTCTCCCGCTACCCAAAGACACAGTCCCTGGGAGTCTGAACACCCCAGGGCTTTACAACTTCTGAATCATTCAGTATTTGATGACAATAGCTCTGAAGACTGGTGCTCCTGGCGGAATTTTCATTCTTCCGCAAAACGTTCACCAGTGGCTCTGTGCGCCCGGCACTGTTCCAGGCCCTTGGGACACCCTGGGGAACAAAAACAGTGATCACTATCCTCGGGGAGCTGACCCTCTAGTGGGGAGGTGGAGATAGACAATAAGCAAATGTAATGAGTAAATATACATTGTGTATTAGGTGATAAATCCTATAGAAAAAAGAAAAAGTAGAGCCGGGTAAGAGAGGACAGGAAGTGTCGGGGGAAGTAATGGGCATAAGGGTTGTGATTTTACAGGATGGTCAGGGTAGGCTTTACTAAGGGGTCTTTTGAGCAGACTTGAGGACTGAGTGGGCCCTGTAGGTGTCTGGACAAGAATTCCAGGCAGAGGGAACAGCCAAAGGACCCTGTGGTCAAGGTAAGGACTTGGGCTGGTTCTCTGACATGAGGAGCCTTGCAGTGTTCTGAGCGGGGGAAACACATGCTCTGATTCCCTTTTAAAAGAATCAGTCTTGCAACTGTGTTGGAACTGGACCACAGAGGAGCAAGGTGGGGGAGGCAGGGAGATGGTTAGGCAGGTGCAATAATCCAGGCGAGAGATGGTGGGTTTAGACATGTGACAAGTGGTCAGAGTCCGGAGACTGCTAAGGTAGAGCCAACAGAATTTGATGGAGAGGGAGTCAAGGATGACCCCAGGTGTCTGGCCTGAACTAGTGGAAGGACAGCGTGGTCAGTTGTCAGGAACTGAGACGAGGACGACTAGGGGGGTGTTGGGGGAAAAGGGTGGGGAGCTCGGGTTGGGACATGCTGAGTGTGGGCAGAGGCCATGAAGCTCCCATAATAAAGGCATTTATTGGGCTGCACCACGGAACCTTCAGAGCTACAGCGGGAGGAACCAAAATCGGGCCTGCTCTTCTGAAACTCGGAACCCCGCGTCTCCGGGAACAGACCATATAGTTCTTTCCCTCCCTCCGCATCACACAGGGTCTCATCTGTTCTGCCGGCTCTTTCTCACTTCTTCCAGTCACTCTCTGCCTCCTCTGATCTCCAATTTACAGGTGGACCCTCTTTGCTGCCTTGGGGAAAGTTGTCTATTTTTTAAGCAAATGTACTAAAACTTGGTAGTTCCATGTGTATATTTTCTTTCAAAGCATCCGTATTCTACCCAACATTGCCAAAGCCCCAAGTTTTTAAGGCTCCTCTTTGCATACTCCTTTAGAAGCCAATTAACAAATCGAACAAGAAAAGCTGTTGTGTCTTTATGACCGAACTTGGTTTATTTTTGTTTGTTTGTAATAACAAACGGTCTCATTCTGCTCACTTCAGTTCTTGGACTTAGCTCCAGATTACTTCTGGTTGTTTCCAAAAACCAAATCCACTAAAGAACGTGTCTCCCCAGAGACCCTGAGCTCGTAGGAGCGAGGCAGCGACTTTCCTCTGGAGGAGAGATCGGCTCCTGGAGGTGGGAGCAGCCACAGGACAGTTCCCATAACTGCCGCCCTCACTCCGTTGCTCAAGATGACCCTCCATCCCCCAGGTTTCGCTCTGGATTCCGGCCTGCTTACCGTTGCTACCCATGGGTCACGCCAACTGAAGAGGAGAAGATTGAGCTGACTCACACCTCATCCCTTTCCACGAGAGTCAACAGGTGTCACACTAAAGAGACTTTGTTCATGGCTGGGGACGTGGCCCCCTCTGGGGCTGCCAATGGGCAGGCTGGAAGTCTGCAAGCTGAAGTGTCTGCTGACCCCTGAACCCTTGTGCCTGGCTGCAGGGGGAGGCTTAGCACCCTGGAGAAGTAGCCAGAGAGACTCTCTACATCAGAGAGTTTGGCCCATGCCTCACCCTTCAGTACATCAATGGAAAAACAAGATGGGGCCAGGAACTCTGCAGTGGGTGCTGACTCTCCCAGCCACCCCTCTGACAGTGCTTCAGGGCATCCAATAAGTCAGAGAAGACAGTGTGAGCTAACATTTATCTAATCTGGGAGTTGCAAGCTCGAATGCCTCCCTGGGGCATACAACATGAGTAAACCGAATCCAGTATAAAAGAAAAACTGTAGATAAAATGATAAAAGGTAAGTGACTTTCAGTGTTGGGGCAAAAGGAAGGGTGGGGACTGTGGCAAACTGGAGAGCACAGGAATGCAAAGGGGACGACAGCCCAGCCGATCAGCTCTGGACAGATGCTGCCATGTGGCTGGGAGCCCAGTGTTGCCAGATCCTCCAAACCTTTCAAGAGAAGCCAGAAATCCAAATCTGTGAAACGTCCAGGTTTGTTCAATTGAGCTCCCATTTTTATAAATGTTGCATAAACCAAACAAAACACACCTGTCGGCAGCACCCAACCATGACACTGACCTATTATTAGGCTAAAGACACATGGAAAGAAGCTTCTTGTTTTGCAAAGCCCCTAACCTGTGAGCCAATCCAGGGCTTCTCTGCCTTAGCATCTAAGAACCCAGATCCACCCTGGTGTAGAAGGTGGTTAAAAGGAGCCTCAGGGGGCTTTCCTGGTGGCGCAGTGGTTGAGAATCTGCCTGCCAATTCAGGGGACACGGGTTCAAGCCCTGGTCTGGGAAGATCCCACATGCCGCGGAGCTACTAGGCCCGTGAGCCACAACTACTGAGCCTGCGTGTCTGGAGCCTGTGCTCCGCAACGAGAGGCCGCGACAGTGAGAGGCCCGCACACCGCGATGAAGAGTGGCCCCCGCTTGCCGCAACTAGAGAAAGCCCTCGCACGGAAACGAAGACCCAACACAGCCAAAAAAATTAATTAATTTTAAAAAAGGAGCCTCAGCTGGGTGGCCTCAGACAAGTCACAATGACCTTCAGCTCCTTTCCCTTTCAATGGCAAAACTACCTCACAGGGATGCTGTGAGGATGATGGGAGTGATGCCTATAAACTGGCAGGCCCAACACAGGTTAAGTGCTTCATAAACAGCAGCTGTGACTTATTACTTCCAGGGCAGCCGTTTGACCTGAATTCCGCAAGTCAGCAACACAGCCCTCACGCTTACTTCTGCTCAGGGAGGTGGCAGGCAGAGAACACCCACTGTCCCATCTCCCAGAAAGCTCCAGGCCCAGCCCAGTCCACACCTCACCCTGCTTGCTGACTCACCCTTCCCACCTCATGGCCCCTCCAGAAGCATCACGTAACACTGTAAATGCACACCTAGAGTTCAATGTTATCTGTGTTCTCCACAAGATCACTGTGTCATAGGCACCAGCAGTGACAAATAAAGGGACTCTGGTCTCACCAAACCAAGGGAGCATGCAGTCAGTCCTGGGAAAAGCCACCAGAGGTGTGGTCATGGCCTGGGAGACTCACATCGCACCTCAATCACAGGGTACCAGAATGTGGACTGATGTGGGGTCCACAGACAGGCTGGGGGAGAACCCCAAACGGCAGCCACAGAGTGGAAGAGCACCTCAGGACTGCGGTGGGGCAGGGATGACAGCGTCAGACAAAGGCCCACAGAAGGGGTTCGTTTATGACGGGGGTTGGGGAGAGGACAGCAACCCTGCTACCCTGGGCTGCTGCAAGGCCTCACCTGCTCAAGGCAGGGGATATCTTCATCCATCGTCCTGGAGTTGGCAGAGAGTGTGATGAGGGCAGGACCCGCTCTAGCACAGCAGGAGGGAGGGCCAGTGTTGCCCTGTCCTCTCATGGGGCTTCCAACAGCCCCCGCAAGCCAAGCTGACTTTTCCTTTGTTCCAACTACAAGTGAGGAGGCCAGGCTATTGGAAGACGGAGGCCTTCCATCCCTTTACCTTCTGAGAGGTGTCGAGGCGGGGGCTGCAGGAGTCCCTCCCTGCGGTAGGCCCCCGGGGCTGGAGCAGGGAACTGGAAGGGCAGGTGCTAGAAGAAGGGGAGAGGCTACTTCTTGACCCTCTGCAGGGAGAGTACAGAAGTCCTCAAGCCAAAAGAAGGCTGCACGCTGAAGAACACAGCCTTCATTTAAAACTCTGCCCTGACCCAGAAGGCCACGAGACCCCCCCCAGGGTTTGGTTTCTGCCACATCCCCCGATGTCCTCCCCACTCCCCAGCCATTAAGCGTCACTCGGGGCTTTGAATTGGTACAAAGTTTACTAGGTCATACAACATGGCTCACAAAAGCGATGGGAAATTCCAATGAGCGTACTGTTTCTTGATTGGTTCGTTTTACCCAAACGGAGACAAGACACTTTCCCGCAGGACTGCCCACCTCCCCTCCGCAAGACAGACAGGATGCAAGACTGTCACAATGTGGCTATGACCAGTTCCATGGACACACAGTTCAGAGGCATTGACACGCCCTGATGGGACACCAGACAGCAATGGGTGCGGGCCGGGAGGAAGCGGCGGCTGACGCACCCGTGGGAGGAGTCCCGGCAGTGTCTGCTGGTGAAAATACATTGCACACGGGGGACACATCCCCAAGGACGGGCTGCGGAGGCCCATAAGGCCTGTCAGATGGTGTGACTTTTCATTTTGGGCCAATAAATAACTGTTGGACTAATGCATAAGTTAGAAACGGACGCCACTAAAACTTCACATGTGGGGAACGTACGACCAGGTTGAAGTCAAATCATGCAAAGTGGCAGGGCAGGTGAGGAGGGATCTGGAGGTCAGGGAGATTACCAACAGCACACACTCTATTTTGTACCCTATGTTACGCGCCATTAGTTGGCTTCTGTTTTCCTCCCCGCGGTGGTGCTGGCGGGCTTTGGTGCTGGCGTCTCCCAGCACAGCTCGCTGGGCAGAACAGGGGGGCGCTGCTTGAAGAGAGAAGTGCTGGAAGGGCAGCAGGCTGGGGGGTCCAGGACTCTTAGCTGCTCGTTTCTTGCCGGAGCCGAACGCCCACTGCCGTGATGAGGGCGGCTCCCTTGCCGCTACCGTCTTCGGATAAGAGGAAGGACACGTTACACTTTGGTGACAGTTCCTTCACGGTTTGGTGCATGATTCTGGAGAAACTAAAAATGACAAAAATAGAGAAGGGTAGGTAGAGGAATATGAGGAGAGATGCCGGACCCACCTGAAGACACTGAAGCACCCTAACAATAAGGAGGGAAGCGAGATGGGAGGGGCTGCTTGGAAGCAGCTGTGGCTTATTGAGAACGTCTGGGAGAAAGTGGGTTTACAGCCAGTCCTGTTACAATTTGCAGCAGGGAGGCACAACAGAGAATCCAAAACCAGCTGCTCTGTACACCTTCTGAGGGTTAAGGCATGAGTAACGCACCCAGACGGCTCCCATCCTCAAAGCCTGAGGCTCCGAGGGGACAGAAAACCAAGAAGGGGTGCTGGGACCTGCGGGCCAAGCTGGTCCGGCACTGGGTCAGCTCAGCAAGCTGCATGGAAACGAACATCACCCACCCCCAGCTGCAGTCCTCTGAGACCCCAGCCCAGCACCTGAAGCTAAGAGAGGGAGCCCCCCACCCCCATGAACACTCAGGGCAGTGGGGCTCTTAGAGGAAATACTGACTGCCCTTTGCTGAATTCCTACTAGGTGTCCCACACTTTATATTTGTGATGTCCGGCCTGCCGGTGGTCATTTTCCCATGAAGAAGAGGAGACTGGGCAGAGATGAAGCCACTGAGCACAGCTCCTACATGGTGGTACCAAGATTAAAACCAAGCATGTCCATGCGTGGCTTCAAAGCCTAGCTCTAAACCACAGTGACAACGAGGACAGCTGTAAAGGTGGAGAGACAGAGGTCGGGGTGGAGCCCAACAGATGCTTTCATCCCAAGCCACGGCAGGCAATGCCTACACTGAGCTGGGTGAGGTTGCTTTTAGGTGGAGTGAGCGGCCCAGTTGACTGGGGACAGTCCCAGTGTGATTATTAGTAGCACTCTCTTGGCTGGCAAAAGTACCTCCATTTCGACAATAATATGGTCACTCTATTCATAAGAGCCAAGCTTTAGGATGTGTGGTAGATCAAAGAGCAGATGGGCTCACTTCTCCTCCTCCAGCATATGGGGTGCTGGACACCCGACCAAAACGTCAGGGAGGTCACATCCCACCCGCCTCCCTTCTACAAAGCCCAGGGCCAAAACCGCTCCTGCCTTCCAAGGCTCTTGACAAACTGATTTAGCAGGTGGACAAGACAGTGGGCCCTCTTCCGCTTTCCTTCACTCCCTCTTCCCGCTTACCAAACACAGCCTCCCGGCCAGGCTGATGGGTAAGTGCACACCCACCCTTACCTCCTTTCCTGCTCCCCACCTGGATGAGAGAGGCCCAGGAGGAGGGGAAAGCAGGAAATGCCAGGCCACAGGTGTGAGCTGGCCAAGGGAAGCCATTTCTCCACCTCCCCAGGCATCCCAGGTAAACTTCAGAGCAGCTCATTTCCTCGTCCCAGACAAGCCCCACCCTGACCACACAGCCTGCAGGTTGGCTGTGTCCTGCTGAGGAACTTTCCTGGTGGGAATCACATCCTGATGTCCCATAGCCATAAAGGGGCTTTGCCTGCCCAGGAAGCTCTGCCCATCCCCACCGGAAGCCCCACTCACTGCGGATGAAGCTTGTAGAGCGTCCCGTCCACGCCCACAGTCACGTTGAGGTGGTCCAGCCCCCTGTTCTCGCGGATCTTGTCCACCACGGCAGCCATACCTGCGCCACACAGCTGTGCGGCCCTCTTGGACACTACCCCGCACACGGTCTTCACGAGGATGCTGTCGTCACACGTGCTGTTCAGGCCAAGTTGCTGGAGGATGGCCCGGACCTGCAGCAGCGCTAATCGGTCGCTGTGGGGAACAAAAGCCAGGAGGCTGGATGAAGCAGGACCCACGAGAGCAGCACAGAAGCCGCCGACTCCAAAGGAGCCGGCCCCAAATCACTGCACTTATCCACGAAAAGTGTCATGGGGTTTTCTCTCCTCTTCAAAATAACATTTACTTGTCTATTTTTTTTAATGATCCCCAAAGTATTACATGTTAAGTTGTAGAAAAACTAGCAAATCTAGAAAAATAAAAATTGGAAAATTAAAACTATCTACAATCCCAACACTGGGGAAAATACTATTAACGTTTAAATATATTTCCTTCCAATCTATTTTTCTTGGATATCATTAAACAATGTCTTTGTCCTGATACGTGCATAGGCTTGTTATTTATTTGTTTATTTTTAAATTTTTGTTTTATACTGCAGTGTAGTTGATTAACAATGTTGCAGGCTTGTCCTTTATTTATGGTTTTCTTTCTTGCTGTTTTTCATGCTTCAAACATCTGAGCAAGTTCCCACCTCCTTGTCTGAGACCAAGATTGGTAAAAGCTGCCATAGTAGTCTATTCTGGGGATGACCATAATTTATTTAGCCAGTCTAGAGAAATTTAAGTTGTTTGCAATTTTCTGTTAATATAAAGTAACACTCTGATGCTGTTCCTGTTGGTGCAAGTCATATTTTCCCCTTAGGATACATTTCTCGGTCAAAGGGTTTTTGATACATATTGCCAAGTGCCTTTCTGAAAGTTATATCAATTTACTGTCTCTAACAGAGTATTTGGCCTTACTTGTCCCCAGTGGAAAGGGGCTTCCCTGGTACAGTGGTTAAGAATCTGCCTGCTGATGCAGGTGACACGGGTTCGAGCCCTGGTCAGGGAAGATCCTATATGCCGCGGAGCAACTAGGCCCATGCGCCACAACCACTGAGCCTGCGCTCTAGAGCCCGGAGCCTCTACTGAGCCCACGTGCCACAACTACTGAAACCCACACACCTAGAGCCTGTCCTCCGCAACAAGAGAAGCCACAGCAACAAGAAGCCCGCGCACCACAACGAAGAGTAGCCCCCACTCGCCTCAACTAGAGAAAGCCCGCGCACAGCAACGAAGACCCAACACAGCCAAAAATAAAAATAAATAAAAGAAGTAAATTTTTTTTTTTTTGCGGTACGCGGGCCTCTTACTGTTGTGGCCTCTCCCGTTGCGGAGCACAGGCTCCGGACGCGCAGGCTCAGCGGCCATGGCTCACGGGCCCAGCCGCTCCGCGGCATGTGGGATCTTCCCGGACTGGGGCACGAACCCGCGTCCCCTGCATCGGCAGGCAGACTCCCAACCACTGCGCCACCAGGGAAGCCCAATAAATTTTTTTAAAAAATTAAAAACACTGGACAATTTGGTAAGAATGGCATCACACTGGTTTAATCTGTGCTCCTCTCTATTAGTGAGGATTACTGTTTTTGTTTACTGGCCATATGAACTACCTTATACCAAAACTCTTGTTCTCCTGAGATATTTGTCTCCTCATTAAACTGAAAGAGTTGACAATGACTGATGATGAACACAACAGCAGTGGTAAGAACAGTCAGCCTTTTTTGAGAACTTACTATGTGACACGTGCTTTACATACATCACCTTATTCCTCCTCCGAACAGCCAACTGATCCATGTATGATTATTCCCATTTTAAAGATGCGGGAATTGAGGCTCGGAGAGATCGAGTAACTCACCCCAAAGCTCACAGCCAATGGGGTAGAGCAGGTCTCAAGACCAGACCTGCCAAAGCTCTTGCCCACCATGCCATGCTCTGCATCTTGCATATATAATGCAAATGTTTTCCTTAGTTTTCTGTTTGTCTTTTAAGCTTGATGACGGATTTTGTTTTTATCTTATAGAACTATGCAGCTAAATTTGGCATTTTTTTCTTTATGATCTCTTCCTTTGCTATCACACTTGAAAGGACCTTCCCCAGCACTTCACACCCATCAGGATAGCTATTATTAAAAGAAAAACAAAAACAGGAAAGAATAAGTGTTGGCGAAGATGTGGAGAACTTGGAGCCCTTGTATATACTGTTGGTGGGATGTTAACATGGTACAGCCACTGTGGAAAATAGTACGGCAGTTCCTCCAAATAAATAAATAAGTAAAATAATTATGTGATTCAGCAATTCCACTTTTGGGTATACATCCCAAAAGAATTGAAAGCAGGGACTCAATTGTGTATTTGTACATTCATGTTCATAACAGCATTATTCACAACAGACAACAGGTGGAAGCAACCCAAGTGTCCATGGATGGATGAATGGATAAAAATGTAGTGTATACATACAAATTATTCAGCCTTAAAAAGCAAGGAAATTCTGACACATGCTACAACATGGATGCACCTTAAAGACCTTATGCTAAGTGCAATAAGCCAGTGTGAAAGGACAAATGCTATATGATTCCACTTACATGAAGTCACTAGAGGAGTCAAATTCATAGACACAGAAGGTAGAAGGGTGGTTGCCAGGGGCTGGGGGGAGGTGGGAAATGGGGAGTTAGTGTTTAATGGGTACACAATTTCAGTTCGGGATGATGAAAAAGTTCTGGAGATGGATGGTGGCGATGGCTGAACAACAGTGTGAATGTACTTAATGCCACTGAACTGTCCACTTCCAAAATGGTAACAATGGTAAATTGAATGTTATAATATCTACCACAATAAAAAAATGTTAACAAGAAGTATTCACTGATATTTTCTTCTCATTTTTCTCTGGCTCCTATTTTCCACACTTGGCCCTTGGGTGAACTTAGAATGAGGAGAGAAAGCAGTGGGGAGCTTGGTTCCCTATCATGGTGCCCGTCCCCCAACAGCTGTGAAATACTATCACTCCACGTGCCCAAGTCCTCGAGGGTCAGTGCCGCAGGGCCGCTGTCTGCAGCTAGCACTTCACCGCGTGGGTTCTGGTGGGCAGTGAGCTCTACCTGAAGGTTACAGACGCAGGCCTGGGCGAAAGCGAGGGGCAGACCCGAGCCGAGCCAGTGTCAGTACTGCTATCGTGACCATTCTAGTATGAAGGTGGCTTTTGCACAAGCTCTTTTGCTGAGCACTTTTCCACCTCTTCTCACAGCTCACTGTGGGAGATGGCAAAGGCACAGATGAAATGTTCACTCTACATGAGAAAAACAGGAGGAAGACAGAAGCAGCTCGCTGGGGGGGCACGGTGGGCGGGGAGCTATGCATCCTAGGCTGCCTTTCAGAGGAAAAGAGGGTGAGGCCAGACCAGGGGTGCTTGGCTCTTCTGGCCTCAATGGTCCTTCAATACAAGTATCTGTGATGCACCTTTCCTATCCTGAAATGTATCCTACTTACACACAGGATGATTTCAAACAAATCAATATAATGCCCTAACATACACGATGAATAAAAGGAAATGATTTATGGTAAAATTATGGAACTTCAAAATGCAACTGCTCAGGGCCTACTACTCCAGAGGAAGAACAAAACTCTCCCAAATGGCCAAAATGTCCCCTATGTTGCCTACTGCCCCCATCACAGCCCCCTGGCCAGGTCCACCTCTAATAGGGAAGGCCCTGCCCACTCACCTCTCGATCTGAGAGAGATACTTGGTCTGAAAGATGCCCCGAGTCTTCAGCGGCTCAGAGATCTGCCCTCGGAAGAGGAATCCCCTCTTGGTGAAGTCAATTAAGATGTTGCGGACGATTTCACCCAGGTACATACCGCTGATCATCTTCTCATACCTGGAACGAGAGGAGGGGACTGGGTGTCTGTATGAAGCCTGCGGTCTCACAGT
The DNA here is from genome assembly GCF_003031525.2 of Neophocaena asiaeorientalis asiaeorientalis. Lineage (NCBI taxonomy): Eukaryota > Metazoa > Chordata > Mammalia > Artiodactyla > Phocoenidae > Neophocaena > Neophocaena asiaeorientalis. The sequence continues at coordinate 1,242,703 of NW_020175320.1, forward strand.
AACCCGGGCGCCTTACTGTGCCTCACCGGCATCACCAACCCGTGCACCCAGCCCCGTGCTCCCTGGCAGAGGCAGAGCATGAGACCGGGAAGGACTGAGGAATCCCCAACCCTCCCAGGATCAGACGCGAAAGTACCAGCACTCTGTCACGCTGCTGGACCATCCTCTTCCTCACCTGACTCCCTGCCTTTGTCTGGCGAAACCCCACTCCAGCTCTCAGCTCTCAACTTGCCCAGCACGGCTCCAAGAGGTCTGTCCTCACCCTGCCTATCTCAGCTCCCATGCACCCTCCCTTCTTCACAGCACACACAGGTTCTCCGCCCCTTGGCACCCCTGCAGCGAAAGCCTCGAGGGGACAGAGAATGTGTGTCTTGCTCAGCTTTGAGTCCCAGGGCCCAGCACAGCTCAGCGTTGCTCTCAGTCAGGTGCTCAATCAATACCTGTAGAACCAGCAAACGGCTTAAAGGAACAAGACAACACAGGGAAAGTTCCCACTAGATTTTTGGAAAGTTTTGCCAAAACCCAGAGTGCTGGTCAAGTACCCACAGAGTGATAAAGCCACACAGGCTGGAGGACCCAGGTGGCCACCACACCCCTGAGGGTCACCTGTTCGTGGGGGCTTTTAATTCCTGTCCTCTCCATGCTCAGGAGCCTCAAGAAATGGCATGGGCTTTAAACGCTTCCATGCACACACCTCATCCCAGTGTCCCCAAGCTGGCACGACTCCACTGGAAAGTGGATACTCCAGAAGACTTCGGGTGGTCCACAGGAAAAACACGAAATAGAACTCCTATCATCAATTCCCATCTAGTCCTTTTCATTCCATCAAGGAGACATCTCCTTGGTGTTGATAAGTTTGATGCTGATATGGCTCTAACCACTTCCAACCTCTGCTGAGCTCCCTTATAACAAAGGGGGTCTTCCTGTAGAGCTGTCGGTAGGCACAGTAGCTAGGATTGAAATAACGCTGTTCTACACTATATCCATTTTATGGTAATATTGGTTTTCCTCCCTCATTAAATGTAAGAATACAAGCTGATTTAAAGAAAAACATTAAGCATAGGTGGTATTTGGAAAAGACAAAAATCTTGAGGTTAGCTGGAGAATCACTTATGTTTGGGAGGTATTACCCCCAGCTCTTCATTCTGTTCCTGGGGGCACAGCTTAGACCACCTCGTCTTGGCTATGGCAGAGGATGGCCTGATCCCTGGGAGCTTGAGACAAGGGGTCATTTGTCTCTATGCTGGGAAGGGTGGACACTGCCATCTTGGGGAGGGTCCCTGACACCCGAGCTGCAAAGATCCAATTAGCCACTAGGTGGTGCAGGAGGTCTGCCATGGGAAAAGGAGGAATTGGCGGTGGCGGGCCTCTGCCTCACCAGTGACGGGGAGCCCCCCACTCCCGCTGGCGACGTCCTAATTTCCCTTGCCCCTTGCCCTTTAACAACTGCAGGTCAAATGTGTCCTACTAAACAAGGCAAAAACCTGCTGACCAACAGATTTCTATTAGCCTGATGGGGAAGAAACAGAGAGCAATGAGAAGGCCAGAATGTTGCAGGATAAACACGGTCACTGAGAGGAGTGGTGTGGCCACTGCTACCCCGTCCCCAGAGGCACCTGCACAGAACATCAACCCTGGGCCATCTTGTACCATGTGCTGCCACCACCCTCCACCCCTAAGTTCTCTGCTCGCCTTGGGCCAAAAGCCAAGGTCAAGAGTGAACCTGAGGGACCACAGTCTCCAGGCTTTGTGCAAACCCCACTCCTAGAAACTTCTTCCATTGTAACAGGCAGAATGCCCTCCCATCCCGTCTCCTCCACCAGGTGGGATTACCTTTGTTTCCCAGCGTTTAGAGAATATTCATCCACCAGTTTGTCATAGATCGTTCTGATATCATCCAGACACCCGTTGTCCCCAAAGGCACCCCACTCCATGTTGATACACATTTGGCCCTCGTTTCCTTCTAGCGTCTCGACGTTTTTCATTTCTTCCATGTAGCAGGCATTGCTGCCCGTCCCTGGAATACACGAGGAGAGAATGAATGGCCACACCACCATGTTTAGTGGGTAGGGGGATTGCAGATAGACTTGGGGCCTGGGGCTCCACAGAGAGGGGCACACTTTTGAGATGAACAAAGTAATAGCTTCACTTTCCCAATGTCTTCCAGGAAAAATCTCAAAATATAAAGGCAAAATCAGAGTTAAAACTGCCCAGAGCATTTGATTAACTTACTTTATACTAAGACATCAACACCGAGAGCCTCGTGTGTTTACCTGTCCACACAGGGCTATGTTTATTTTAATACAAGATGGTCTTACAACAAAGGGATGTATTTTCAATGGTAGAAGTTCAGGCAGCATTCAGACTGGAAGGATATTTCTCTATTTCTCTTTCCTTCTCTCTGCACATACACATACACACACATATACTGTATTTATATGTACATACACACATACATATAAAATATTACATGGAGGGGTTGTCTACTACCCCACCATGTATGGACACTTATCTTTTCTTATCAAACTTGGCCGTGGACTCTGCCTGAATAAACTCTCCTGTGTGTTCCAGAATGAGGCCACAGTTAGTTCAGGGAAGGACAGTGTCCTGAGCATCTCAACGGTGCCCTTCTAAAGCAATGGTTCCTCACCATTTTGGTATCACAGATCTCTTTGAGATTCTGATGATTCTCCTGAGAAAAGGGATGTTTCCCTGAGTGCACCCCTACACTGTACACACACAAACAGACAAACGGCTTCCAGGGGACCAGGAGCCTCTGATCTCCATCCCTGACCTCCCCAGGGCAGGGCTAGTCAGACTGTGGCCCCCCAAGGACTAGGGCTGGACCACAAACTGTTTGCTGTTCTCGACTAGGAGTAGTTAGGTACAGATGCTGAGAGGAAGCGTTCTAAAACTTTCACAGCAGATTTAATAGCCAGACATCCAAACTTGTGGTCACTGGCCTCGTCTCAGTGAATGGACGGGAAATTTAAAAACCAGTCAACTAACCAAGGAGTCTCTCACACAGATATTTTAACATACACCTGAATCCCCTGAGGAGCTGTTAAGATGGATTTTCTGATTCAGGAGGTCTGGGGTGAGGCCTAAGACCTTGCATTTCTAACACGCTCGCAGGTGATTCTGAGGCTGCTGGCCAGGGATTACACTTGCAGCCGCAAGGCCCTCGAGCACCGTGGACCCACCCTGGGTGGGAGACAGAGGTCGATGGATTTTCAACATCTTTAAGGGACACAAGGACGCCTCTACCAGCTAGACAAGTGGGCTCTGGCTGTTTTATGCCCTTTAAAGAAACTTAAGTAGAATTCACAGATGCTTCTGACTGTGTAACTGTAAGCAGATAGGGTAGGGAGTCTCCAGAGAATGACAAACAGGCATGACTCTCTTGATATAAGAGGAGCCATTTTGGCCTAAGCCATTTTGTGGTCTAAGCCTGGCCACAATGCTTGCTCTTGAACAGGTCTCAGTAATAATGATTTTAAGGGAACAAAAGGACCAACTGTTACCAGGCATGAGAAGTAACAATAGCAAAGATCATAAATCAGTTGTAAAGGCTCCTAGCTCTGTTTCAGTGGTAAAGATTAGCCTGAAGCACTTTCTTGAGCTGTTTTGCAGAATTTAAACCTCCGCTGGGCACTCAACCACCAGATCAAGTGTAACCTAAGGGATGGTGATGTTGACCTTTCCTGACCCTCGTGACTTAAATCAACTGAAGCCTGGACTCTGTCAACCTTTTACCCAATTCTATACCGAATTCTCCTCTGCCCAAGCCCCTTCATGAATATGCACATACCCTTAGCTTAAAACTTCCCCAATTTTTCTGTTTGAGGAGACACTGCTATGGGAAAGATCCCCAGTGTTCTCTTTACTTGCTGCAAGTAATAAATCCTTCCTTCTGATCTTTGGTTTGGTTGTGTCCTTTAGCTTGACACCCACCAAGAAGCCAACCCAGTTTTCGGGTAACGTAACTGGATTATTTTCGTTTTCTCGACTCCCCTTCACCCAAAGTGTAAAACTGAGAGAAGAGGAGCCCCAGAAATGGAAGGGGTGCAAAGAAAGCCAAAACATGTAAATTATACTTCTTGCTCATGGGCGTTCTGAGCAGAGATCAACTGATGACAGAGGGAAAGAGTGACTTTGAAGGCAGCGGGAGAACCCCCTACTCCCACCCCCCACCTCCGAACCCCCGGCATTTGCGGGCCTGACCTCTGGGCAGGAAGGTGAGGTCAGGCCCAAGCAGAGAAAGTGCTGTGTCACTCTAGCTTTGCATTTCACACCTAAGCCCGTTCATAAGCAGAAGGAAGGGAGGGGCCGGGTGGAGAAATAAAGATTTGCAAAAGAAAGAAGAAACAAAGAGCCCCAAAGCCAGGCCCCAAATGACATTTACCTGGAGCTGCTCCCTAGCTTTTTAAAATTTCCACAGGAGCCAAAAGTGGTTTAACAAATGAAAAGGGCTTCCTGGCACCAGGAAGGCAGCCTGCTGGGGCCTTCTCCCAATCTCCCAGGTCTACGCAGCAGGCTGCTTGCTGACTCTCTCTGCCAAGGGATGCTCTGCAGGTGTTAGCTAAGAAACCCGGGCCTTTTCCCAGCATCCCTGACATTAGGAACAGCATCAGTTAGGCAAATGCTTTTCTTGTAGCCTAAAATCAAGAAGCTTCTGGAATCTTGTGCTCTCAAGGCCCAGACCCCTACTGTGCTTGGATTATAAGGGAACAACCTGCAAAGCCAGATAATCCCTCTGCCTCTAACCGAGCAGGACCCTGTGGGGCCTTCCCGGGACAGACCCCTCTCCCATATCCTCTACTTTAGCTCCTCTCTGAAGTACCTAGATAATAGTGTCTGATGCACATTCCCTAAGTTGTTTCACTTATGCTAAAACCCCCACCAAATGGAAGATTTTAGCTACCTGATAACCTTGAGAACATAGCCCCAGGCCTGCTGGAGCCTAAGGACTGATAATGTTAACCCCTGTGACACCGTCCTGTTACCTCACCATCAACCAACCAGAGAATTGTGCATGAGCTGATCACAGACCCTGAGACGCCCCTCCCTCACCTGGCCTTTAAAAAGGCTATGCTGGGGGCCTCCCCGGTGACGCAGCAGTTGAGAATCTGCCTGCCAATGCAGGGGACACAGGTTCGAGCCCTGGTCTGGGAGGATCCCACATGCCGCGGAGCAGCTGGGCCCGTGAGCCACAACTACTGAGCCTGCGCGTCTGGAGCCTGTGCCTCGCGACAAGAGAGGCCGCGATAGTGAGAGGCCCGTACACCGAGATGAAGAGTGGCCCCCGCCTGCCACAACTAGAGAAAGCCCTCGCACAGAAACGAAGACCCAGCACAGCAAAAATAAAAATAAATAAAAAGGCCGTGCTGAACTGTAGGGAGGAGTTCAGGCTTTCTGAGCGTTGGCTGTCCTGGACTCCTTGTATGGCGCCTCGCCTCACAGTAAACGCTGCCCTTTCGGTCCTATGCTAATCTAACTCTTTGTCTATTCCCCGCTCCCCCCAGCAAAAAACCAAAAACATAACAAAACATAAAAAATGCTGCACTCTTCCTTCACCACAAGCCAGTGTCAGGAGATTGGCTTTACTGTGTACAGGTGAGCAGACCCAGATTCTGGCTCAGTTAATATGCCTCCCACTTCAGCAGCTGGGACCACTGGTGCTAAAGGCCCAATGGCGCCCAGACTGCCCTCTGGCCCTTCTCCACAGTCAGGAGAAGAGGAGGCTTGCTTTCTTCCCAGCCACAGGCCCCGTCCGCTGGGGGCCGTGGGAGCCACCGGGGGTCCGCACTCCTGGAGAGCTCCGTTCCTGCTGACAATCTGCTTGCGGTCAACTGGAAGCCTCGTGGGCTGGGTGTTGGGAGGGGAAATCCCTGAAGAGCCCTGCAGCCTCAGGCCATGATGAAACTCTGGAGGTGGTTAAGGGAACAGTGCTGACAGATATACTGTCTCACACTAAGGGCTGAGCTGTTGGCTCAGGGCCCCACAGAACAGGAAAACCCAGCCTACCCTGCCCCAGAAAAAGACCTTCCGGGACACCCACCTACGATGAGTCCAACCTCGCAGGTGGGCTCCTCATAAGCACAGGTCATCATGGTGCCCACCGTGTCATTGACCACAGCCACCACGTCCAGGTCAAATTCCTTTGGAAAGAAAGAGACACAGGTTTAGCTTTAGGGGAGGGACAGCGCTGCCCGGCTTGAGTTCTGCAGGGTCACTGCTGCACTGCAGTGAGAAAGCTGCTGGTGCATCATCTGAAAGAGCTTCCTTAGCAGCCTGCGAAAGGTAATGAAATGCTTCTTCACTAAACATCTACTGTTAATGATGTGTCTGAAGCTTGAGCTCTGAAGAAAGGAAGTATTCTACCCATTTCACAAATGGCAATGAGTCCTAGAGAGGCAGCCCAGTGGGCACTGCGGAATGGAGAAGAGACAAGGGACAATGGCCAAGTAACTCTTTCTCTTGGCAGGTTAAAGTATTATAGCCTTTCAGAGGGCAAAATGGAAGTACCAAATCCATGTCTTAGAATCTGTTCTTCGGAGACAAGCATACAGGTACACAAAGGCACATACAAGGGTATTTGTGTGACTTATGCAAGCCAGAAGGAGAAACAACCCAAATCTAGATCAAAAGGGGCATGTAAGGCCTGGTTCGGGCAAACTCCGGAATCCTGCACGGCCAAGAAAGTGAATGAGGTTGGCCTCTATGTACCGACACGAAAAGACTCCTATTTCATAGTAAGTGAAAAAAGTCAGCTGTAATATAGTATACATGGTATGACTCCCATTTTTTAAATGTGTGTATGTTGGTATACACATGGAAAGTACATTGGAAGAACACTGAGATTAAGAGTTGTGAAATGGGCAAAAACAGGGCATCAGGTTTCTTTTCAATGAAATATTAGCTGTCGTCTAGCACCCTCTTCCAGGAACAATCGACCCCTCTTCCAACCCATACATTTCAGCCTCCCTGACTGCTTGTGTATATTAATTAACCTGCTCTTCTGAACTGGAGACACTTGAACGGACTTTTTTTTTTTTAACTTCTAACTGATTCCCTCATTAATTAATGAGTTAAATAAAAACTTCAGAATTTTTCATTTTATATTTTGTCAGTCAATGTCCTCCAGCCAAAGACCAACAGAAACATATCCACAGTGGACAAAGCTGCACTTCCTGACTGGTTGGTTGCAGCACAGGCAAACACATTCCATGGTGCGTGCCAGAAAGTACTAGAGAGCACAGTTATAGGATGTGAGCCTGCGCTGGTGGTTTTAGGGAGGGTTCTAAGAAGTGGGGTTTTGCTCAGGACTGGATGCTGTCAGGAAGCAGGGCCATCTCCGAGCACGTGCCAAGTTCTGCCATGACGACGCAGTGCTTCCTGCTCATCTGATTCCACCGCGGCCGCAAGGGGGCTGTGATGACGGCTGTGCTCTGCGACAGTGCCAGGCTGTGCCCCACGGCCAGGGGCTGCTTTTCCCTTTTTCAAGCTGGAGGAGAGCCATGATTTTACCTTCCTTAAACTATCCTTTAATAACACAAAACTGTTCTGCTCTCTTTTATTGCCATCAGTTGGGGAAACCTTAATACAACCTTGTCACAGGGTTCTGTATCGTATGAATTCTTTATTTTTTTATTTTTGCGGTACGCGGGCCTCTCACTGTTGTGGCCTCTCCCGTTGCGGAGCACAGGCTCCGGCTGCATAGGCTCAGCGGCCATGGCTCATGGGCCCAGCCGCTCCGCGGCATGTGGGATCCTCCCGGATCAGGGCACGAACCCGTGTCCCCTGCATCAGCAGGCAGACTCTCAACCACTGCGCCACCAGGGAAGCCCATGAAAGATTTTTAAAAACATCCTTTTAATAGTTACCTCTCTCCTTTTTACCGCATCCCTCAGTAAGGTCGCTACATCCTGCCCCACGCAATCAGTTGCCTTAAAACCTTTCGTCCAGGTGATCAAGATTCCCTGCAATAGGAAGGGCAGTGGGAGAGTCCTGTGTCATTAATCCTTCTAGGCAGAATACAAAATTCCACCCCCTCCTTCCAGAGTAATACCTGCTAAGAATTGATAGTGAGACGATGCTGGAACATCTTAAGCATAAACCAATAAAATACAAAGAGTCCTCCGCAGGCCTGCCCCCTCTCGCTGTCCTCACAGTGGTCTGGTTTGTAACCCCCACTTCACAGATGGAGAAACTGAGGCATAGAAAGTTAACGGTGCTGCCCGTGGTATAACCAACTAGTTCCTCTGAAGAACAGTTTGCCAAAAACATAAGTGGAGAAATGCAAATTTTTAGTAACACTGTTACTACCTAAAGTAAACTTTAGGTTTGATTGGAGTGTAGTGTATATACTTGCTGGGTGTGTCCTCACTATGATGACGGTATAAGTGAACGGCTTTTAAAAATCACCAGACCTTTTCAAAACTGCAAAACCAAGTTTACATGGATCCACCTGTTGAGATCTAAAAGAGTTATTAAGAAGGAAAAAGACCCGAGTCAGCACTGTATCTGGATTAACTGGCTTCTAGAGGCAGGTGGCCCTGCCCAGCTTGCCAAGTGCTGCCAATCATGTGCCTCAAACCCTGGCCTAAGGTCCCGCGTGATGTGATGCCAACACCGGGGCCTGCTCCCTGGCCATACCTCTACCTGTGAAAACACAGAGGATGGGTCTCGCCTGCAGGATTCTGCACAACCGCTCCCTTCCACACAGAACGTCCCCCCGGGCCTGCCAACACCCCTAAGCGTGGTGCCAGTGTTGCTGGAGTAGGCTGAGATGCTCCACTAGACTGGCGGCTTCCCGAGGGCAGGAACTGTGTGGCCAGCTTGTGGTCCTCAGCAGGTGCTCAAGCCCTGACCTTGAGCCCTGGTTCATTCCATTTATTGAATAAACATTTATTAAGCATCTTCTCTGATAGCACACTGTGCTAGGGCCTGTGGGGAACACAGGTCCTCGGCTCAAGGAGCACACAACGTCGCAGAAAAGAGAGACACCAAAGATCACTAAAAACTGTGTAAGAAGTGCTATAACCAGGCAACATGAGAGGAAACAGGGAACACTCACGAGGGTGAGATTCTTTTTGCCTGGAGGACCAGAAGGCTTCCCAGAAGAGGTGAATTCTTTAAATGATAAGATGAAAGAAGAGTAGAGTCTTAAGGTGTGCTGGAGGGTGTGGCGTAAGGCCTGGGTCAACCCACTGTGACAGCTAAACTGTCCCAGAATCGAGGGAGGACACAGAGGCTGGAGAGGCTTCAAGAGCTGACCCACACTGGCCAAGGGACAGTCAGCACCGCCCGGTGTCTGATGCCTGAAAAAAGGAGACTCACCGCGTCCAAGCTCGTCTGCTTGCAGGGAAACGAAAACGTGAAGCCCAGAGGCATTCTGGGGCCCTTGATGCCCATGTAGTCCAGGAAGTCAGAGATGCAGGAAACGATGTGGTCAAACAGCTTTAGGAGAAAAGAAGGGCTTACTCATGTACCCTCTAGTTTCACACCTTCAGTGCATACATACAAGTACACACACATACACACCCGCGCCCGACACATGCCGAGCAAGCCCCTCTCCCTAGTATCTTCCCAGCCCCTGAGCATCCGAAGCCCAGCATGGCTGAATGTACCTGATGCTTTCGGGCCACACAGACACAACTGCACAGCGGCATGTATCACATGCAGGTTCTGGGGCCCAACGATGCCACTGGCCAGGTCTGTGACGCACATATGCCATGGTGGTGTAAAAGCAAACCTGTCTCACCTCTTCCCCAGTGCCCTGCATGATTTCTGTGGGAATGGCGTAGATCTTGTTGTGCATTTCCACTGTTCTCTTTTTCCCACTACGAATTTTCACCAGCAAGACGCGGAAATTTGTTCCTCCAAGATCCAGGGCCAGGAAGTCACCGTGCTCTGTTGTGGTCAAGAATATAAAGAAGGTCAAGAAGAGTTAGTACTGCCTCCTGGCAGCCAGTAGCCCCAAGACGTCAGACTTTCAAGGGAGGAGGCCACATATTAAATATAGGGGAGAAGCTGTTAAGTCTTCCCTCAGCACACAGCCCAGGCTCAGAGAGGGTGGGCACCAACTCATGACCACCGCAGCCTCTGAGCCACGCTAGAAGGACAAACAGCCCCATGGATGAAGCATCTGTCACAGTAAACAAATAGATTTTACCAGGCTACTAAAAAGCTTGGCAACAATGACCTGATCTTAGGGAACCTCATATAAAAATTAATAATGTATGTCAATGTGTAGAGTGTTACAAAAATGGCCACAATCATTCCTCCCTGTATGCAGGCTTCTTTGCAAAGTGACTTTGCAGTTCTTCCCGTCAAAAGATGGAATCTGGGCTTCCCTGGTGGCGCAGTGGTTGAGAGTCCACCTGCCGATGCAGGGGACGCGGGTTCGTGCCCCGGTCCAGGAAGATCCCACATGCCGTGGAGTGGCTGGGCCCGTGGGCCACGGCTGCTGAGCCTGCGCGTCCGGAGCCTGTTCTCCGCAACGGGAGAGGCCACAACAGTGAGAGGTCCGCGTACCACAAAAAAAAAAAAAAAGACGGAATCTATTTCCGTCTCCCCTTGGATCTGGCCTGGCCTTATAACTTGCTTTGGCCAACAGAGTGTGGCAGAAGCGGAGCTGAGCCAGCCCCAGCCTAGGCCTCCAAGAGGCTTTGAGGTCTCCCTCTCCCTCGTGGACCCTGCTGTTACCATGTGAACAAGACCGGCGGCCCGCTGGAGGATGAGACATGTGGCCAGGCACTCCTACACCCCAGCTGACAGACAAATGCTGGACATGTAAGGGAGAGCCTCCCAGGGACTGCAGATGCATGAATGAAAGTTCAGCCAAGCCTGGCCCAGATGAGCAACGATAAGTTGCTGACCCAGGGTCCCCTGAGCCACAATAAGTGGCTGCTGTTTAAAGCCACTAAGTTTCACGGTGGTTTATAATGCAAGAGTAAGTAGCTTACACATAGGACATACTCATATCACAAACAGTCATCAGCATCCCCCCAGTGCTCAGCTCCAACAGGACCAGCAAGGTCAGCAGTACGGGGTTGGACGCTGAGCTCCAATCTACCCGGGTATAACAATCCCCAGGCCTCCGTGTGCCTCTCCACCAGGACCTAGGAAGGGGCAGTGAGTGTTTACCCTTCTTCTACTTTCCTGTGTTTATCAGAGGCCCTATAGCAATCTCAGTGCTTCGGGATCTGCCCAACTCTGTTCTCTTAAGAACACTTTCTAATTCTGAACAGGGCTGTGGTTTTAGAGACAGCGCCTGCCTGGGAGGCTGGACCAGGGGAAATAGACTGCCTTGAGTCACACACACGGCAAGTCGTGGTAAAAATGGAAGAGAGAGGTTTGAGTGAGTTTGTAGCTCTTGCCAAAATCATGCCACCCCAGTGTAGAGCACCCACTGGAGAAGCCAACCACCCTGCAGCCCCACCGTGACTCAGCCACTGGTATGAGAAGCGGGAGGGGCGTGTCAGCCCCCAACAGAGGTCCTCACCGGTCCCATCGGGAGTGCTCCGGACAAAGGAGGGCAGCATCTTGACGACGGCCTTGTCATGCGTCTGCTTGCCCAGCCCCAATTCCATCTCGGCCCGCATCCTCCTTTTCACCTCCAGCAGCGTATCCTTGGTGAGACTGAAGTGGGCCAGGGTCTCCTCTATCTGCCGGTGCTGCTCAGCCAGGCGGTAGGCCACTGCGGTCACCATGGCAGCCCCCTTGCCGCTGCCACTCTCCGAGAGGAGGAAACGCACATCGCAGTCGGGCACCAAGCGCCTCAGGGTCTTGTGGAAACGCCGGGAATACCTGGGGTGTGGAGGCCACAATAGCCGACTGAGCCGGACTGTAGGGACCTCCAGGACCCCTTTCTTTCTTCTTGTACACCTTAATTCCATTTTCTACACTTGCTTTCCGCATTACTCCAGTCACACAACACATCCACTGTAGAAAAGTTACCAAATGCAGACAGGTAAAAAGGGGAAACTGAAATCACCCACAGTGACACATAAAAAGAGAGGGCTCTCATTGTTACATGAATATCGAGGGACTTCCCTGGTGGTCCAGTGGTTAGGACTCTGCACTTCCACTGCAGGGGACCACAGGTTTGATCCGTGGTGAGGGAACTAAGATCCCACATGCCACGAGGCCAAAACAAACAAAAAAAAGAATATCAAATACAGAAAATTCAGGATCCAAAAAAATGTTGTTGTCTACCATGACAAGGAGATAATACAGCACAGGGGTCAAGAAAGAGCCCAAAAGAGCCCAGTGTTTAAAAGTCAGACCAGGAGACAGGGTGAGTGTCCCCACTTCCGTACCAGGGGACCTTGTTCCGTTACTTAACCTTGGAGTCAATGTGGATGACAGCATCTGGCTGACAGTGATGTGGTGGGAACTCAGTGAGTTCACCACATCTTCGATGAATAATTGGCGCTGAGCAAGGGCTCAATCAAGCAAGAATCTCTCTTGTTTTCCATTTTCACTTGGCCCTTTCCCTCAGCCCCCAAGACTAGGGATATTTTTTAGTGGTTAGAAGAGGACTTTAGGACAGGACTCAGTGAGACATAGAACTTTCTCCAGGTCTGTGGTCTGTTATAAGTATGGAAGGCTGCCTGCCATGGGAAACTGGGAAACCGGAACCTCAAAATGTTAACAGCGGTCAGCTCCAGGGCATGGGATTAACAATGACTTCTATTCTCTTTGTAATTTTCTGAACTATCTGAAGTTTCTATACCAAAAATATTTTATTGCTGAAATAATCAGTATTTAATCAAAGTTATTTTTTAAAATGTGACGTTGCAGGTGACAGAGCTCTAGAGATGACTGGTGTAAGGATCAAGGGATCGATCCAAGAAGAGGATATAACAACTGTAAATATTTATGCACCCAACATAGGGGCACCTCAATACATAAGGCAAATGCTACAGATGACTGGTGGTGATGCCTGCACGACAGCGTGAAGGTACTTAAATTTACTGAACTGCACACTCAAAAAATGGCTAAGATGATACATTTTATATTACGTGTATTTTACCGCAGTAGAAAATTATTTTATTTTTATTTTTTTTTAGAAAATTATTTTAATGTGATGTAAATCCCTAAGCTGTCTTGTCCAAAACTTAGCTAAGAAATTAAAAAAAAAAAAGATGGCTAATTGCATTATCAAGAATTTTACAAAAACTCTAAGAATATAAAGAAATAAAATTATGAACCTGGCAGATAATAGCAGCTAACTAGCTCAAACCCTATCCCCTCAGCAACACTGAACTATTTCAGTTTAAGTCAAACCTTATTTAACTGTTACTAGAACTGGGTATGAAGGCACAGTATCTGCAAGGCCACTTCACAGGCACATTATATATACAATGGGAGAAATACCTGAGATCCTGTACAAAAAAGTCACATCGCAGGCAGTTCTTGTTAAAATTCGGAACATGAAGACATAGAATTCACCTTTAGCCTTTTTAATAGATTCGGGCCATGTCCTTAGGGGCCACAGAAGGCTTCTGACGCTAAGGCGTCCAATACACAAGAAGGCAGCATCAATGGGGACCACTTAACAACTTAATCCCTCTCTGTCTCTCAGATGCAAAGCATCAACAAGTTACCCATTTTTAAAAAGTACTATCTGAGGGTTTAAGGGGCTTTAGAAACTCATCGGAGCTTCTAAAATAGGAATGTGGGCACTACACCTATGACCCGAGCTACAGTGAGGATGAGGGTCCCTGATGAAATGCAGACAAGCAAGAGAATTCAAGATACAGACATATTCCACCCAGTGCTCCTGGCAGCTACAGAAATCTCTACCAAGACTTACGAAATGAGGAGAGATGACAGTGCAGTGCAGAAGCAACACCAGGGCTGAGGGCTGGATACTTCCCCAGGTGGGCAACTCTGACCTCTCTGCCCAGAACTACGTATTATCTTGTCTGCCAGAAACCTTCACTGGGTGCAAAAGTCTGCCCTCTGGAGAAAGTCCTTAGCCCAGGCGGGTATTGAGTGCCAATTATAGCAAAGGGCAGACTCACTGTGGGTGCGTCTTGTAAAGAGACCCGTCGACACCAACCGTGGTCCGCAGCCTGGGTGTGCTCTTGTTATCTCGAAGACGATTCAGGATGGCGCCCAGCGTCGCAGCCACTAGGTTGGCAGAGCGGAACGAGACAATGGTGCACACGTGCTGGACCGAAATACAGTCGTCATCAGATGGCTCCACTCCCAGGCGGGTCAGGATTTCTCTGGCATTGTGGAGGCCTTCCTTATTCCTGTGAGGTCAGAGGCCAATACTTGTGAGTTAAGGACCACAGCAGGCAGTGCAAAGCACTGAGGTTTGAAGGTCCTGGAGAGGTGAACTCACCGTTCACCATGTGTGTACGACATGGGATGAAGGCAGTCAAATGCCTGAGAAGAGCCTGAGAAAGGGTCTCCTCCATAAGAAGTCAGGAGGCAGCGAGAGGAAAAACTGTACTAGGCTGGGTTATGACATGTCAGGCAAACGGAGAGAAGTGAACAAGCCAGACCACACGGGCCCTGAACAGGTGGAGAAATAGATGCTTCCACCCCAGGGCTCAGTGCCCAGGAGGCCTTGGGGAAATCTCCTGCTCTTTGGGTCTGTGAGTTGCCCCTGCATTCTTACACATTCTTCCTTGATGTCTTCCAGTCAAATTTTAATTCGCTGCATACATACATTCTTTGTATATCTTTTGCTGGATTCACTCCAGTGTACAGTTTTATTACTATTGTAGATGTGGTCTTTAAAAAAGAAAAGAAGATATATATATTCTTTATACACACACACACACACACACACACACACACACACATATTTTAAATATACCATATTAAGGTAAAATGTTAACAGTGGGGAAAACTGGGTGAGGGATATGTACTATCTTTGTAATTTTTCTGTAAGTCTAAAAATATTCTAAAATAAAAGATTTTTAAATATATACATATTTTAATTACTGTCAACATATAGAAATATAATTAATTTTTGTATCTTATCTCCAGATATCTTCCTAACCTCTCCTGTTATTCTAATCACTTGTCTAGATATTTTTGGTGTTCCATACAAACAAATACGATCTGCAAATAATGAGTTTTACTTCCTCTGTTTTTGATTCTTATGCCTTTAATTTCTTTTTCTTTCCTAAAAAAAATTTGGCTAAGGCTCCAGGACAATGCTGAATAGAAACAGGTGATACTGTCTTGCTCCTGATTTTAAAGAGAATGCTTCCAACATCTGCACTGGTAAGATGGTTTTTTTTGAGATAGACTTTACTACTATATAGATGCCTTCTTGAGCTAGTTCACTTGGGTTTTGTTTCTTGGTAACCTAAGAGCCAACACCAGAAACAGGCCCAGAGGAAGGCAGGCATTTCCTGACTTTGTCAATGATTCTGAAGACAAACCATGAGCCTCTTTCTCCCTCCCCTCCCAACAGTTGACCAGGTGACTTGAGAAGAGAGATGACTGGAAACTCAGTAGTGTGCCTCCCTATTGACTGTAGCTCTGTACCAATTGCTCCTAAAGGAGAGATCCTAGGACAAATGCCAGGACTCGGATGGGAAATAAGAGTAAGTTCAGATAAACCCCTCTCCACTTACATTATAGCCAGAGCTATGATGCCACTGGCTCTGAATTTCTAGGACCACAGCAGGGGCAGTGGGATGACCGCCTCATGTGGAAATGAAAAGGCATTTCTGGCACCAAGCTAGCCCTATCTTTAAACAGGTGGCCATGGGCTTCCCTGGTGGTGCAGTGGTTGAGAATCCGCCTGCCGATGCAGGGGACACGGGTTCGTGCCCCGGTCCGGGAAGATCCCATATGGAAGATCCTGTATGCCGCGGAGCCATGGCCGCTGAGCCTGTGCGTCCAGAGCCTGTGCTCCGCAACGGGAGAGGCCACAACAGTGAGAGGCCCGCGTACCGCAAAAAACAAAACAAACAAACAAACAAAACAGGTGGCCTTACACGGCTACGTGGAGTCTCCTGAACCAGGGATAGAACCTGGTGGCGCATGGAACTGGCCACAGGACAGGAGCCCTTCAGATGTGGGGCCGCCTGACTACACCAAACTGCCTGGCGTCAAGTTCACCCAAGGCCTGCAAATAACTGTCGAGGCAGAGAAGTCTGGGTTTCTTATGATGAGGCCAAAAGGTAGCAGCCAGGGGGCTGGCTGGACTATCCTTCTATGTCTATCTGTCCTATCTCATCTGTTAACCAATGTTTCTCAAACTTGTGCCAGGGAACACCTGTGGCGGTGAACAAGTGAGAGAATGTGGGGGCCGAGACAGAGTGGGGCGGGAGGAGGCAGAGGGTGTTTCAGGCACAAGGGAAATTTGGGAAATGACCAGTTAACCAAGGTGAACTGGGTTTTCTTTAATATGCTAATGAACACTGTACTTCTCTAAGTATTTTCCAATCCTATTGGTCACAGAACCCTTTTTTCAGGGAACACCTAATGATCTTGAGGTCACTAGGTTCCCCTGGAACATTGTCTGGAGAAAGTCCTGATATCCCAAGGGGGAATTAACCGAACCTGGGCTCAGTCAGCTCCTGTTCACCAACAGGATTCTAATCAGGTAGGGGTGTGTGTGTGTGTGTGAGAGAGAGAGAGAGAGAGAGAGAGAGAGAGAGAGAGAGTGTGTGTGTGTGTGTGTGTGTGTGGTACAGAGTGAAGAAGAGGCTACTTTCATAACTAAACCATCCACAAAGGATTTGCTGCTAACTAATGGCTCTTTAATGCCACCAGGTGCCCGCAGGGAGAGCAGCCCAGGATGGGTGAGCTAAGAGAGAGGGGAGACTGGCCCAGAAAGCCCTGACACTCTTGAGAAGCCCAGCAAACCAGGACTTAAGTGGTAACAAGGGACCTGTCGTTCTTCTCTGCCCCACACCCCCAGAAAGCCTTGAGGGGAGGCACCTACTTTTCAATGGCTGACACGTCACTGGTGTTAAACTTCCCTCTGGTGAGCAGCTCCGGGGTGATCCGCCCTTCAAATAAAAGGCCCTCCTTGGCCATCTTGACCAGGATCAATCGGACCAGCTCGCCCATGTACATGCCACTGACCATCTTCTCAAACCTGCAGGAGAAAAGCATCCAGGCACTTGTCAGTCATTCTTACGTACCCACCAGTAGGGCAGCTCTTAAAGGGTGAGAGAGACACAAAAGGAGAGGAAGGCACGGCCCAACCCCTCACAAGCTCACATTCTCACTGGCAGGCAAGACCACGCACTTGTGTGATCAAACAGCGAGCACACAGCAGAGGAACAGGGGTCATCCAGACCCCACCCCCACCCCTAGGGTAGGAAACAGGAGGAGAGCACCAAGGGGCAGGGGCTGGCAGGGAAGGCTGCCTGGAGGCGGGGAAACATAAGGATTTAGATTGGGGTTGACGAGAAGGCCCCCAGACAGAAATGAGCAGAATATGATCATCTCTTACAAAACTTTATGCCTTACTTTTTATTTTATTTTATCTTATTTTTATTTATAAATATATATATATATATATATATTTTTGTTGTTTTGTTTTTGTTTTGTTTTGTTTTGTTTTGTTTTGTTTTGTTT
Source organism: Neophocaena asiaeorientalis asiaeorientalis (assembly GCF_003031525.2). NCBI lineage: Eukaryota > Metazoa > Chordata > Mammalia > Artiodactyla > Phocoenidae > Neophocaena > Neophocaena asiaeorientalis. The sequence goes on from NW_020175320.1 coordinate 1,260,274, forward strand.
GGCCATTCCACACGGCTTTCAGGATCTCAGTTCCCCAGCCAGGGATTGAACACGGGCCCCAGCAGTGTAAGCGCAGAGTCCTAACCACTGGACCACCAGGGAATTCCCAATGCTGTACTTTTTAAAGGGCTTTCATTTTCATCACCCTATCAGGGAGCTCTCCAATTCCTGTGGGAAGGTGGCCAGGAAGTATTCTCTCCATTTCCCAGCTCAGAAAGGGAAAATGTCTTCCCCGAGGGAAGATGACAGGGCTGAAATTCAGCCTTTCCCCATGGGACCTCTGTCGCTGCTCACCTCCCTGGCATCCATGATCTTCTCCAGCCAAAAGGACCAGGAATGTGCTTTGGGGAACTCACTCCTTCCCCAGTGATGGGCCCCTACACTCCAGGAGAGGGCTCCAAGTAGCTTGAAACCAGTCAGCCCATCCTACTGCTCCGGCCACATTCAGCCACAGGCCAGTCCCAGTGGATCCGCTCTCCTGCCTCCCTTGGGAGGTGTGGTGGGAGGTGTGGGCTCTGTGGCTGCAACAGCATTTTGAGCCCAACACTGCAGGGGAGAGGCCGCCAGGGACTGGGGCTCGATGACATACCTGAGCCAGATCCAGGTCCCGAATCCTGGCTGACCAAGGGCCAGGAGGAAGCCCTGAGCAGGACAGATAAGAGGCAGGTCCACATCCGGGCAGCCAGCCTCTCCTCTGAGGGAGCCCAGCTGCAACACCCAGAGCTGGCCGTGACACAGCAAAACGATCTGTGCCATTCAGAGCCAGGCCCAGGAGCCAGGGATGCTGCTGGGACCTGAGCACGCGGCCCTCCCTAGCCCCAAAACAAGGTGCAGAGAAACACTAGTTCTCATTGTTCTGCTCTGGACAGGACCAGACAGGACCTCCCCAGCCACAGCTGTGTTGAGGATCCCTGGCAGGAGAGCACCCTTCTGAGTCCTAGCTGCCCTGCCCCGTTGCTGCCCCAAACACCTGTGGGAACAGCCTGCGTGCAGCCTAATCTGGAGACTCAGAGCAGAAAGGAGCCAGACTGCGTGGGCTTAACCCCAGCCCTGACGCTTACTGTGTTACTTACCTCTCTGGGCCTCAGTTTCTTTACCTGTTTAATGGGCCTCGTGGCAGGGCCTACCCTTAAGGTTGTTGTACGGAGGATAGGGATTGAAATAGGTAGAGTGCTACGGTGGCTGATTAATGGGTGCTGTGGCCCTGGCTATGTGTCTCATACTTAACTAAGCACCTTATATGTATTAACTTGTTTCATCCTCATTACAACCCTATGAGACAGACATTATCATTATCCCCATTCCACAGGTAAGAAAGCTGAGGCATAGTAGGATGAACTGGGAGACTGGGATTGACATCTATACGTTAACATGTATAAAACAGATAACTAATAAGAACCTGCTGTATAAAAAGATAAATTAAATACAATTCAAAAAAAAAGGATTCATAACATGTTTACAGAAAATTTAAAAAAAAAGAAAACTGAGGGGGCTTCCCTGGTGGTGCCGATGCAGGGGACACGGTTCCGTGCCCCGGTCCGGGAAGATCCCACATGCCGCGGAGCGGCTGGGCCCGTGAGCCATGGCCGCTGAGCCTGCGCGTCCGGAGCCTGTGCTCCGCAACGGGAGAGGCCACCACAGCGAGAGGCCCGTGTACCGCCAAAAAAAAAGAAAACTGAGGCATAGAGAGGTCCATCGTCACAGGGCTGATAAGTGGCAAATCCACATTTTTAATCCAGTTAAATCCAGACCCAGATTCTATGCTCTAATCACTGTGCTGTTCTGCCTCTCTCATAGACAGTATCATTAAATGTTACCTGTATTACTGTCGCGCTAGCAGCCACTAGCCCCACCCCTAGCCCAGCCTGTGCTCGTCCACCTCCAGCTCACTTCCTCTAGGTAGTCTGCCCCCATGTTGGGCAAGTATGACAATAGGCAGGTTCTTCCCCCTTCAGATGAACAAAAATCAGCCTCCTTGCCTGACACCCCTCTACCCACTGCTTTTTGCTCTGCCATCTGGAGACACTCAGAATGATCTGCTCCCCTTTCTACACGATGATCTCTTAGACACATAGATACTGCCATCCCCCTTTCCAGATAAAGGAAGCCCGAGGCCAGGAGCCTGTCCTTTCTCAGTCCCCAGAGTCCCTGTCAGAGCAGCAGAATGAGGAAACAGCACTTCTCATGAGCCTCCAGTGAAACCAAGCAAGTCGTGATCTGCTTCTCAGCAGTCAGGTGCCTACAACCACAGGCCGGTGGGCAGCACCACGGTGTTGCAACCTCACTGCCTGATGGTGGGCACAGGCCTGGGGGAGACTGGGAAGCGAGGGGACCATATTCAGACAGGAGAGCAAGGACTTGCACGCTGATCAGGAGTTCCCTTGGCAGCCAGGGTCTGCCCCGACAGGCAGCGCAGGGACAGAGAAGAAGGGTGAGGTCTGTGGCCACCTAATGAGGATTAGAGCTGCTGAGAGATTCCATGCAGCAGGCAGAGCCACAGTAAGTAAGCAGGTGTTTGGGGGATGACTTGAAAAGAAGTGGAGTTACTCCACCACCATTCAGGCCAAAGAATTTTCCAGACCAAACCTTCCTGCTGTTATGATCACTGCTACTGCTGTTTTGTGGGGTGGTGTCTCCCATGTTTCGAAAGATGTGAGAAGCAATCACAGGGAAATGGGATTCAGAATTCCAGACAAAACAGAGAAGAAGAGCCAGAGGCCCAAGAAGACAGGAAGAGGAGACAGGGAATTTAAAACGAAAGAAGGTAGGGCTGACATCTGCAGTAGGAGACAGGTATGGGACCAAAACAACAAAGGCCCAGGACGGAGGGCGACAGGGAGGAAGGCCATGTCTGATCCTTTTTAGAGAGAGACCTTCTAGCTTGGGGGCTAGGGTGGGGTTCCTGAATACTCAGGGCCATTCCCCCGTGGTCCTGAAGCAGCCATCACCAATGAAGGCAGGAGCCACTGTGCCACTACCCCTCCTGTCAGCCATGTATGGTCAGTACTCAGTAAATGCAAACTTCAGTCAAAACAGATGAGGGGGTGCATAGTGGGCTAGAGCCCACCTGGACACAGAGCCTTTACAAAGAGCTAACACACCTATGTTTTCAACCCCGGTTAAAAACTGGAATCACTTTTAGGCTCCTGAAGACAGGCCTCAGCCCAGGCCAAATGAATCAGAATTGGGAGGGAAGGTCGGTAGGGTGGGAGGATGCCTGGGCAACAGTATGCTTTATAAAGGGCTCTATGTAATTCTTCTTTATTATTTTATTTTATTTTTATTTTTTTGGCCGCACCACGTGGCTTGTGGGATCTTAGTTCCACGACCAGGGATTGAACCTGGGGCCCCAGCAGTGAAAGCACAGAATCCTAACCACGGGACCACCAGGGAATTCCCCTTTTTAAAAAAAATTATTTTTTTTTAATGTAATTCTAATGAAAAACATTCCTCTAGGGGACTTCCCTAGCGGTCCAGTGGTTAGGACTCCATGCTTCCACTGCAGGGGGGCATAGGTTCAATCCCTGGTCGGGGAACTAAGATCCTGCACGTCATGTGGCACGGCCAAAAAAAAAAATAAAAGAAAGAAAAGAAAAACATTTCTCTAAAAGGTTAATAGAATGAAAGCTCCATGAAAACGCGTTGTATGTGTGTTTTGGTTTTCGTTCCTTTCAGTCTATTTTGTCACTTCCATATCCACAGTGCCTAGAGCAGGACCTTGAGGATAGTATGCCCTTGGTAAAATTTTTTAAATTAATGTCAAAGGCAGAGAAACAGATGTTGATATAGATTATTTGTTTGGGGGTTACCTTCCTATTTGAGCAGTGGTGCCATTAATCAAGATGGCTCAGGATAAACTATTTATGTAACAATAACTTGGTAATAGTTTGTCAATGCTTACCAGATACCAGGTATTGCTAAATGTTTTACATTCCTTATATGATTTGATCCCCAAACATCCATATGACATAATTGTATTATTTCTATTCATTTTAAAGATAAATGAACTGAGGCTTAAAGGGGCTAATTAATACATCAGATGCCAAAACTAAATGTATGATAGAAACAGAATCTGAACTTAGAGACTTACATAGACTTAATTACATAGACCAGGACCTAAGATATACTTGGGTTACAAAATAAATAAAGAAAATTATCATAAGAAGCAGAAAGCCTAAATACATAAAGAAGCATGTACTATAAGTTTTTAAAATGTTAAAAAATTAAAATAAAAAAATCTATTCCTGAAAAAAAAAAAAAAAAGAAGAACATTCCTCTAGACCATCCTTGATGATTTTTGTTCATAAATGATGAGATGCCTCTTAGACATTCTGGAAGCTCACTATGCAAAACATGTACTTTCCAACAGGACAGACAACCCCAAACTTAACCCAGATTAAACCTCAACAAAGAGCCTTGGGCCAGCTTTGCCCTATCCCCGTAGCCTAGTGCCTTAATTTCCCCATCAGTCAAATGAAGCAAACACCTTTTCCTTGGAAAACAAAAGGGCTTTGAAGAACTTGGCATTGCACAGAAGACATAGGGAAGACCCCCAAAATCAGGCAGAAATCTAAGAGACCAGGTAAATTTACTTTGGCAAAGCACTCTCTGGCCAATAGCCTAGTTGTAGGAATATATGATACAACTCAAGCATCTGTCATCTCTTTGGAACTGTTCCTACCAAGACCTGACCTATGGTAATCAGTAAGCAGGGAAGCATATTGGAGATGGACTTTACCCCACCCTTCCTACTCTTTTACCCATTTACCTGTTTAGCCAGCCACCCATTTCCCAGCCACTCAGCCACACCTCTCATCCACCATCCATCTTCCACTCCCCCATCCATCCATCCACCCATCCTTGCATCCATCCCCTATTCATACACCATTCCAAGAATGTTTATTGCAAGCCAACTGTGAGCCCAGTTCACAGTTCAGCCTGAGGATATGGTTCAGCCCTTTAGAGAAATTCAGAACTACGTCAAAATGGAGGGCAGAAGGGCTTCTCTGTGGCACAGTGGTTGAGAGTCCGCCTGCCGATGCAGGGGACACGGGTTCATGCCCCGGTCCGGGAAGATCCCACATGCCGCGGAGCGGCTGGGCCCGTGAGCCATGGCCGCTGAGCCTGCGCGTCCGGAGCCTGTGCTCCGCAACGGGAGAGGCCACAGCAGTGAGAGGCCCGCGTCCCGAAAAAAAAAAAAAAATTTTTTTTTTTTTTTCGGGACGCGGGCCTCTCACTGCTGTGGCCTCTCCCGTTGCGGAGCACAGGCTCCGGACGCGCAGGCTCAGCGGCCATGGCTCACGGGCCCAGCCGCTCCGCGGCATGTGGGATCTTCCCGGACCGGGGCATGAACCCGTGTCCCCTGCATCGGCAGGGGGGGGGCCCCCCCCCTGCCGATGCAGGGGACACGGGTTCATGCCCCGGTCCGGGAAGATCCCACATGCCGCGGAGCGGCTGGGCCCGTGAGCCATGGCCGCTGAGCCTGCGCGTCCGGAGCCTGTGCTCCGCAACGGGAGAGGCCACAGCAGTGAGAGGCCCGCGTCCCGAAAAAAAAAAAAAAATTTTTTTTTTTTTTTCGGGACGCGGGCCTCTCACTGCTGTGGCCTCTCCCGTTGCGGAGCACAGGCTCCGGACGCGCAGGCTCAGCGGCCATGGCTCACGGGCCCAGCCGCTCCGCGGCATGTGGGATCTTCCCGGACCGGGGCATGAACCCGTGTCCCCTGCATCGGCAGGGGGGGGGCCCCCCCCCTGCCGATGCAGGGGACACGGGTTCATGCCCCGGTCCGGGAAGATCCCACATGCCGCGGAGCGGCTGGGCCCGTGAGCCATGGCCGCTGAGCCTGCGCGTCCGGAGCCTGTGCTCCGCAACGGGAGAGGCCACAGCAGTGAGAGGCCCGCGTCCCGAAAAAAAAAAAAAAATTTTTTTTTTTTTTTCGGGACGCGGGCCTCTCACTGCTGTGGCCTCTCCCGTTGCGGAGCACAGGCTCCGGACGCGCAGGCTCAGCGGCCATGGCTCACGGGCCCAGCCGCTCCGCGGCATGTGGGATCTTCCCGGACCGGGGCATGAACCCGTGTCCCCTGCATCGGCAGGGGGGGGGCCCCCCCCCTGCCGATGCAGGGGACACGGGTTCATGCCCCGGTCCGGGAAGATCCCACATGCCGCGGAGCGGCTGGGCCCGTGAGCCATGGCCGCTGAGCCTGCGCGTCCGGAGCCTGTGCTCCGCAACGGGAGAGGCCACAGCAGTGAGAGGCCCGCGTACCGCAAGAAAAAAAAAAAAAAAGGAGGGCAGAGAATCCAGGTTTCCACCCAAGCCATGTAGGATCCCTACACTGAGGCTAAGGAAACAGACAAGGGCCTGGGCCATATCTGGTCAGTTATCACAGGTAACTGCCCTACCTGCTCTGCTAAGAAGGGTGACTTCTGATTAAGTGATTGGTAGTAACTACAGGTAAGTAATTTCTTATCTGAAACCCCTGGGGTCATATGTGCTTGGGAACGTGGACATTTGAGGATTTTAGAGATGTAATATGTTACATATGCCACAGAGTACAGAATAAACCCAGAGGGGCCTGAGGCAGTAGTATAATCAAGCATAGATCTCCACTGACATGTATAAGCAGGTACAGTAAATAGTTTCATGTCAGCTGGGGTCAGGTTTTAGAATTGGGGGTTAGGTCAATAGATGGAGGGGAAAAAACCTTTGGCTATCAGAGCTGGGGCTCTTTATTACCAAGCTGGTTGGTGCTTCGGCATGCAAAGCAGATATTCAACGCTGCGCCTAAGAACTCAGGATTCTCTCAGTGAGAGACCTCATTTATTCACTACCACAACTCCCAGTGGAGGGGGGCTGGTCATTTATGCAATTCCATTAACTCAGGTGGAAAGCCCAGTCGCCAGCCTGGGTAATAGGTAAAATAGGTTTCCAAATGACAAATCAACTCCCTGACAGCGTCTCTCTGACATAGGATAAGGGCTGTTAAGCCAAGAGGGTCAATGAACATCTCCCAGAGGGCTGACAGCGTCCAACTCCAGGATAAGGCTGCTGGGAGGTCGACCAAAGAGAGCTGGCAGCGCGCTAGCATCACAGAGAAATATGAGTGTGCGCTTCAGGAAACAAGTAGCTCAAAGGAAGCAATGCCCACACCAGCCTGAATAGTATCTCTCATACTTCTGTAGCCAGAGCTCCCCAAGGCCAAAACCCACTTGCCCCAGAAGTCTGCTGTGATGTTCTTTATCAGCTCTGACCCATCTGCCTATATGTGACACGGAAGAAGGTCTCACCAAGGTCTGCACGACTCACATGGCTCTCACCCACTCTTCTGCATGACAGGTATTTGCATGTGTGACTTCCCTCCCCAACTAGACCTTAAGTCCTAGAAGGGAAGGTGCTACTTTGTATCCCTGGAGCCTAGCACAGAGCTGGCACATCCTAAGTGTTCAAGACGTGTGCTGAGCGAACGGATGGCCTCTCCCACCCTGAACAGCAACCCTAGTGAGGACAGCATATGGAAACGCTTTTAAACCTTAGCTTTGTGCTAATGACTCTGTGCTTTTAATTTTCAAAATGTTTTACAAGGACACAATAACAGTGTAATTAAACAAAGAGAAAATCATTTAAAATATGCTTTTTGATCTCTGGCTGGGGAACTAAGACCCCACAACCCGCACCGTGTGGCCAAAAAAAATTTAAAAATAAAAATAAAATAAAATACGCTTTTAAAGCTGCAGAACTCACAGCTGTGTATCTCTCCAAAGAAGTGAGAGACAACACACACTTGATGGGCTTTTCCTTTGCTGATCACCTGGCTTCCTGCCCCTCTCACCTCCCACCCCAAATCTTCCGTTAAGTGTCCCCTAAGTCCTCTATATGACTAGTTAGAAAGGGTGGGACTCACAGCTGCTTCCCGGGGTTGAGTGAGCCCCGGTCAATCTCCCGGTCAAACTCGGTGCGGATGTCCTCCAGGGCCCCGTCGTCCCCGAAGGCCCCCCACTCGGTGTTGATGCACATCCTCCCTTCGTCGCCTTCCACCAGGTCGATGTGCCTCAGTTCCTCCATGTAGCACGCGTTGGTGCCCGTGCCTTGGAGAGAGAGACCAGATCAGAAGCTGTGACCTCACGAAGTCATGAGAGAGGAGGCGGTGCCGTCTGGAAACACCGGCTTCAGGAAGGGATGAGGACACGGTGGGCGTTACCAATGATGAGGCCGACTTCACACTGCTGGTCGTCGTAGCCACAGGTCATCATGGTCCCCACAGTGTCGTTCACCACAGCCACAACGTTGGCGTCATAGTCCTTGGGGTAGAAAAGGGGGTGTCACCGTCCACACACACGTGGAGCAGAGATCACAAGCTTCAAGACAGCCTGGTGGGAGGGCTCCTATTTTCACAGCCGCCACTGCCCCCTTGGGCGGTGCTGCTTTCATTACTGCTGGCACTCAAATTCACTGGATTAGAGCGCAGTGGTCAGGCTGTGGAGACGGCAAGGTGCCCTTCATTATCTGGCTTAAGATTCTTTTCAGAATGGACTTTACTCACAGAGCCACAGCCCTGTGCAAACCACCCCACTGCATCCATGTTCTTTCTGCACTTGATGCAACACCGGCAGGCTGCACTCGACCATGCCAGCCCCCTGCACAGCTGCCCTCCTGTTGGAAGGAGGCCATCCCCTGCCCAAGGGCTTGGCTCTTTGGGGCAGCACCTCGGACAGCTCTGCTTTGAACCAGCCCCGACCTTCCAGACCGAGAACTCTCACCACTCACCTGCCTGGGTCTTCAAGGACTGCCCTCCCCCCCACCATGTGATGGCTCAGGCCATGCACTACTGTCCCCTGAAAGAGCCTTGGTCACACAGCCTTCTCCCCACACTCCTCCACCTCCGGGTAGTCAAGGCAAGTGGCCAGTGAGAAGTTACCCCGTGCTTTTTGATGGCCTTCTCAAGCAGCTTCACCACATCCGTTCCCTCCACTCCACTGGCTTTAAATCTCTTTGTCCAGGTGATCAGGATGGCCTGCAAAGGAGAGCCGATGGGGTTGGAAGAGGGCTGGGAGGCCCCCGGAAACCCCAGGTCCCTTGGGGGTCTGCTCAAGGACAGTGACAGAAGCGGAGGCCCAGAGGGGACAAGAGGTTCACTCCAGATCACACTGGGTAACAGAGCCAGACTCTGTCCCATCTCCTGTTTATCCATCCACACAATGGATTTCTCTGGGGGCTGCCATGGGGAAAAAACCTGCAGCTCATCCTGAAATACAGCCAGTGGCTGGCCAGTGCCGTGGTGTCACATGGCACACAAATCTAACTGATGTCAATTGCACAGCCAGACTTCATTTAAAAAGAGAACAAGAGAAATGCCGTTATTACCTGATCACCTTTCTGCGCTTTCAAACCAGACCTTGGTTTCCACAGCCCCAAGGAACTTTTGTCAGAGGCAAATTGGGAACAGAAACAAAATGCTAAGATAATTTTTAGCTGCTGAACTTCTAAGAGCCACGTCCTGAGATAAAAGGATAACACTGACTATGTATGATTCATGCCTCTTCCCCAAGTTTGGAACTTAACTGCCATTTGTAAGCGGTGACACTGCAATTTATACAATATGATCCATCTCTGTGTGTATATTAATGGATAAACATTAAGGACAGACACCCAATGGTTATTCACCTGGGAATGTAGAAGGGTAGGAATTTTTACTTTTTGCTTTACACCTTTATATTATTTCAATAGTTTTACATATTGCATCTGTATTTTTTTTTTTTTTTTTTTTTTTGGGGTACGGGGGCCTCTCCCGTTGCGGAGCACAGGCTCCGGACGCGCAGGCTCAGCGGCCATGGCTCACGGGCCCAGCCGCTCCACGGCATGTGGGATCTTCCCGGACCGGGGCACGAACCCGTGTCCCCTGAATCGGCAGGTGGACTCTCAACCACTGCGCCACCAGGGAAGCCCTGTATTTTTTTTTTTAATCAAGGATACTAGAAAAGAAAAATAATTGTCCTACTTGACTTTTTCTCCGAATGGAGGAAGTCACTATAAATGCGGCAGGGTTGGGAGGGGCTGCAGTTCAGGCCCTGTAGCCTCCGGGGGGACACAGCGATGGGAAGCTTGTCCACACTGGGCTGCCCCGCGCTCTGAAAGCCACACAGCCTGCAGGATGCACCGGGAAGGGCGAGCAGCAGCCTGCAGCCGAGCCAGGCATTCCAAAAGCCCCTGGATACTCTGTTTTCTTCCCTTCAACCCTCAGGCCCCCAAAAGCCTCAGAGAACATGGTATTGTGGAAAGAACGTGGATTGGAAATCAGCAGATTTATCCTATTCCCACCACTTCTGCCCATTTCCTTGTGGGACGTTTCCCCAACTCCTCTGAGGCCCACTTTGCTCATCTGTGGAAAAAGGCAGCTGGTCTAGATTTAGACAACTTTGAAGGTCCCGGGCAGCCTTGAGGAGTGGGCAAAGGTCTCCAGATGGATAATTAGAGCCTGTGACCCACTGGCTTCCTGGCAGGCAGCATGCCCAGTTTAGGAAGCCCTCTCCGGATGGGAATCAAGGCTGGCAGGTGGGGGGCACACTTTTGACTCATTCTCTGCCAGGTACATCTGCCCTGCCCTGCGGGGCTCTTGTGCCCCTGAGGACGTTCCCTCTCCACTTCTGCAATGCCTCCTTCCCTGAAAGACTGCACCTCTGGGGGACAGGCCACGTCTGCGTGCAGCTCTTTCCCAGGGCCTAGCCCAGCCCACACAGGGATGGCACTCGGGCCACAGCCACTGATGAACAAGCATACAGCCAGCACTGTCGCTTCCCAGGCCATCTCCCACCTCTCCTTGTGGGAGGAGGGGTGTCTCACCCTGTCTCTGCCCAGGGAGTGTGGCTATCAAGCCTCAGTTCTCAAAAGCAAGGGAAACTCGTACCAACAACAGTCCTTGTGAAAGGTCACTAAACCTACTTTGTTTTCCTTCACTTGCTTGAGTTTAAGAAATGGTCCCCTCGGGCTTCCCTGGTGGCGCAGTCGTTGAGAGTCCGCCTGCCGATGCAGGGGACACGGGTTCGTGCCCCGGTCCGGGAAGATCCCACATGCCGCGGAGCCGCTGGGCCCGTGAGCCATGGCGGCTGAGCCTGCGCGTCCGGAGCCTGTGCTCCGCAACGGGAGAGGCCACAACAGTGAGAGGCCCGCGTACCGCAAAAAAAAAAAAAAAAGATTCGTCTCCAAAAATACATATATAATTAAAGCAATTAAAAAATAAACATGATTATCATGACCTTACGTTAATTTCTACAAATATTTCTAAAAAATACAAGATACACAAGCCATCCTGTAAGCAAAACGGAAAAGTAGTCAAGGGAAAGGGTTCGTTAGCATTTCCCCTATGGGGCTTCTGTGGAGTATTATAATCCCAGAATGTCTTACCTCGTCTATTTTGGATTGCCGACAAGGGAAAGAAAACGTGAATCCGACAGGTAATTTCTTGTCCTTGATTTTTTTTTTCTCCATGAAGTCTCCCAGGCACTCGGCGACATGATCAAAAAGCTGGAGGAAGCACAAGAGAGCAGTCAGGAGGGAGGAAGGGGACTTAGCGTTTCAGGAAAAATGTGAACAATTCTCTGCCCCACACAGAGAGGAGCACGGCTACCCCAGCTGCCCATACCCAAGGCACCCAGTGGCCCTGCATGAAAAGCCATGCTGGGGACTTCCACTGCAGGGGGCACACGTTCAATCCCTGGTGGGGGAACTAAGATCCCGCATGCCTCACAGCACGGCCAAAATAAAAAGAAAAGCCATGCTGTGTGTGACTAGCAAAGAAGAGTCCCTTGAAAAGAGCCTGCTTCATGGGCCACCACGGCTTAGGAAGCCTTTTAAAGGCTTCACACAGAACTGGCCTATTGGTGGTCACTAAGATGTATTATCTGGGTACTGAGGAAATGTAAAAATAAGAGAAAATCAGCTCATCCTCCATAACACACAGGCCATGGATCACCAGCAGCCACCCAGGTGGAGTGGCCATTTGGCCCCTTCTCTGTATCTCTATCTCCATCACTATCTCCCTCACTCTGTCAATTCCAGAAGCTCCGCAGAATACATATATATTCCTAGCCTCTAGCCCACTTGCGTGACTTCAGAATCTTCAGGTTAACAAATTTTTATTTTTTACTCAAGTACAATATGCATGCAAAAAGGTGCAGACAGCCTAAGTATAGGGTTCACTGGATTCTCACAAGCTGCACCCACCTGTGTCACCAGCATCCAGATGGAGAAACACAATGTTATCAGCACCCAGACACACACCTCGTGCAGCCACTGTTGCTGCCACCCAACCCAAGGGCAATCGGCAGCCACTCTGACTTCCACCACCCTCGATTAGTTTGGCCTGGTTGTCTACTACGTATAAATGGAACAACAGGGTGCACTCGTTGGTGTCTGCCTTCTTTTCCTCTACACTATGTGTGTGTCATCCACGTTGTGTGTCTCCGTAGACTGGCTTCAAGAAGCTCCATTAGGGCTTCCCTGGTGGCGCAGTGGTTGAGAGTCCGCCTGCCGATGCAGGGGACACGGGGCCAGGCTCCGTAGACTGCTGCACAGTATTCTATGTGTGACTATACCACAATTTATTTAGTGGATTGCAATTTAAGTTTGCCAGCTCCACAACATGTGGCCGGGATATGTATACATATCTTAGACTCCACTAGAAAGAACCCAGAACACTGTTTCCCTAGCCTCTGCGTGAATACTGTCAATGACGGGACGTTCACCACCTCTAAGGCAACCTATTAGATCTCTCCAACACCTCCCCTCTTCTCTAAAATGTATCCAGAACTGAATATAATATTTTATATGTGTTCTGACCAAGAGGAAAGCTTAGTTGAACTAAGAACCTCCCTTTCCCTTCTCTCTATACCTCTATTAATGTAACCAAAGCATATATATGCTCTTTCAGCAACCATGCCACAGTCCAGGTAACCTCTCTGGTTTTTTTCACATGGCTGTCGTCTAACACAGACCATCAGACCTCCCTTGTATATGGGATTGACACAGCTAATGGAGCTTCTTTTTTTTTTTTTTTTTTTTTTTCGT
>NW_020175320.1:1273649-1300055 GCF_003031525.2 Neophocaena asiaeorientalis asiaeorientalis
TTTTTTTTTTTTTTTTTTTTTTTTTTGCCGTACGTGGGCCTCTCACTGTTGTGGTCTCTCCCCTTGCGGAGCACACGCTCCGGACGCACAGGCTCAGCGGCCATGGCTCACGGGCCTAGTCGCTCCACGGCATGTGGGATCTTCCTGGACTGAGGCACGAACCCGTGTCCCCTGCATCGGCAGGCGGACTCTCAACCACTGCGCCACCAGGGAAGCCCTAATGGAGCTTCTTGAAGCCCAGAGAAGGCAGTGTTTGCAGATCCAAACTGCACGGTCACAGGAAGCAACCCCAGCCCACGTTCCCAGACAAGGTCATCTGCCTGAAGGCTTTATTTGCAGGGTATCCTTTTTTTCCCCCCATATTAAACTTATAGTTTTATTCAGGCTTGATTTTAACAAAAGTGTCAGGGAGAGAGCCCACAGTAAAGAGTGAAGCCCACAGGGGTACGTCTCCCCCAGATGCCTGAGGAGGGGGCAGGTCCCCTCCCCTCTCCTCTTCCCTCCGCATCTAAAGGGATGTGGGGAGAAACACGGGCGGGGGCTGGTCCCCAGTCTGTGTGGGTATGTTTTGGATAAAGGGCTATGGAGGAATAAGGGACCAGCCCAGCGAGGAGTGGGGGAAGGGCACAAGGACCACCTGCCAGAATCCACAGCTTTCTGATTCCTACCTGAATTCAAAAACAAAACAAAACTAGACCACAGCAGCACCCACTCCTTCTCCCGGACCAGGGCCGTAGTTCAAAGGGAGAAGAGGAGGCGTCTTCACCGAGGCCATGGTTCATTCACTCCTGGCCAATCTGCCAGGGCTCCCTGACAGATTGAGGGGGTAGAGGAAACTAAAATAAAACGTCAGATAAATTGTATAGGAGGAGTCCAGCCAAGGGCCAGGCCAGAGCGGGGCCAGGCTGGGGGACGGGGGCCTCTGCAGCCTGGGGGATCACTGCCGCCCTCACAGCCACTGTGCAGGGTCTCCTTGAGAGACCTATCCCCATCCTTCCCCAGGTGTCCCTGACCCAGCTCTAACAGTCTGACTTTCCTGCCAAGGTAAATGAAAAATTGTCAGTTTTGACTTGGGAGTCTCTGTCCCTGAGTCACTATTACTCAGGTCATGGCTACAGCGGCAACTGACTAAGGAGACACATGACCACCTTCCCCGGAGAAGCCCGGCTAAACTTCCTGCGACCTACATTTCTGAGCGATATAAACCCATTACTAAGCCCATCAGCTCGCCCCACGTCATCTGCATTCAGAAGCCCCAGGCTCCCAGGCCCTCAAGAGAGCCCGCTGGGCGGAAGGAAGAAAGGCAGGCTGCGGGCAGGAAGAGGCGGGGAGAGCTCAGCCGCAGAAGTGGATTCACAGGGCTGGGGCACTGGAAGCAGCCCCCCGCCCCCATTCAAGCCAAACACACCCACCCCTTAGTGCTCCGCTAAGAAGGAAATGTCCCCAACCCAGGGGCGTTCCCCCAGGCTAACCCACCTCTGTGACCAGCCAGAAAGGGAAGTTACCCAGCCTCTCGGCACGCAAAATTTTAGTGTCTAAAAACTTTTTTTTCTTTCCTGACAACATGTATATTTATTTAATTTAAATAAATTTAAATTATTTATTTAGTATTCAAAATTCCCAAAACTAAATAAGTGATGTTTTAAGAAGGTTGCATTTATGCTTCTGAAATTATTAAAGCTTAAAATTGCACTGAAACTTTCGAGATACCTTGTGTGTCTGTGTGTGTGTGTGTCTGCGTGTGTGTGTGTGTCTGTGCTTGTGTAGAGAAAGAGAGAAAGGAGGATAAAGCAAATAGTTTATTGCGAAATCTGGATAAAGGGTATAAAAAGCTCTTTGTGCTTATCTTAAAGCTTTTCTGTAAGTTTAAAATTATTTTGAATAAAAGGTTTAAAAATCTAGCAAAAATTCCTGTACATTACAGAAGACGAGATCACAACCCCAAGAATTCAGCACAATTCACAGTCTGTAAGTACGGGTTGCTTCATGGGCAAAATGGGGCCCTTGGTTTACTAGAATATTCGATAGGTCGATAAGAGATCTCAGAAAAATGGACCACCAATATTTATTGCTAATCTCACACCAAACTTCTAGACAAGAGGTTACGGTTTCACCCCTATTTTTCAACTGCTAAGCCTCTCCCTCAATCACTTGGACCTTCCTCCTTACCCATAGCCCTCACATTTCCACACCATCAAACATTTTTAATAAAAATATGAATTAATTAATTAAAAACAAAGATAAAACCCAGCCTATGAGTGTCCCATGTTGCTAAAACTGAAACATCTGGAGCCAGACTGCCTGGGTTCAAATCCTAGCTCTATCGCTTATGTGCTGTGTGACCCAAGGGGCTGGTTACTTAACATCTAAGCCTCAACTTTCTCGTCTGTGAAATGGGAATAATAATACCTACCCCATAGGGTTGTTGTGATGATTAAATGAGTTAACCCAAATGAAGTGCTTAGATCAGTGACATACATAACAAGCTCTATGTAAGATTTTGCTATGACAATATAACATTATCGCTATCATCATCATCATCATCACCATGTTTTCTCTGCAGACTGCTTGAAAGGGGCAGAGGAAGAAACAGCAGGAAACAAAGTGATCCTGGGGCTGGGAAGATGGGGACAGAGGCTGGGAGAGTCAAGGTCCCAGGGGCAGCAATAAGAAGAAAGTCACAGGGCCTCCCTGGTGGCCAAGTGGTTAGGACTCCGCACTTCCACTGCAGGGGGCATGGGTTCGATCTCTGGTTGGGGAACTAAGATCCCATGTGCCCCAACGTGGCAAAAAAAGAAAAAAAAGAAGAAAGTCACTGTGGAAGTGACGCAGTAAGTGCGCACCTGAGGTGGGTGGGAGGCATCCCCTTAATTTATAAACTCTGCTCCGAAAAGGTTAGGCCAAAGCACACAGGAATGTCTGCAGCACAGGGTGTGAGTCCCAATGGTGAAGCAAGAGGCAGAGGTGGCTCGACCCAAAGACCATGGGGAACAGAGTGACAGGTCAGTACTTTTGGCAAATGGAGAGAGCAGGATGTCAACCAGAGGCTGCTGGCCACCTGCAAAAAGGAGCAACGCAGCAACCACTGGGCAGGACGAGGAGACCTACTTGCTGGCAGCCTTCATGCACACACTGGATGAATGAGCCAGTCTCTGAAGCCCAGTAATGGAGGGATAGGCAGGGGGACCTCCCAGCAGGTCCATCAGATGAGTGATGCACTTTTTCAGCGGCTGCCTGAAAAGTGGCCCATCTGTCCTAGGGACAGTGTCCCCTTCAGTGCTCACTGTGACATGGTCTGAAAAGCTCTGAACCCAACCCGCCAGCAGTAGGTTAAAGGCCGGGATTAGCCCCTTTCTCTAGTAGAAGGAAAAGGCAGAGAGCTTGCATCAGGTCCTACCCATGTTAATTTAGGAACAAAGTGGAGCCAAGAGAAGGCTCTGGGTCTCATCTCAAAGTCCAGCCCAGAACCAATAAGTTTTCTGGAGAACTTAGTCATGAACCTTGCCGTGAACACACCCTCCCTAAAGCAAATATTTGGCAAGCTCTGAATAATACGTATCCTGACAACAGCCATGACTTGGGAGGCGAGCTTCAAATGGGAGCGGCCAGAACACCTGCAGGAGAAGGTGAGGAGTAGAACAGGACCCGGAAATGACTGAAAACCTGACCTGGGGCTGCCCACACCCTGATCACAGGGTCCTCAGTGAGCCTTCGGCCCATCACCCACCACGACCACATGGGGAAGCAGGGAGGGTGGACAGGCCCTTCTGAGCACGCCCACAGCCTCGACCAGCAAAGGAAGGCAGCGCTTCCGTTGGCAGGGGTTACAAGTGTGAGAGGAAGGGACGGTGACTTTCCAGGCAAGGCCCTGCCCTCGGTGCTTTCTGGGCCAAGGACTCGTAGAAGACTATTAAATCGGGTAGCCAGGAGCCCTTTATAATAGCCCTGGGGCTATGAGCTCAGATTCCTGCTGCCCCACTAGGTGACAGCCATAACCTATGAGGCCTGGGCCTTTGGTGAACTGGGTGAGGACAATGGCTTGGAAGAAGGGTTTTCACCCATGGGCTCTGCTACCCCTCTGCTGGGGAACCAACCCCTGGATCCTGAGGGAATTGATGCATTTACCTCCTCTTCCCACCCCTTACCTGAAAGTCCCAGCAGCCCCCCTCCCATCCACCAGTTTACGCACATGGTGGGGTCTCTTCAGGCAGTCACGCTCTTCCACCCAGGAGTCCTCCACTCGTGCCTATGATGGACTCCCAGTGCTTTGGGGTCTGGCTCCTGGAGGTACCCTGGGGCCTGATGCTTGGGCCACAGGGGCTGATCGGAAGGGAGCAGGGACCCACCTGGCTTCCACTGCCGTGCATGATGCTCTCCGGGGTGTCGTAAACCTCGGACTCCATATGAACAGTCTGTTTTTGCTCACGATTCACTTGCACCCGCAGAATTCGAAAGGAAGACCCGCCAAGATCCAGGGCAATGAAATCTCCCTTTTCTGTTTAGGGAGAAACAGTATCACATCAGATTCAAGCGCTCCGGGAAAGTCTCATGCTCTGCACGCTTCTCAACAGGGTCCAGCCCCACCGCGCTGTGCTTTCGGCCAGAAGGAGTCATTCAGACCCCATAGGACCACTGCCCCGCCTGGAAGAGTGGAAGAGAAACCTCTCCCAGCCGGGCGTCTCTAGACAAGACAGCTTTACACAGTCCTGCTCACTCCTGACTATAGGAGAATGGAAGTATGGACTTAAGTATCAAGCCCTACCCATCTTTCTCTAATTTCTTACCCTTTTCCACAAATGGCTATGTTATCCATAAAGACCAAACCAGCATTTCAAGTCAGAGAAAACCCTACATCTGAGGTCCATGCCATGCCTTGGGTTCCTTCCCCATCAGCTCAGACACCAATTCCAGCTAGTCCAGAGCTCCACTGATTCCCCAGGGGATTTTGTTCTTTAATTGTGGTAAAATATACATCACATAAAATTTTCCACCGCAACCATTTCTAAGTGTACAGTTCACTGAGTACATTCACAACGTTGTACAAACCATCACCACCATTCCCAAAATTTCTCATCGCCCTAAACAGAGCCTCTATAACCACTGAGCATTAACTCCCCATCTCCCCTATCCCTAGTCCCAGGCAACCACTATTCTACTTTCTATCTCTGTGAATTTGCCTATTCTAGATATTTCATGTAAGCAGAATCATACAGTATTTGTCCTTTTGTATCTGGCTTACTTCACCTTGCATAGTCTCAAAGATTCATCCATGTTATAGCCTGTATCAGTAGTTCACTCCTTTTTGAGGCTGGATGATACTCCATTGTATGTGTATCCATTCATCTGTTGCTGGACACCTGTGTTGTTTCCACCCGGGGGATGTTTTTAACAGAAGTCCCTCTTGGTCAGATAGGAGTAAACTGGTTTGATGTGGCTATATTCCTCAAGACCAATGTGTGCAGTGATTGGGGTGGACCTCAGTGGGACAGAGAAAGATGACGGGACCGTATGCCAAGACCACGATACAGTACCAACGGAGGAGGCCATGATGGGCAAGGTTCCAAACCATTAAGCCACTATCTAATATTCTTTACCCCAGTTACCCTCACACATTCTCCTCCAGAATCAATTAAAATCTATTAATTTTACTTCTGATGTTACATTCTCACTGTCTCACTATCTTTTCATTTTCTTGATGGTGACTTTTGAAGCATAAAAGGTTTTAATTTTGATGAAGTGCAACTTATCTACTTTTTTCTTCTGTTGTTAGTACTTTTGGTGTTATATCTAAAAGCCCATCGCCAAATCCAAGGTCACAAAGATTCGCACCTATGTTTCCTTCTAAGAGTTTTATAGTTTTAGGTCATACATTTAGGTATTTGATCCATTTTGAGTTAATTTTTGTATATGATATGAGGTAGAGGTCCAACTTCATTCTTTTGCATGTGGATATCCACTATCAAATTCCAGCACCATTGGTTGAAAAGTCTACTCTTTCCCTCATTGGCACTCTTGTTAAAAATCAAGTGACTCTAAAGTATGGGTATGTCTGGACTCCCCATTCTTTTTTCCCCAGTTTTATTGAGATGTAATTGACATAGTGAACTCTCAGTTTTGACCCACTGATCTATATGTCTATCCTTATGGCAGTACCACATTGTCTTGACTACTACTGCTTTGAAATTGGGAAGTGAAAGTCCTCTAACTTTGTTCTTCTTTTTCAAGGTTGTTTTGGCTATTCTGGGTTCCCTGAGCTCTTTAATTTTTTTCTTAAGTAGTGGTTGGCTTTTTTTAAAAAAAAAACAGCTTTTCTTTTATAAAGCTGACGCCATCTTTGTATTTGATTCTACCAAGCTTTAAGCTCTGACACACTGCTCTATTTCTGGAACTTAGAATGGTTGTCTGGCATACAGTAAGAACACAACAAATACTTGAACTAATGAGGGTGGTAAAGGAATCAATGAATGAACCGAAGTCTTCTCACACAGAATTTCTGTTCTTACCCTCTCAAGCTCCTTGAGGGAAGAACCACACTTAGGATTCTTTACATCTGCCCCTGGCACCCAGGACAGCTCAATAAATGCTTGGTAGCTGCTTGATCACAAGGGTTGGTGGCCCATTCATTCATTCAAGGCAGCCTTGCTTGTTGTTCATAAAACAGGAAGCAGTTATACCGCTGGTTGGTTGGTTTTTTTTTTTTAATAATAGCTTTATTGAGAAATAATTCACCTATCACATTTTAAAGTGTACACTTTGGTGGGTTTTAGTATATTTACAGAGTTGCGCAACCATCAACACTATCTAATTGTAGAAATTTTCCGTCATCCCCAAAAGAAACTCCGTACCCATTTGCAGTCACTCCCCATTTCTTTCCAAACCCCCTCATTCACCAACAACCACTAAACCATTGTCTGTCTCTAGAGATTTCCCTATTTTGGACATTTTATATCAATGGACTACAATATGTGGTCCCCTGTGGTTGGCTTCTTTCACCTACCATGATGTTTTCAAGGCTCACCTATGTTGTAGCATGTATCAGTACCTCATTCCTTTGAATGACTGAGTTATATTCCACTGTATTATACCACATGATGCCAATGTTTTGGGGGTTTTTTTTTTTGGCCGCACCATGTGGCATGCAGAACCTTAGTTCCCCGACCAGGAATCAAACCCGTGCCCCCTGCAGTGGAAATGTGGAGTCCTAACCACTGGTCCGCCAGGGAATTCCCCATGATGACGTTGTTTTTAAATTGCTCCTATCGTGACTTCCCTGGTGGCGCAGTGGTTAAGAATCTGCCTGCCAATGCAGGGGACACGGGTTCAAGCCCTGGTCCAGGAAGATCCCACATGCCGCAGAGCAACTAAGCCCATGCGCCACAACGACTGAGCTTGCGCTCTAGAGCCCGCGAGCCACAACAACTGAAGCCTGCGCGCCTACAGCCTGTGCTCTGCAACAAGAGAAGCCACTGCAATGAGAAGCCCGCGCACCGCAACGAACAGTAGC
Source organism: Neophocaena asiaeorientalis asiaeorientalis (assembly GCF_003031525.2). NCBI lineage: Eukaryota > Metazoa > Chordata > Mammalia > Artiodactyla > Phocoenidae > Neophocaena > Neophocaena asiaeorientalis. Next base: position 1,281,154 of record NW_020175320.1, read on the forward strand.
CCCCGCTCGCTGCAGCTACAGAAAGCCTGCGAAGACCCAACGCAGCCAAAAATAAATAAATAAGTTAATTAAAACAAACAAACAAAAAATTGCTTCTATGGTCCAAAGGAAAGAGACCAAGGGAGAATGCTGGGAAGCAGTTGTCACAGCTTTGTGGGAAATTCTGACCCTGATGTTACAGGTTGTTCAAATAAGTTTAGGGTTTTCTTTGGGCTCCCATCAGAATCCTAACTCCTGTGGTGCTTACACTACTACTCAGTTAAAAATATGAATTGGTATGAGGTGCTTCCTCTCAGGAGGACGAATTACTAGAACACCAAAAGCACTTTATTTAACCATCATTCATTGAGTCTTTCTGTACTCCAGTCGCTAAGTACTTCATATGCGTCATTTTACTTTTAACCCTCTCCACCCTATGAAATAGGTACTCCTATGATCCCCATTCTACAGATGAGCAAGTAAAGACTGGGAGGGATTAGGTAACTTGTCAAAGCACACAGCCAGTAAGTGGCAGAGCCAGAATTTGAATCCAAAGCCCAAATTCATAACCGTTGGATAAAACTGCCTCCCGAACAGACCTCGGGGACAAGGATCCCCAAGGTCAGCATCAAAGTGATACTTCAGCACATCAGGAACAGCTCCATCTCTCTCTGGGGGTCTCGTCAACATCCATGATTCCTCGCAGCTTCTGACTCTGTTCTTTTGCTTTGATCTTTAATGAAGATAAGGAAAACTCCTTCCTGTAAGCAACTATAAACCACCTGTGCACAGGGAAATACTAGGCACAAAAGCAAACACCGTGCTAGGATGAAAATATGGGTACTTTTTATTTTGTTAACATTTTAATTTAATTAATTTATTTACTGTTTTAATGGTTTTCAAAAAATAAAACCATTTATTTATTTCATGTTTTACACTGGCTTTCATCATAACTTAAAAACAATAGCTTGGGAAATTTTTCAGTTGCCAGCCTGGTCAAAGGTCTCATTTTCAGCTGAATGAAAGGTCTAAGTAAAAGCAGGTCCTTGTGCTCAAGTTCCAGGTGATGGTCCGGCACCTCCTGCTTATTGGTGTCAGTGTCAACACACAACGGGTAAGAGCTTTCAGCCCTTCATGCGGAAGGGGATCAGGTTTCAAGCAGCACCTTTGCAGGACCCAGGCCTGAAGTTTTCAAGCATGATAAGTGAAAATGGTCTCAGCTGCCTCTAGGTCGGGAAGGAACCTGGCCTTAGGGTGCATGGGGCTGGCCCACACTTCTGCAGCTCTGCAAGACCCCTGCCCCACCCCAGCTCTCCACTGCTCCTTTTTTTAAAAAAAAAACACAAACACAGGTCAGTAGGGTTCCAAGGAGTTAGGGTCAGACAAGGAGACCAGAAAGGCGGCCTTAAGATGTCAGGACAATGCTAAATACTGCATACTCCACACACCTGCTAGTGGGAGTTGATGGGTTTCAGGGGGGCCGTTCCCTGAAGGCATTTTACAAGAGGTCACTGTTAAGCCCAGTGTAGCTCCTGATCTGTCCCTGAGCAGTGACCTTGATTCCAGGGTGTGTCTGTGATTGCTAAAAGAAGTGGCAGTTGGCCTCTCTTCTGTAAATCACATTTGCACCTCAGGAAATGCGAGACAAATATTAACTTACCTTCTCGGTTTATGGATAAGGAAGCTCCAACCAAACCAGGTGAATGACTTGCTCACAGTCGCACCTGTGGCAAGCCCAGGGCCCTTCCCTTTTCTTAGTCACTCATGTACTTGCAAATACTGGGATGCTCCTAATTTTTTATGTATATATGTCTTATCTTCCTCAGTTGGATGATAAGCAATTTGAAGGCCAGGGCAATTTAACACGCTTACTTCCCTCCCCCAGTACTGAGTCCTGCAAATCAGTACGTGTTTGCTGCTAGTTTGTTAAGAACTACCTGGGTTAAATGCATGGTCTGTTCAGTCCTATCCTCTGCCAGGCAAAGGACACCAAGGAACAACTTCTGGAAAGGGCAGCAAGATTTCCGGTAAGCTTTGTTTGCTGTCTAGCATCTCTTTAGATAACTACCCTCCAAAGAGTCCCCCACTTTGGCCATCATGATTGGTTCAGGATGGGCATGTGATCCACGTCAGCCAATCATTACCCTCTCCAAGACCACCTCTGGGACCTCTAGTTCTTAGGTGAGGTGTCAGCTAGGGCTGCCAGGGCTGTCTCTGCCACCATAAGGAAGAGGTGGCCTACAAAAGAAGCCGACACAAAGACTGAAAGAATAATAAGAGACAGATGAGTCCCTGTCAACAGAAGCCAACTTACAACTCCATCTCCCAGTTATGTGAACCTAGAATTCCCTTTCTTGCTTATATAACTTTGAGTTCGATTTTTTTTTTTTTTTTTTTTGTGGTACGCGGGCCTTTCACTGTTGTGGCCTCTCCCGTCGCAGAGCACAGGCTCCGGACGCGCAGGCTCAGCAGCCATGGCTCACAGGCCCAGCCGCTCCGCGGCATGTGGGAATCTTCCCGGACCGGGGCATGAACCCGTGTCCCCTGCATCGGCAGGCGGACTCCCAACCACTGCGCCACCAGGGAAGCCCTGAGTTAGATTTCTTTCAGCTACAACCAGAGGCTTCTGGGTTCAATATTCTTTATTAGGCAATGAGTCCCCCAAATACCAACTTGCCCTCCATAAAGGATCTATCCTCCCCTTTATATCAGTTGGTTCCCCCATTCAGAGCTGTGGTGTCCAGTCACCCTGCTGCAGAGGCACCAGAGCTGCAGCCTATGGGCTCGTCCACATTATGTGGGGATATTGGGGTGGGGATGAGACAGCCTGCCTCTGCTTCCCCCTTTTTCCTGCCTCCTCCCCCTGTAACATCACAGGGATGCCAGTGAATTCTGAAAAGCTCTGACTCTTTCCTCCAGGGCTAGACCTACACATTTAGGTCTGATGGGTGGGGGTTCTTTGACTGGCTCCATCAGCTGGGAAGGGGCCGCCCAAAGAATTCTTACAAAGTCGTTATTAAGTTACAATGATGATCAGGAGAACAATGACCCCCTGTAACTCGCAAGGTGGTTTGCAGTTTCCAAAGCACTTTCATCTGATCCTCTTGACAGCCTTGTAAGGCAGGCAGGGCAGGACCATCACACCTATTTTACAGATGAGGAAACGGAGGCTTAGAAAATTAAGTGACTTCTCCAAGGTCACAGAGATAGTAAGCAGCAGAGCCAGAGATGAATCCAGTGTTCTGGGTTTCTATTTTACTTTTTCCTTTAAATTCAAGTTCAGCTTCTTTTTGCAGCAGTTGGCTTCCCTCTAACTTCCTCTTCAAATCTTTGGCCCAACCTTCCTGCCGGCCGCTGCTGAGACTTCGTCCCACGTTTCCCATTTCCACTGAAGCCAGAAGAACTGCTCTTCTAGAGAAGGCTCATTAAACAAAACATCTGAAGGGCCCCCGGCAACTCTCCACTTTCTAACGACAACCATTATTACCAGCAAATAATGGAAAACAAACACGGGGACAGATGTCTCTCTTGAGTCCAGACCTGCGCTGGAATACAGGGCAAACAGAAACTCTGCTTTCATGAAATGCCTACCTTTGCTCTGCTCCATGAATTAATTCTGTACATGAGACACAAAGCCTTCCCTCCTGTCTGCAATCCAGCTGGTTGATGAGAGTTTATACCTTCGTCAGAAACCCACCCAGAACGCTAGACATTCAGATTTCATGGATGGAGAGAATTTCTGAGACAATCCAACCACCTTCCCAGATAAGGAAACAGGCAGAGAAAGGTAAGTGACCAGCCCAAATGCTGTGGAAACAGGAAATGTTTTCCTTCCTTTGGCTGGAAAGTAGTAATATTTTAAGCCCCCAGAATTTAACTGTGACCACACTGCAAATCAAACATTTTTAACTTAACCTTTGAGCAAAGAGCCTGCTAGGAACCATGAAACAGAAACAAGGAAATGTTCAACTCAATTTATCCTCGAGAAGCTTACGATCTAATTGGTATTTATGGATACAATATCCTGAGTGATAAATGACAAGAGGAGAAAAAAGGGGAGGTTTCACAAGTGAGACAAAGTGTTGGCCAGGCCTTCTGAGGGAGGCTGGACGCAGCTAGGCACCTATCCCCGACTGGGCAGCTCTGAAGAGAGGTTTCTGTTTAGCCAAGTCATCGGAGTAAAAAGGCTTCAATATCTTTCTTCTTTATATATTATTCATACCTTTCCCACTCCAGAAAGGATATGCAGCAGCTAAAAGCCACTTTAGGGTTTTTTGGGGTTTTTTTAAACCTAGTGTGTAGATTACTGGAGAGCAATTAAAGAAAAACCACTGCCCATAACAATCGTCAAAAGGGGGAAAAAATTAATAAAAATGGGCTGATAACATTTCCGAAAAATCAGTAGAGTTTCAAAACTCTGAGTCCAGTCATGAAGGTCAAGGTCAGCGGGAAAGGAAAGGTTTGTTTCTCCCTCTGACTTGGAAGTCACATCACCACTTGACAGGCAGGGGCATCTGTCAACCTCAGTGAGTCCAAGTTATCCTTTGGTGGTTTGGGATTATCACTAATTCTGTCGCTGACTAATTATACAGTTGAAGCAGTAATTAACATTGCGAAAAGGGAATAGCACCACGGTTTACTATGAAGGAGACCCACATTCCGGCTACTCCAGGGGACCTCCTGGTTGGAGGCACTTCCCTCACAAAGGGGCAGGGGCTGCACTGGGCTCAGGGGCCCAAGGCCTTGGTATCAATGTCAATGTCTGTGTGGGGCTGTAGTGACCATTCCAAGGGGAGTGTGGGCCCCTGGGCACATGACCTGAGCCCACCCATGAACATCAGCAACAGTCATAGGCAGAAGAAGTATAGGGTGTATTACTAGGGTTGCACAGTGGCCCCCCAAAAGATATGCGGAAGTCCTAACTCTGGGTGCCTGTAAATGTGGCCTTATTAGGAAATAGGGTCTTTGCAGATGTAATCAAGTTAAGAGGAGGTCATGAGTGTGGGTCCTAATCTGACTGGTATCCTTATAAGAGGAAAATGCCATGTGACAACAGAGGCAGAGACTGGAGACGACAAGCCAAGGAATGCCAAGGATTGACAGCCACCACCAGAAGCTTGCAAAAGGCAAGGAAAGATTTAACCCAGTGTCTCAGAAGGAGCATGGCCCTGCTGGCACCTTGATTTTGGACTTCTAGCTTCCAGAACTGTGAGATAATTCACTCTGATTTAAAGCTACCCAGTTCGTGGTACTTTGTTACAACAGCGTTGGAAACGAACGCAGGGTAGAAGAAACAGTCACCAGGGAGCACAGAGGTGGGCAGGGTAGGGGAAGGCTGGGGGACCCAGGGCCTCATGCATAGGAGGGCGGGTCCTTGTGGTTCAGGGCTTTGGTTCCTCCTCCCCCCCTCCTCCTTCTGTTCTCAGCACTGTTCTGGCTCCCAAGAGGCCCTAAACATTTGGCCCCAACCACGCTGGAGATGAGAGGCTCAGAAGGAAGCATGGAGCCCAGGCTGCTGGCTCCAGTTCCGCAAACCCCAGGACAGTGTTTCCCAACATGGGCATATTACCACATATGTTATCACATTTAAGACACCACTGATTGCAGACACATCATTATTTTACGTAATACGAAAAGAGGAAAAAATACTGCCCATAATAATTTAAAGATGCAACTATTGTACAATGCATTGCTGATTTCAGAGGACTCAAACAAAAAGGTGTCTCAAAATAGATGAAATATAGTAATAGATGTTGGGGGGAAAGTTCAAACAAGTTTGGGGAAAAGGAAGGTAGCCGGGTTAAACAGGTTTCTCTCGTGCAGAACTGCTCAGGGCCTTTAATACGTTGGTGTCTGCTTTGAATCTCTAAGAGGGGGCTGCAGTACGCTGTCTTTCCCAAATGAGGATGAGTTTTGGGCCCTGTTTTAAAGAGTAACTAATGGGGACAAATGACTAGATTACTAGCCATTTGTGTATGTGGATCACACTTTGAGCCCCTCAACCCTGGAAATGGTGTGTGAAAGAGTGAAGGAGGGCACCCCCTGCTGACACACAGTCCTGGGAAGGTGAGCTGGCTTGCAAGGCGCGTTCAGGAGGAAAGAGAAGGCATCTCTCATGGGATGTGCCGGCCCTGGGCCAGTCACACAGGATCAGGTGCTCCCCAGGCATAAGGCAGCCTTCTGAGCTCTCCAAGCAAAGCCAGAGCAGGGGCCCTGGGGGGCTGCCCATCCCACCTCGCCTCCCCTTCCTCTTTTCTCAGCTGACAGCAGCTGACCACGTCTCTCCTACAGAACTCAGCTAACCCTGTAAAGGCACAAATGCTCCTGGATGTGAATGCCATTCGGGGCTGGGAAAAAGCAGGAGCGAATTAGAAAGCCGGAGGCATCAGAACAAAACCCAGGGGACACCACGGTCTGGTCACTCTGATGACTAGAATCTCTTCAGCAGTCATAAAAAAAACCTAAACTGCTGGTCACCAAGACCTCAAGCAAAACAAAAGGATAAAAGTGCAGTAGATTTTAAACAGTCAAGAAACATCAGAGATATAAGTACCAGTGTGTGTGCATGAAGTAAACCCCACCTGCGGCCACAGGGCAAACAGAGCACATGCCCTTCCTAGGCATCCCAATCCTGTTCAGGACTTTAAAGGCCGGCTGCAGGCACAGCAGGGCCTTCCCACTGCAGCCAGTCCTCCAACAAGCCGTGCACTCGCCCACCTTTCATAAACATCAGCTGCAACAGCTGCAGTTTTCCTGATGTCCATTTTGTCGGCTCCATATCAGATGCCCCAAATCGCAGCTTTAAACTAGTCCCCAGAGTAGGGAAGAAACACAACAGTGTTGGAAGGGCCGTACTTTCAGGCTATGTACTCACAACCCCAAGAGAAACCTGACTTTCACGATCTCTCTCCCTCCCTCTCAAAAAGCAGGCGAGCCCCAGCCTAGAGCACAGAACACGGCTCAGAGCAGCATTCCTGTGCGTGCGCTAAGCTGGGGCAGGCACAGCATCCACCCCCGGGTCAGCCAGACAGAACGACCTCCACTGAGCAGACCAAGGCCAGGCTGTGCCCTCCCAGCCTCCACCCTGCCAAGAGCAGGGGCTGAGGCCAGTCCCTGGGGAGGGGGTACTGACAATCCTCAGGGAGCCCCCAGATCCCCACTGTGGGGCATGAGCCACACGATGCAGACCAACAGGATAATTTTTTTTTTTTCCAGTCCTACTCCTCTCACCATTTCTCTGCTTGAGGGGCTACCTTGACTTAGCATCTATGAAATTTGTACAAATGGGGACTTGAGTCTCCCCCCTGAGTCTGAGACACACCTGGCCGCTAGGGCCGCTACTTATCTGGGGTACTAAAAGGAGGCCTTGGTGCCCTGATGGAGAGATTCTCCTAACATGAAGGAGAATCATCTGTTCTGGAGCCATTCATGTTCTGAAGGCATAAGAACTCACACAGCATCTGTAAGATCCCTAAACGCTACACTTTCTTACCATAAGTCACTAGACAGGCCGACGAAGGCAGGTCAGCATGGTCCAACCACGGTACCCCCCATAGCACATGGTAGGATCTCAGTGGACATACATTGGATTGATGGATGGATAGATGAATGGATGGATGGATGGGAGAACAGATGGATGGAATGGTGAATGAATGAATAACTGGATGAATGAGTAAATGAATGAAAGATGAATGAATGAACAAACAAATGAATGTAAGTTGGAAGGGTGGCTTCACAGAGCTTTCAGCCCTCAGAGCCCAATCTCTGGGTGAGAGACTCACCTGAACCGTCAGGAATGGACCTTACAAACGTTGGCAACATCTTGACTGTGGCTGTCGGATTAAAATCCCGGGAGAGGCCATTCTTCATCTCCTTTTTGAAACGAGCCATGATATCTAACAGAGTTTCATCAGAGAGCCGCATGGCATAGAGATATTTGTCGATCTGGAAGAAGGATGAGAAGGAAAGAAAGTGAGGCCAAGGCTGGGGAAGGTCGTTTCAGCTCAAGTCTGGCTGGGGTAGGACGGGGCAGGCGGTGTGAGGTTCCCGCCTGCCTAAGACAATCCAGCTCCCGTGGGCACTGGAACACCCATGCTGGCCCATCATTCAAGTGTGATCAACCATGTCACTCAGAGCAGGCTTGCAAATGCTCTGAGCCCCGGTTCCCCCCCTGTAAAATGAACCAGACACCTCCAAGGTCCCTTCCAATCCTTGACTATTACATGGAAGCTGCCCTTCAATCCCCAGGTACGCACCAAAGGCACCTTAAGCCTCCACATGACTCCTTCCCTCTGTGAGAGGTGGCTGGCTCATCCTCACATGGATGACATTGCCACAGAACAAGGGCTCCAGAGCCATCTACCTGGGGTTCAAATCCAAGCTCCATCACTTACCAGCTGTGTGAAATTCAGTTTCCTCAACTGAAAAACTGAGATGATAAATAGAACGTAACTCACAGAATGTTGTAAGATCAAAGGAGACAGAGAAGCACTTAGAACACAGGACGTGCTCAGTAAACATTAGCTATTAGCATTGTGAGGCAGTGGTGCTGGTAGGTTTCCTTGGGCACGACTTCTAGGTAGGTGGAAATGGTGGACGAAGGGCTGGAGCCCTTCAGGACATGGGGCTGCAGGCCCAGAGCATGGAGACCTTAACCTCACTACCCCCAGCAGGTATGGGACAGCCCAAGTTCCCACGCCCGTGTGCCAGGGCCCATGTGCCCAAACTTCCTGATCAGACCGCTCCTGACCCAACAGGACTAAACCAACCCGCTCCTCTTCCTGGGCTCCCTACTCTCCTCAAGGATCCTGGGCTCCTAACCTCAGGCTCCGTTGCTGTCATTTGTTATTCTTCCTTCATAGTATCTTCCCGCTGACTCTATTTACTGGGCACCTACTACATGTCTGGCTCTTGGTTAGACATCTGTCCTCATGGTGCCTGACCCTGTGGAATTCACTGAAGTCTCTCTGTTTCACCATTCATTCTTTCTGCCACTCCCTGCCTTAGGAAGCCCTGATAACCATGTGCCTGTATTCCTGACGCCTGATGCGTAATCAGTGTAACGGTTTTCAATCTTCAATTTCTCTCCCTTCCAACCCATCCTCTACACCGCGGCCACATTGCACCATCTTTTTTTTTTCTTTCTTTATAAATTTATTTATTTATTTATTTATTTATGGCAGCATTGGGTCTTTGTTGCTGCGTGTGGGCTTTCTCTAGTTGTGGCGAGCGGGGGCTACTCTTCGTTGCGGTGCACGGGCTTCTCACTGCGGTGGCTTCTCTTGTCGCGGAGCACAGGCTCTAGGTGCGCAGGTTTTAGTAGTTGTGGCTCGCGGGCTCAGTAGTTGTGGCTCGCAGGCTCAGTAGTTGTGGCTCTCGGGCTCTAGAGCGCAGGCTCAATGGTTGTGGCGCACGGGCTTAGTTGCTCCGTGGCATATGGGATCTTCCCGGATCAGGGCTCGAACCCATGTCCCCTGCACTGGCAGGCGGACTCTTAACCACTGCACCACCAGGGAAGTCCCCCACATTTCACCTTCTTAAACTGGGACCCTGGTCACTTCACTCCCCTGCTCAAAACCTTGCAAAGTCCCCCACATTGGAGGCGCCTACACTCTGCGGGTGCGGCTCCGGGCTCTCTGCACACCAGCCAAACCACCTCTACCATTCCTGGGAGGTGCCTGGCTCTCCTGTTGAAACGCCCTTCCTTCTCTTCCCAGCTACTCAAAGCTCACCTCCCCTTCAAGGTTCAAATCAAATGTCACCCCTCCTGCAGACGTCGAGACCCTCGGGGTGCAGATACCGCCTCCCTCAGCACCGATCTCTCTGCATGGTCCAGCCTGGATCATCACTTTCTATGCCTGTCACCTGGACAGTGTCTGCTCCATTCACCTTGACCTCCCCATGTCTCACAAGCAGCCTCACACACGGCAAGTTTCTGGCAGATGGACAGACAGATTTATGACCCAATGAGGATGAAAAGACCTTTGACGTGATTTGCTTCTGAGAATGGCTTCTCATGCTTACTTTTCAGGGTGGCTGGAAACGTCCAACTCAAGGACACAGAGTCATTTCTGCATATTTTGGTCCTGGGCAGCCTTCTCGCTCTGGACTCCATGCCTCGTGCTCCCCCAGGCCCTGCCTGTCTCCTGTCTCAGGAACAATCAGGGCACTGGCAGGAGTCCCCCAGTGTCCTCTGTGGCCAGAGACAACCCTGCCCCCACCTGCATCTCTTCTACTGCAACTACCTTTTCCTTTCCCCTTCGTGAGAAAGCCGTGCGGAGAAGGGCAATCAGAAACCACCGAGAACTGAAAGAGAAATGGCTAGAACACAGCCCTAGAAGACATGCTCTGTTCTACCCCCAAGGCTGGCAGCGCTGATCCGCAGTCCTTGCTGTCACCACGCCCACGTGCTGGTCGGGAGAGGCAGTCACACGTGCACGAGCGGCCACAGAAGCACATGGGGGCTACGAAGCACAGACTGGAGAAGGCTACTGGCAGGGGTGATGTCAGAGAGTGCGTCCAGGCACAAACAAGAGCGTGTGTGAAGGCCAAAGGGGAGGGAGGGTGGTCTGTGGGATGACGGAGCACACAGTGCAAGAAGTGAAGCAGCTGGAAAGGGTGCCAGGAGCTAAGCCTGCAGGGTCTCGTGCACTGGGCGAGCAGGTTTAGACTCTAAATGTGACTCTGAGTATTCAACAGTGACACATGTTTCAGAAAGCTCAGCTGTGTGCTGGGGTGAGCAGTACCAGCAGTCACGGCGCTGCTCTGGCATGTGGACATGTTTCCACTACCACACTCCTCACCCTACATCACGATTATCTGTCTACTGACATGCCTATCTCCTCTGATAACATGTGAGTTCCCCAGGAAAGGAAAGACGGAGGAGACCTGTGGAACTACCCAGTTGCCTGGCACAAAAGAGGAATTCAGTGAATGCCAGATGCTAGAATAATACTTTATAATTATATCAAGTGCTTTCACATCCAATATGTCATGTAACCTTCAAAACGACCCTGTCAGGGGGACATTCTTTTTTTCTTTTTTAAAATTTATTTATTTTTGGCTGCATTGGGTCTTCGTTGCTGCACGCAGACTTTCTCTAGTTGCGGCACACAGGCTCTAGGCACACGGGCTTCAGTAGTTGTGGCGCACGGGCTTAGTTGCTCCACGGCATGTGGGCTCGAACCCATGTCCCCTGCATTGGCAGGTGGATTCTTAACCACTGCGCCACCAGGGAAGTCCCAGGGAGACATTCTTAATCCCCATTCTACAGTTGTGAAAACTGAGGCTCCAAGAAGCTAAGTGATTAGTTCGAAGCACACAGCCAGGGAGTCAGTCCCATACCTGAGAGTCTAACACTCTCTCTACAACCGTCCCCATCCCTTGGAGAAGGCCAGTCCCCCTACCGTGTGGAGATCAGGCCCAAGCAAAGCTGCTGAGATTTTCCAGCTGGACAGGGAGAAATTTCTAGAAGAAGCAGGGCTCCACAGCCAGCCTGCCTCCTAACTCGAGGCACAGCTCAGCACAGGGACAGTGAGCCCAGAAGCCAGACGTTTTCAGGACAGCCAATCAAACCCGAATAGAGGCAAGAAGCTCAAACAAGAAAACAGGCTGGGGATATAGAAGACGACCTGGCTCCCCAGCGTAGAAGGAAGGAGGGCTTTCCCCCGCTGGTTCAGGTTCATGAATTATCACGTGGTACAACTCTTCTCAGAAGAGATGTGGAAATTGGGGCCAGAAAGAGGGTATAGCTTAGGGCAGAGCTGGAACTGACTTTGAAGCCTCCTGGATCTCAGGTGCATGAGAATAAGCCAAGGGGCACCCCTTCTGGTCCTCAGGAGCTCAGGAGGGGCCTCTGAACGGCACAGGTCCTGGGGCTGGGCTGCAGGTACCCCCCAACGCTGCCCAGCCAGGCAGACACCTGGTACAGGACTCAGCAGATCCACACCTTATGGACTGTGGCCCTTTAAGCAGCCCAGGAAGCGCTGGAACAAGAGACGTTTGCAGAATACTCCCAGGGGCCCAGAGTGCCCAGCACCTCACTGAACAAGGGGCCTCTTTCCTCTCATTCAGACTAGCCCTGCCTCGCAGCTGGCCGGGCTGCCCCTGTCCACCTGGGAAAGAAGCTGGGAAAGGGTGGTAGGTGGAAGGGGGTAGAAAGGAAGGGTGTCCTCCTGCCCATTTGCTCCAGATCTCTGCAAGAACCCCAGTATAAGAGCTGCTTTTCTTATAGGAGGTTGGCCCGGAAGCCCAGGAGGGGAGAGATGGAGGAGGGATGCAGGGCCGGAGAAGGACAACTTATGGCTTTGGGAGGTTTGGCCAAAGTCTGTGGTCCTTTCAGCATTTCTCTTTCCATCCCCTCTCCAGAGCAACTCCAGATCTTTTCCTCTCCCCTCTCTCTCCCTCCCTCTCACATTTCCACAATTCTTGCTCTTCTCTTAGGACACTGCCTCAAACTCTGCTGCCCTGGCCAAACGCTGGTGCCCAAAGAATCCCACCTGTGCCTCCAACCCCCAGCGCTACATTTTGGTGACAGGGGGGCACAGCACCTCTTCCGGTGGGCTTCAAGCTGCAAGCCTTTGGAACATCTCTCATAGGATGTCTGTCACAGACAGAGACAGAGGCTTCCAGGAGTCTGTGATAGGAGCCCCCTGGGCTCCCTTTCACACATGGTGTCTGACACAAGTATTCAGGACTCGGTCAGACTGGGAAGGAAATGGGGGAGGTCCCAGGGTCCCAGACACCACATGGCGAGCTGGGTCCTACAGACTCTCGGCTCAGACTGACGACGCCCCTGTCCAGCCCCGAGGGCATCTTTCACTGCCGCCTCCGCCACCACCCCCCCCACCCCCCACTGCCAGGGGAAGAGCCCTTCTCCCGAGGGTGGGAGCCGAGGAGGCTGCACAGGGCAGGCACTGGTGCCCTACTACTGTGCAAATACCTGGGCTGTCCTTCCTGCGGACCAAGAGGGCCTGGAAGCTCTCATCGGCTCCAGAAGCAGGAACACAGCAGAGGCAGGACGAGATGTCAGAAGAGAACACAACCTCACCAAGCCCCGCTGGCCCAGAGCTGTCCGGCCAGTGGAAGAGCCCAGCGACCCCGCACTGGTCTAAACTCAAACATTTCTGTGCCCGACCCCAGCCCCACCTCCTGGTCCCAACAGACACGTATGAAAAAAACAATTCAAGACTGTACATGCCCAAGTGGACAGGCTGGTCATGGCAGGAGGCTCCGTAACCACTGGTGACCCAGGCACTCTGACCCCCTGTGGGAGGGGGAACAGCCACGGAAAATTTTCACTCCCTCTCTCGTCCATTCTTCCGTGAGGATCAAGAACGAGGCAGAGCAACAGGTGTGACTGAAGCTGATCGGCACAGGCCTACGAAGTGAACGTTCCAAGTGAGACACTTTACTTGCAAAGGAAATTGGGGAGCTGGCAGTGAAGCGTTAAGAAGGACTCTTGCTTAAGGGTAGGTCAGAGATTTCAACATCAGATTCACTTCTCTTTCTTAAGGAGACTGACTCAGGAACGAATGGGTCCAGGGGGGTTAATATTATTTTAATAAGAGCTCACGTGTGCAGAGGGCTCTGCTATTTATACACACAATTTTCACACACATTATCCCACCTGGACGGCATACAAAGAGAAGCAATGAGCTCATGGATGCCGGGGGTCTGGCATGAAGTGGTGCCTAATGTGTTAGCTCCCCTTCTCCCGGCACAGAAACCCAGCAAAGTAGGCGGTAGTCGAGGAAACTGAGCCCCATGACTCACACAAAGTCACATGGTTTATCAGTAGCAGCTGGATCTGCATTCCAGGTCTTCTAACCCCTCATTTGGGGCTTCTTCTTACAGATTTCTATCTTTTCTTACATGGCGGGAAGAACACAGGGCTATGGATGAAGACAACTGAGTTCAAATCTAGGACCTGCCATTTATTTGCTGTGTGACTTTGGACAAGTTACTTAACCTCTCTGAGTCCTGATTTCCTCACTTTTAAATGAGGATAATTATAGTTTCACCTCAGAGAGCTATTCGGAGAATTTTAATTATGTACCAAGAATTCTTCCCACCCTTCCAACGAAATGACAGAAAGGGAATCCATCTCCTTCACTCCCTTGTCTAACTCATAATCACATATCCCTAATTCCTTTTACCTAAATACCTAGAGAAATGCATTGATTACCAAATATTACTGACCCATTTTGTAGAAAAGAAAACTAAAGGTAGGTGGTCATTTGCCTGAAACCATAGCAAATAAAAGATTCTCACAAAAGTCCTCTGACACATTTGGATTGTTTTATTACTTAAAAAAAAAAAACTAACAGTACATTATAGTAACAATAAGTAATATACACTCATTATTTAAAAAATTCAAACAATACATAAATGCACAAAAGTAAAAAGTCTGAGTTCTTCCCTCAATCTCCCCAGAGAAATCCCTGCTAAAAGAGCTTTATGTTCTAGGACAGTTTTCCTACCTAAACAAACATTCATACATACAGGGCTTGGGTCTTTTTGTATTTCATTTTACAAAAAATGGAATCACATTATAAGCAGTTTCTCCCTTGAAACCTTAACTCCTCCTCTATTTCCTCGGGGAACTGCCTCTAAGACTCACACGACCAGCCATACTTAGATTTTCTCAGGGCCCTACCTGGCTCACTGATGGGGCATGGACTGGGTAGTACAAACACCTGCGTCAGACTCCAGCTTTGCCATCCTGCAGGCACCTCAGTCTTTCCATCTGTAATGTGGACTCTGACTCTGACTCTGACCTAGGAAGGCCTCTCTACTTTGCATAGCACTTTCACATGCTGGTCCTTAAACTATCCTGTCCAGAGAAGCAGGGCAGGTGCCATCACATTCAATGCCCTAAGGAAAAATTAGAGGCTAGAGAGATTATTCGACTGGCCAAGGTGACCGCTGGTCAGCAAGAAAACCGGAGTAGACACCAAGTTCCTGGTTCTGTGGTCCTTCCTCAGTACCTTTCTTGCTCAGGCCAGGGCGAACCCAGGCCCAGGGCTTCCGAGAGCAGCGAGACGGGGAAACATGGTGGCATTAATGCCACAGCTCCATCCACTGCAGGAGCAGCATGGCTCCCTTGCCTTGCAGAAAGCACGCTGCTCCAGCCTGATTATTTTGGAAGCCTCGTTCACCCTCCAGCAGCTACCAGGGATCTGAACTGCTCATTTCTCCTTTCACACAATCCTGGGAAGGAAGTTCAAAGGCCATAGCAAGCCCAAAGGTCCTGGCCCGATGGGACCCTCCGCCATGGTGGGTGCCATCCCAAGCCCTCCTCCTGCAGGTCCAACCCTCTTCCTGCCTGCCCAGCCCCACCTCACTGCCAAGGGTGTCGGCCCCAAGGAACCTACATTTCTGTCCTGCTTTTGGCAGCTGGTACCTGAGCAGAGAGGGCACTGGCCACAAGGAGAGACATTTTGGACCCTGTGGGTTCCCTACCAGGATCATCTGCTCCCGGCACCCTCCTGCCCTCTGCACCCCCGACGGTCCTTCCTCACAGATCCCCCTCTATTACTCGGCTGGCTTGCCCTGTAACTGCCTCTCTGCACTCCACTCCACACCCACCTCCTCCGAAGGGGGTACCACGATCCGCCCGCCCAGCACCAGCTGCCGCTCTCCTCGGCATCCCCTCGGCCCTCGTGCTACGTAGGAGCGATCTGCCCGCGCCGCAGCAACACGCGCATGGTGCACGCCTCCAGCTAGACCGTGAGTGCCAGGGGTGCAGGGGCCACGCTTCCAACTTCCTTGTGTCCCCACCCCCTCGGGTGGCTTCTCAGCTGGGCTGAGTGGCTGCTCTCCTGGAGGGGCAGGAAGGCCTCTGGAGACGCTTGGCCCGGGAGGTCTTCTTGGAAGGGTCTGCTGGCTCAGATAAGGCCGGAGACTCCTGTTCCCTGAATGACCCAGCCCTTCTCCAGCACCAGCCCCTCACTTCAGCCTCAGGGCGACCTGCGTGGAGCCAACAGCCCCTCCCTGAGTGATGGAGAGTTCCAGGCGCTCTCAGACGCCTGCTTCGCCTCACAACATCTGCACCTCAAGGCCCAAGGGGACATATAAACGCTCTACAGATAATCAGGAGTCTCCACTCTTCAAGGCTCCCAGAGACTGTGGAAGATCTGAAAGAGGAAATGTGTTTGGGAAAATGAATTCCACTTTAGAGGCTTCTCAGTGAAAGCTGTGTGTGCGAATATCCCCAGCGCATCAGGGGTCCCTTCGGCATGTTCAAACACTATAAGGGGAGCTTCCCCTTCTCCAGTCCCTTTTTCAAAATTCAGACACAGCTCTCGGCGCCTTATCTATCATTTAACTGATGCTTCTGAACTGTTAGTTCCATTTCAGTGAGCGTGGACGCAGCACCTATTAAGCACCATGGACTGTTCATACATACAACACTTCTGTTTAATCAGAGCAAATCAGGAAGAAAACGGGATCCCCATTCTTGATGAGGAAACTGAGGTTTGGGGAACTGTGATGTAACGGTCAGCAAGGATGGGTCCCCTGCTGGGCACTTCCACCTGCCCTGATCCAAGCTGCACACTTGCAGGGTGGGCGTTATCAGCCCTGTTTTACACGGGAGGAACCCGGGGCGTGAAGCCAAGCGAAAGGTCCGAGCATCCAGCACCCAGGGTGGCTCTGGCTTCAGACCCCAGCCCCGATGCTCCCTCCCTACTTCCCCAGACTCCTCTTGCTAGGAGGACCATAGAAGGCCGTGAGGTCATGCCCGAGGTCCTCCTGGTGACCTTGGCTCAAGCTAAGAGGCACTTCCTGCTGGTGAGAGACCAGGCCCTTGTCCAGACGAGAACAAAGCTGTCACACTGAACTAGCTAAAAATAAAGGAGGTACCCAGTCCCTCAAGGGGAACAGAACAGCCCTGGAATGTGGCAGGGCAAGAACAACAGGCTTCGTTCTGGACCTCATGGTCAATGGCTTGGGCAGGGCCAGGCACCAGACTCACAGTTCCCAATGTGCCAGGTGCCTCCAGACGAGAGGGAAGAGAGGGTCCGAAGTACGGACAGCTCTGCTTTCACTATGAGACAACCAGACCCCAGAGCCATGGCTCGCAAATACTGCAGTGATGGGAGCAGACTGGGCTGGAAAGTGAAGGGCTTCAGGCCTCCTCCAGCTATACAGATTCCTTCTATAACCTTGGGCAAGTCACTTCCATCTCTGTGTTTTTCCATCAGTAAAAAGGCAACAATGAAAACTGCCCTCTCGTCTCCATATGGTGGGCATGGGAGCTCCATGACACCATGGATTCCTCAGAACACAGGCTTTTCAAAATCCCATGGTGGCAAAGCAGAATGGTACCCAGGATCCCTGCCCCGGCTCAGGGCTCTGTCCGCTTACCCTCTGTTATCCAGGAAGCTACACTCCCCCACCATGCCTCGGCAGGTGCCTACAGGTGTGTTCTGGGTGAACAACGATGATAACATCTGACATTTGTACAGTTCAGTACGCTTTCCAAGTGTTTCCATATCCATTCTCTGATTTGATAAATGGGCAGATAGTGAGGTAGGAATCATTTACCCCATCTGACAGATAAGGAAACTGAGCCCCAGAGAGCCTGATGTCCACCTAACAACACTGCTCAAGCTAGAGGGATCCTTGAGAGATAAAGGATTCCAGGCTCCTGGCTTTATAGATGAGGAAATTGAGGCCCAAGGACCGCAGGAACCCACTGCCTTAAATGCAGAGTGCTTCTGCCTGAACTTCTGAGGCATAAAATTTCCTGTCTAGCAGAGCGCTTCCAGTAGGAATACAATGCAAGCCACATATGTAATTTAACATTTTCTAGTAGCCAGATTTTTAAAAACAGGTGAAATTTTTAATAACATTTAACCCCATATATCCAACATATTATTCCCACATGTAATATTTTTTAAATGATCAACAAGCGATTTTATATATCTTTGTCATACAGAGTCTTCAAAATGCTGTATTTTATGTCCAACGGCACATCTCAAACCAGACTTGCCACATTTCAAATGCTCAAGAGCCACGTGTGGCTGGTGGCTACTGTTGTGGACAGCAGGGCTCTAGCACTCCAATCACATCCCCATCATGGGAGCCTTGGGTGATGATTTCTGCTGGGAGCCCACTGCAATGCACTGCTTTAGAAGCCTGAAGCCCTGGACCGAAGTCCTGGATCTGCATGACGGTGAGAGCTGCCTACTAGTGTCAGACAGACCTGTGTCTCCATCCCAGCCCTCTGTTCTCTGGCCACCAAAGATCAGATCACTTCCACTTCCTGAAGCTTGCCTGCCCCACATGTAAGATGCAGAAAGAAACACCTACACCCAAGCTTGCCAGAAGGACTTCACTAAATCAAGCATGTAAAAGTATTTTGAGAGTGGAAAAGAACTTTGCAAATGTGACTTGGTGTCTTTGTTACAAGGATGGTCTGCGGGTCTCCAACTCAACTCACCCCACCCACGCAGAGAGGGTCCCGGACGGCACCAAGGGACATTAGAGAAATGAGATCAGACTGAATAACAAGGCTGAAGGCAAACCCCACGTGTCAATCAATCAAGGAAACCAGCTGCTTACAGTAGGGCCAGGCAGAGGCTGGGAGAGAAAGCTAGAATAATAATGCCTTATAGGGAGCATGGGGAGGTCTTTCAGGAAAAGCACTGGCCTCCCCAAGTGTCCTCTTTTAATTGCAAACAGGATGGAGGGAACGGGACAAATGAAAAGGGTACAGAGAAAATTTGAAAACCAGAGAAAATCCCTAACACTCACTGTAAAAGACTTTATTGGGTCAATTTCCTGCCCAACACTGAGCAGCTTGGGGGTGGAGGGGTGTGGAGTGGTGGGGATGGCAGGCACAAACCAGTGTGCTGGTGCTGGAGAGGATGGGGAGGAAGGGGAGGAAGGGGAGGATGGGGAGGATGGGGAGGAAGGGG